>NC_028352.1:15559591-15640660 GCF_000741045.1 Vigna radiata var. radiata | reverse complement strand
ATGATAACCCAGCAATTATCAATCAAAACATATGGAGACCATATAAATAATCAAGAGTTTCAATAAAAGAGAGTATCAAAAGATTACATTGTTTCCACCAACAATAATAGGGTTTAGTTCACCATGGACATGGTGAAAATCGATGAAAAATGGAAGAAGAATGGAAGAGCAAACCCTAGAAAAGATGAAAAGGAGCCTAAGCATCCAAGAGATCCTCTCCAGAGAGCAAAATTAGGTCTGGCCGTTCTCTCCGGTCAAAAGAATAACTCTGAACTCGAAATAGAGGTATTTAAAGGTGAGGAGCGCAACAGAAAACAGGCCCAAGCCCAGCGAGTCACCGCCCGGCGGTTTAAGTGTGCCGTCCGGTGGTTTCCCATAATCCTTCAATCCTCCAAATCTTTGGAAATTTTATTTTCAAAGTGTTGCACGGTGCTTTCAATTTAGGCATTTAATTTTGGGAAAAAGGGTGAGATGTGCAGCGTGTTTCAATTGTATAAGCAGTGATGTCTCGGTTAAGTAGGCTTTTTAGCCAATTCATTTATCAATTTCTTGGTGATGCACGGTGCCTCAAGGAATGACACGTTGCAGCTGGAAACAATTTCAAATTGCTAGCAAAAAGGGTGAATTATCTCCAGCTGGACGGTATTGAAGCAATGGGGCACGGTCCATAATTTTCTTTCATTTAAATGAGATTGATGTTGGTGCAGCACCTTCATGGCAAGAGGTTTATTCCTTGGGCCATGCAATTTTAAAATTCAATTGGTAGATGATCATGTGTCACGTGAATGGTAGGAGAAAAAAATCATGTTTGTTTATTTATTTGTCTTTGAATTATTTTACATAGTATGTTGGGTTGTTTTTCATCTTTTAATTTAGTGGTGCATTTTAAATAGTTTTAATTGTGTTTAGATATTTGATTGTGGTAGTGTCTCGTTTAATATTTTCATGCATTTTCATGTTTTCGATTATATTTGGTTGTGTTCAATTTTCAGTTTTAATTTAGTCTAATTACATTCACCAACATTTTCAAACCCCCCCTGGTGTTAGACTCGATTCTCGAACCGCAAAATGGGTCTTTGGGAGACGACCTAGGGTTCATTCCCTAGCTATACTGCATTTATTTGCACATAAAATTTGTGTGGGTTGCGATAGCCCACCAGTCAATGAAAAATTCCAACTCATCAATCTGCACAATTGCATTTTCCACCATTCCAACAGGTTTCTTCATAGACCCATCCGCCACTGTCAAGATCACTTTGGTAGGCTTTAATTTTACCCCTTTTATCTTCTTGAAATCACTGAGAGGCATCAAATTAATGCTTGATCCTGAATCAATCAAAGCCTCTTCTAAATCTACATCATTGATAACGCAAGGAAGGGTCAAAGCTCCTGAATCCTCTAGTTTCTGTGGATGGTTCTTCTTCCGGGGTTTCACCCACTGTTCCTGATTTTCTTCATAGCCCAGATCAAGTAACTTTCCCAGATAGTATTTGATCTTCTCATCACATTCTGAAGTTTGCGAAGATGTTCTACGATTAATGGGTGCCTCATTTAGAATCCTGCAGAGTGATTCTTTAATATCTTCCTTCTCCTTTTCTCTTTTTGCTTTCTTCTCTTCGCCTTTCTTATGCTAAGTATTAATCCTTTCCTCCTCTTCATCATCACTGCTTTCGATCTCCATTGTTTCCTCCTTTGGCTTCCTTTTTCCTCCTGTTGTAACAACTTTGCACTCATCTTTTGGGTTAACATCAGTATTAGCCCGAAATTGATGTTTCTCTGTGGTTTCAACCCTCTTAGACAGTTGTCCTATTTGTGTCTCTAGTGATCTAAAGGTTGCCTGATCACTCGCTTGTTGAGACTCATAGACTTTCAAAAATTTATCAAACCTGTCAGTTAATTCTCTGACTGTCTCAGTCAAGCTGCTTACGTGTTGCCATAAGGGAGAAGGTTGTTGCCGGAAGTTACTGCCTTGTCCAGAAGAAGTCTTCTGGCTTTGCCCAATACTTGGCTGATTTTTCCAACCTTGGTTAGAATTACCTTGGTTGAAATTTCCCTGCTTGTACTGAAATTGGGCCCCCATGTAATTCACATCCTGTTGCATCTCCTCCATGAAAGCACATTGACCATTAATATGGTCACCACCACATAAATCGCAAAGTTGTTGAGCCTGAGAAATATTTCTAAGTCCCCGAGGAAGTTCGGAGATGATCTTTGTCAACTTGTCCAGTTTCTGGCTGAGGAGGTGATTCTGTGCTGCTGCAGCGTCTTCAGTAGGAAGATGTAGGAGTCCTCCTTTTTGCATGCCCCTCTCACTCTGTGACACTTCANTTAAAGCCATCTCTTCAATCAAGTTGTACGCCTCATCTTTTGTTTTTCTATTAATACTACCTCCAGCTGAGGCATCTAACATCATTTTGGAATGAGCGCGCAAACCTCTAAGGAACGCAAGCAAGTATGAAGTTTTATCGAACCCATGAACTGGGGTCGCCCTTAATAAACCTTTGAATCTATCCCATGCTTGCCCAAGCGTTTCCTCCATCCCCTGTTTGAACGAAGAGATCTCCAGCTTCCCTTGATTAATTTTTGGGGGTGGGAAAAATTTAGTAATAAATTGTTGGATCACTGCTTCCCAAGTCCTGAATGTTCCTTCCGGGAAAGAATTCAACCAGTCTTTTGCGTTTCCTCCAAGAGAGAAAGGAAACAAACTAAGTTTGACTCTGTCGTCCGTCACTCCAGTTATCTTTACTGTGTTTCAAATTTCACTAAAGGTCGTCAAATGCTTGTAAGGATTTTCATTTGACAACCCATGGAATTGGGTGTTCTAGACTAACTAAATGAGCCCCGGACTCATCACCATGCTGGTTGTATTGTCTGCTGGAACTGCAATGTTGTTAAAGTTCAAGGGGCCAATTGAATTAGCTGCGTCCCCCAAAGTGCGTTTAGGAGGAGGTTGGTTGGCCATCTCCTCAAGCTCTGGTGCACAAGTCTCAAGTGAAGAATGCGAAGTAGCTTCTGGAGAAAGAGATCTCTCACGTGAAGGACGTCTTTTTTTCCTCTTGTATGGTAGACCTTCTAACAGAGGTTTTTGGTTTTTCCTGCTTCTAGTATGTATTGTTTCCTGCATACACAAGAAACACACCCTAAAAGCACTTTAACAGAAAAATAAAACAAAAATAATTACAACCAAGTCAAATTCAATCAATTCATACTACTAGAAAAATAAACCTCGAGTCGCCGGCACCGGCGCCAAAAACTTGTTGACAAATTGGCAAGTATACCAAATCGTACAAGTAATATAAATGGTAAGACCAAGTATCGTTTTCCCAAGAGACTCAAATGACTTTCTCGTTTGCGTGAATTAAAATAATAAGACTTGAAAATAAAATTTAATAAATTGGATTTGAGAACAAAAATATTAACATGCAAAATAAAGTTGATTCAATTGACAAAAGAAAACAATGGATGAATGAATGTTGTTGGGGGTTTACAATTTCATCTAATCCGCCCTCTCTTATCTACTCCTCTTGAATATTAGTTTGATTAATTAATTGTTATGCGACTTTCTTAGCCTCCCCTTAACCCGATCCCTCAGCGAAAAGAGCCTAATATTAACTACTGGCTTGCTATCCCTAGCCTCCCATAGCAATTAATACCGCATTATAAACAGAAGTTAGCGCAATTGATCGTCCTACCCCTATCCCTAGGTGGTATTGCAAAATCAAGAAATTACTCACCAGTTAATGTCATTACTGTACGTCCCCATATCAATAAAGACAAACATTCGTTACTGAATGAGTTAAACGATAAAGGCCTTAAGCACAGATGATAACCCAGCAATTATCAATCAAAACATATGGAGACCATATAAATAATCAAGAGTTTCAATAAAAGAGAGTATCAAAAGATTACATTGTTTCTCCCAACAACAATAAGGTTTAGTTCACCATAGACATGGTGAAACTAGATGAAAAATGGAAGAAGAATGGAAGAGCAAACCCTAGAAAAGATGAAAAGGAGCCTAAGCATCCAAGAGATCCTCTCTAGAGAGAAAAATTAGGTCTGGTCGTTCTCCCCTGTCAAAAGAATAACTCTGAACTCGAAATAGGGGTATTTAAAGGTGAGGAGCGCAACAGAAAACATGCCCAAGCCCAGCGAGTCACCGCCCGGCGGTTTAAGTGTGCCGCCCGGCGGTTTCCCTCAAAACCGCCCAGCGTCAATCGCCATGCCTACTCCTCGTCCTGGACCGCTCGACGGTTTAAGTGTGCCGCCGGGCGGTGCTTCGACTCTTCAAATCTTCATTTTTTTGCTCTTTTCTTGAGTCAACGACCTGTATCTTTAACTCCATTCTTCACTTTCTCAAAATAGCTACAAAACAATGCAAAACAAGCATAATATCGCTAAAAACAACTTTTGTCTCTCAACAGACTCATTTATTGAGTTTTGCTTTATTCTAGGCTCATTCCAAGTAGTAAAGGGCATAATTCGGTGCAAATTGACATATGAAAATAACTGTTTATCAACCTTCATCAGACAGCTAGCAAATGGAGAAGGTGTTACTACGTTACCCCAAGAAAGGAACAAAACTGCACTAAAACACAACACAAAGAAAGCAAATTTTCATCAGTTGAACCAGAAGAAGATAATCAATGAAAGAGTAAACAAAGTTGAAACGATAAGCATAAAAAAAACCACGCACCTGGGTTGTCGCAAGAGAGAAAAAGGAGAGGAGGAAGACGATGGAGATATCAGAAACAACAACGGAATGCCGTAAGAGAGAAAAAGAAGAGGTGCCGCAAGCGAGAAAAAGAAGAGGCCGCGAGAGAAAAAGGAGAAGATGAAGACACGATATCAGAAACTGAATGCCACGAAGAGTCTACGGTTTATTTAAAATGAAATGGGGTGTCGGTTGGTCAATAACCCGACGTCTATAGTCACATAGACGTTGGGTATGTAACTAATATGACGTTCAAGTTAACATTAATACTGACTTTTTGAATACCCATTAGACGTCGGGTTTCAGGGGATCCGACGTCTATTCGATGTCTAGAAGCTGAACCGATTGACGTTGGATTTCCTGTCAGGGATGTTCACGTCGGTGCCCTTTTAGCCGACGTCTAATTCCCTCGAGTTTTGTGAACATAATCAATTACAGGCACATAGACGTCGCTTGCCATCAGCACCGACGTCTACGTTGAAGAATTTTTTGTCTTCCCGCCTTCCAGACAGGCCTTAAACATCGTCGTTTGACTAAGTAACGTTTAAGCGCCTGGGAATTAGGTGATCAGCATTAATTGCAACCCAGTAGACGTCGGACCCCGTGAACACCGGCGTTCATTGACTATCTTATCACCTACCTCAGGCAATTAGACGTCGGTTTACGGCAGGTCTGACGTCTACAATGTCATAGACGTCGCCTTACCTTGACACTGATGTCTAGTTTACCAATCTATTTACGATAATGCAACCGTGCAATCATAGACGTCGGGTTATTAGGAAACCGACGTGTACTTGGTGACGTTAAACAGCGTTTTTGCACTAGTGAATGTTTATGACTTAAGACTTAAATATATGTGAAATGTTTGAATTATATAATGGGCAGGTCTGTTGTGATTTGATGACTGTTTTAATATGTTATTTGTGTAATTAAACATGGGCAGGCATGTTATATATAAATTATATACGAATCATCCGTATATAAATTATATACGGATTATCCGTACCTAACACTAGCTACAACCATTTTATATATGGATTTTTGACCGTATGTAATCCGTATATAACCAAATTTTATATAGAATTTTCAACGTTATATACGGATTTGGGTCGTATGTAATTGTCAGTTTTCTTGTAGTGATGTATCCCTTTCTTAGATCTAGCAACCTCAAACCCTAGAAAGTACTTGAGTTCTCCAAGATCTTTTATTTGAAATTGGTGATGTAGGAGAGCCTTTATGTGAGTAATCTCACTTATGGAATTCCCTGCTAACACAATGTCATCAACATATACAAGTAAATCAGTAAAATTGGTGGAAGTTTTCTTAACAAATAGGGAGTGGTCAGATTTGGACTGAACATAATCTGCAGATATAAGGAAACTGGACAGTTTCTCAAACCATTGTCTGCTGGCCTGGTTTAGGCCGTATAGGGGTTTAGTGAGCTTACAAACCTGCCCTTTTGTATCAATGTCTAAACCAGGTCGAGGATCCATGTATACATCTTCATTTAGGTCTCCATGTAAGAAAGCATTATCAACATCAAGTTTATGTAAAAACCATTTCCTTGAGGCAGCAAGGGCAAGTAAGAGCCTGACAGATGTGAGTTTAGCAACAGGAGAGAATGTTTCCAAAAAATCTATACCCTCTTGTTGGGTATACCCTTTGGCCACCAATCGGGCCTTATACCTTTCCACAGTACCATCAACTTTGTGTTTTATTTTGTAAACCCACTTACAGCCAATGGACTTCTTTCTAGGAGGAAGCTCAGTCAAATACCACGTGCCATTGTCTTGCAAAGCTTTGATCTCTTTCTTAATTGCATCAGTCCATTCAGGATTGCTTCTAACCTCTGCATAAGAATTAGGCTCTTTTGTAACATTTATGGCAAGAGTGTATCTTAATTGTTTGTTAGATAAGGACTCATAAGATAAGATATTATTGATAGGGTAAGGAGTTTTTAACCCATTTTTTAGACATAAAGATGTAGAAGGTGACTGACCAGTTTGTACATAGTCCTTCAAGTATTCAGGGGTTCTTTTCACCCTATTTGATCTCCTCTGATTATTTCTTTGTTCCTCCTCAACAAAGTTCAAACTTTCAGTACTGTCAACAATATTATCTGTGAGATTTTGATCATCTCTTCCACCCTCGGTCTAAGACTCTCTCTGGCTACAAGGAAAATTATACAGAAAAGATGTACATTCCTCATTTTCATTGTAGTTACCATTATTTCCTTGTTTATTTTTATAGGGAAAGATATCTTCATAAAATATTACATTCCTACTGATAAAGATTTCCCTAGTGTTAATGTCAAGGACAATGTATCCTTTTACCCCATTTTTGTATCCTAGGAAAATCCCTTTTCTGGCCCTAGAGTCAAGTTTGCTTCTGATATTTTCCAAAGTGGAAGCAAAGCACAAGCATCCAAAAACTTTTAGATTAACATAAGTGGTGGAATCACAGTTCAAAACATCATAAGGAGTTCTATCTTTAATAATAGGCAAAGGCAATCTATTGATTAAGTATATAAAATAAGGATAAGGAATATTAGATTGGAAAACCAAACTACGAGTAACATTTAATATATGTTGGTGTTTTCACTCCACAACAGAATTTTGTTGTGGAGTTTCAACACAGCTGGTTTGATGCTCAATACCATGCGTGTTATAAATGTTGGGACAGTTAAATTATGGACCATTGTCGGTTCTGATTATTTTAACAGTTTTATTAAATTGGGTTTTGATTTTCATGATAAAAGACAATAGAAGTTCTCTGGTTTGGCCCTTATTGTGCATAAGAAAACCCTAAGTGTGCCTACTAGCTACAATAATCAATAATAGTAAGGAAATCTTTCTGCCCATGCACAGAAGGGGTGGAGATAGGACCCCAAATATCACAGTGTATAACATTAAAGCAATTAGCGGATAAGGAATTATGTTTAGGGAAAGGCAATTTGTGTTGCTTTGCATAATGACAAATATCACAAGCACTATTTGAATCAGTTTGAATATAAGGAAAATCCTTGCATATTCTTTCAACAACTTTATGTCCTGGGTGACCTAGCCTATAGTGCCACAAATTTATTTTTACATGCTCATAAGAGAAAACAAAACTAGACTTCAGGTTCTTTCCAATAGATTGCAAGTAGTAGAGCCCTTTGTACACCTTAGCACATCCAATCATTTTGGATTTCATACAACTTAGAAGAGAAAGTCAGTGTGTAGTGTGTGTCTCTAGTCAAACATTGGACAGATATTAAGTTGAAAGTGAATTCTGGTATGTATAGAACATTGAAAATTATGAAATTATGAGAAAATTGCACGGTTCCAGCATAGTGAGTTGTAACAGTAGAGTTGTTTAGCAATTTAAAAGATATAGGTTTGATTTTATTAAAAGTTGTGAATAAATCTTTGTTATGAGTCACATGATCTGTGGCTCCTGTGTCCATGATCCATGAAAACATACCTTGTCTATCTTCTATGGTATCTTTGTGCATTTGACTGATGCTATGGGAAGATTTTTTCGGTTTTGTCAAGCATTTCCAGTATTTTTTTTTTATTTGTTCTAGGGTGAAGGAGCTTTGAACGGTGTTGATATTGTTTTGTTGATTGTTCTGTGATTCTGCAGAAGCAGTGCAGGCATTTGTGGATCCCCATTCATTCTGTCCTGCACTGTTTTGTCCATTGTTGTCACCCTTTTTGTACCATGGAGGATATCCATGTTTTGAATAACATTCGTCAATAGTATGATTCATTTTATGACGATAAGAGCATTGCTTTCCTTGATTTGGATTTCTTCCTTTCCCCTTTCCTTGGCCGCGACCTGGAAAACTACGCCCATGGCCTCTCCAACTTTGATCACTCTTCTAGTTGATTTGCCTATCAGTATTGTTGGCAAGAATCTTGATTTCAGTCTGGTTAGTATGCCTAGAGTCATGCTTCTCATGCCTTTCTTGTTGTATGATGAGGGAAAAGGCGCGATTAATATTTGGCAGGGGCTCCACCAATAGAATCTGCGTCCTTACAGTGTTATAACAGTCATTTAGGCCTTTTAAGAAACATATTACATGTTCCATTTCCCTGTATTTTGGGCAGCTTTAGATAGATCACAGGTGCAAGGGATTTTGCAGCTACAGCGTGGGATGGGTCTTAGAAATTCCAGCTCCTCCCATAGTATTTTCAAATCAGTGAAATACTGATTCACGCTTCTTTCCCCTTGCTTGATGGAATGTATTTCTTGCAGCAAATCTGAGAATTTAAAGTGGTCTCGCTTTGAAAATCTCTCCTTTAATTCTTCCCATAATTCTTGAGCATCTTCAACATATACAACACTTTTTGCTATTTGAGCTGAGAGAGTCTTGATAATCCAAGACAACACCATCATGTTGCTTCTTTCCCAAGGATCATAAAGAGGATCCTCTCTTTGTGGTTTCTTGATCCCTTCATCTATAAACTTCAATTTGTTCTTGGATAGTAGAGCCCTTCTCATACTTCTGCTCCAAGAAGTATAGTTTGATTCATCAAAAATTTGTGAGATAAGCGAAATACCTGGGTTTTCTCCCGGGTGGAGGTAATATAAGGATTGGAAGGATTGTTGACTTGGTCCATACTGGCAGTGGCAAGGCAACAAACAAGAAAAGAACACCAAGAAATCATGAAACGAGAATGCAGCGAAAATAGAGGCAGAACAGGTTCTAAACCTGCTCTGATGCCATATTAAAATCGTCCCAAACCACGCAACATAGGCCCAAAAGCCTTTTAACCCAAAACATGAGAATAACTCTTCCTCGATAGGCTTTGTGGTGTCAGATGTTAGGTGAAATTGAAGACTGTGAGTCGTATGAGAGAAGCAGAACGCGAGAGCTCTCCATGGAGGTGCGATGGCAAAGCAAGAAGACAAACACCCACTGGAACGGAACAAAACAAGAAGAAAGGAAAAGCACCTGGACAGAGGTAAGTGAAAACAAAACGCTTGCTATTGTATTGATCTTGTGCATTCTTCTTATTATTCCTCAATTAAGTACCGGAAGCCCTTTTATAACGGTGAGGGGATTTCTAATAATCCCTAACAGAAACATTAAATGCTAAAACAGACAAAAACTAAACAAAGAAGGTTGCTCTTAGGAGCAACGAACACAAAACTCGAGCTTTAATAACTTTAATACCTTTGAAATACAAGAAAATACTAGAAAGGAAAAGGATTGAGTAGTGTTTTTTAAATTTTTTTGATAAATAAACGCTTAAAGTCATGTTGGAATTGTTAGACGGTCCGAAAAGATGGTTAGACGAATGGATATATAATAAAGCATTAAAGAAAGTGTCTTAAATAAAAGAACTGAAACGTTTCGAGGAAATTGGTCTCCCATTAGCTCATAAGGTTTGGCTAGAAACACATACAGGTGAACTATGGAAGCAATTCCTATCTGTGCTTGACGAATACAAAGTGCTTGATGAATACAAAGTGCTGTTAAACTCTATTCTCCCCGTTATCTGAAGCAGTCATAAAAATGTAAAACATGAGGTTAAGAAGTGTTGAACATGTAGTACAAGTTCAAGAAATAATGTCTAGAGGCCTAAGACCTTCAGTGTTGAATAATTACATGCAAAATGTAACAGAACACTGAAAATATAAATTACAAAGTATCACATGTTGTAACAAAACTGACAAAATCACGATTTTTTTTTTGAAACATGTAAACTTATCCGCGTATTGCAAGTCTCCCACAATAGAGGAAGTGCTCTATTTAAGAAAAATAATATTTTAATAAATTAAAACGTTACAAAAATAAACGTTGCACATGAAAAAACGTTGGCAACACCGTAGCTTGGGGAAAAAGACGTTGCGGGAAAAGACGTTGGCACCAGTTGAGAAAATCCCCAAGTCAAACTTGGAAGCATGGATTGCGGTCCAAGCTCGAAACTTTCTCCAAATAAAACGACACATATCTTTGCAATATTATATTAAAATAATAAGGGTTAAATATGTTTTTGGTCCCTTAACTTTTAGTGAAAATTGGAATTAGTCCATCTTCGAAACTTTGGACCAATTTAGTCCCCAATCTTTAGTACGACGTGGATTTATTTGTTTTAACCAGATTTTGTTAACTTTATTTGATGTTTCCACCACGTTTATCAGTTAACATTAAAAACCAAATGTGTCAAACAGTGTAAACAACCCAAATGCTATCATGAAACGCGCTTGAAACATCAAATAAACCTAACAAAATTTAGTTAAAAGGACTAAATTCATACATTTCTAAAGTTGGGGAACTAAATTAGACAAAGGTTTTGAAGAGGGACTAATTCTAATTTTCACTGAAAGTTAAGGGATCAAAAACATATTTAATCCAAATAATAACACACGTTGGGGTGTGTTGTCATCCCACGACATCATGCCTGGTTATTATTATCAAAATTAATTAAATGATCAATCTACTGATCAACCAAACTACATCAATTTAAAAGTTGGAGTTACCAAAAAATACCTAGTTACAAGAAAACAATCATATCATATTTAAGCACACCGTTTATTAATCCAATGCAGCTAATTGTGTCTTGAATCTATAGGTTTTTAGAATCTACAGGCTTTTAGACAGATTAGCAGCAAACTAAAATAAACCATCTAGATAAGTTTTCATGTTCAAATTGCACAATTTGCTTCCCACTAAGGCTATGATTAGAAGACAAACTTCAAAATGAAGATACCAAATATGAAATTTTAACAACCAAATCTAGAAATAAACATAATAAATTCAACACCTATGCATGAAAGTAACTGACAGAGTTTTAGTAATAATTACTTGAAGACTTCTTAGAATCTAGTACAAAACATAGGATAATGATATTTAGACAACATTTTTTTGACAACATTTGAACATTGATTACGTGTCAATCTGTGATTGGTCAAAAATTACTCCACAATCAATAATAATAATCATAAACATTAGTGTGAAATAATTTTTGACCAATTACAGATTGACACGTAATCAATGTTCAAATGTTGTCAAAAAAATGTTGTCTAAATATCATTATCCCAAAACATATAGTCAAAAATAAAATGCTAAATCCTTCTAAAGACTAGGATGAAGTAGGATTACTGAGATAATCTTTAAAGATGATTTGACATTTCTCTAGTTAAAAATATTTTAAGACAGAAGAAACAATTTTGAATGGCAAGTTACTTACTACAATTTTAAGCTACCATTCTCAGGTATACCAGGTTATGTGAAAAGGACAAATTCATACAGCGTATATAAATGGAAATGTAATCTAATAATCTATAATCTATATCCCATGATTGGATACTTTCTTTCCTTTTGTCCCCTTTTTCTTCAAGATTTTCATGTTTATTTCAAAAATTTTGTCTCCCTTCTCGGTTATCTATTGATGTGAAATTGGAGTAGTTTAATAAATAGCTTCTTAGAAATTTGGGTTCTGAATTGTCAGGCAGAATATTCATTTTAGGTTATATTAGCGAAGTAGTTAAGGGTAAAAGTGATAGAAAATGCATATGTACTTGGAACATCTCCGTTAGGTTCCAAAGTCACCATTACCTCCCTCAAGAGCGCGGAGAAAGGAGAGCGCGGAGAGAGGAGGTTTGCTGGGAAAGGAAAGGAGGAAAGGATCATCCCATCGGAGACGCTGGCATTGTTGGTGACAGAAGATAAAAAGAAGGAAAGGTGGCAGAGGTTGTGGTTGTGAAGAGAATAAAAGTTTCTAAGTAAGAATAATAGTAATAATAATAATAATTATAATAATCATAATAATAATAATAATAATAATAATAATATTATAATTAGTATAAATTTTATTATTATTATTAATGTTATTAATAATTTTAAAAAAATAAAATAAAAATTAAAAAAAAAAGTAAAAAACCTTAACACTGTGTACGGGATGATTAGCGCAGATGGATTTGCGAGAGAAGTAATGTTCCTTTGCGCTGATTTGCAGTGATTTGCAAATAGAGAAAAGCAACAATTTGCGAGATTTTACTGTGCAATTCATCTCTCTATTTTGGTGTGATTTGCGATGATTTAGGTATAAAAGACTAATATACCTTGTACTATTTCATCAATTCCACGACAAAATTTTGCCTTCCATAATATAAATAAAGAAAAATATTTTCTTCTTCAGTTAAATAATCAATTCCCAACCATGTGATTAAGCCACCGGCGTTACCCAGTCCATTTCCGCCACGCATGCGCTGTCGTTTTCCAACCCTATCAGGTGCGCCGTTTCATGGAATTGCCACTCTCTGAAGGGGGTAGTTCAGTCCCATTCTTTCAGGTCATCTTCAACTTCTCTCCTCTATGTTAGATCCTCGCAGAACAACATCCCCGACGAGATAGGTCCCGATACCATTCTATTCGAGATTGAAGTTGTGTGATTAAGTTGAAGACAAAGAGAGTGGTTAATGGATGAGGAAGAACGCGGTTGGTGATGAGAAGCAATTGCATGGAGATGAGGAAAGCTTGAAGCAGCGGTTGAAGAAGAGATCTTCATGGGCATGTATTCAGTTCCACAAAATACCGTATCTGGTTCCAGCATTTAGAAGAAGTTGCAAAGAAGGTGTATTCGGTTACAGACTTGGGGTATCCGGTTCCAAGCAATGTTTATTCGATTCTGTGCCGCTGTCAACGTGCATGGGCTGATGCGGTTAACATGTTCTTGGCCTCCCATGGAAGCAATGGTGGCTTTGGGGTTGAGGAGAAGGCCGCATAGGATGGAGGTTTGTTCACAACAAAATATTAACATTGAAATCATCATGAATCCTAACATCTTTCACTTTTTCAGAAGTTCATGAAGATGTCTTACCATTTGTAAATTGATACTCGAGAGAGGATGTTTCAGCTTCCCAAGCTTTCCATTTCTTCATCTGTAGAGCAACGCCATTTTCGTTATTCCTTTTTTGTGGAAAAAAATTAGGTAGAATAATGGCTTCACTCTTGGCTTTCTTATGTCGTTTTTTAAACCACTGAGAGTGAGAATTAACGAATAACTTGGTCACGATCTAATCCAATTTCGCATAACAGTTTATAGTTTATAACAAGTTAAAAAAACCAGAACAAAAATGAACCTTTTCAAGTAAATGGATTCCTTGTTCAATTAAAACAGAGAGAATGACGAAGACTGTGCAAATTGCAGCCACTGCCCATGTGGGTGTTTCGTGCAACGTTTTTTCTCCGCCAGATGCTCTACCGGCCATTTCGCCAAGCTTAATTTACAACATAAGAATAATATTAATAATCATTATTATTATTATATGAATGCATGGATTTCTTAACAGGGTATTTTTGTTTAATTATTATAATTATATATTTTTTCAAATTATAATTTTTTTACTTTTTAAAAAATATTTTTAATAATTATTTTTAATTTTTTATTTTTTATAAATATTTTTACAATTAAATATAATAATTTTATATTACTTTAATAACTAGGGACATTTTGATAATCTTTAATTTCTAACAATCAAATAAATTTTTTAAATCTGTCACATCAATCAAATCCTACACTAATTCTCATCAACTTTACTTTCAAATCCACTCTCAATTATTCACAAATCCACTCAAAAAAATAACAAAAAAAATTACTCTCAAATTCACTCAAATCCATTCAAATCATCTCCCACATATCACCTTAAAAGAACAAAACCTAAGTGAAGTTAAAAACTCTTCGTAAGCAAAAGCTGGTTAAAACTTTTGTTGGTTTTCGAAAATTGATTAAAATGATTTTTAAAATTTGTAAAGTTCTTAATTAATTTTCGAAAGTAACGTAATTTTTAATAGAAAATGTAAAATTAGAATTTTGGAGGTGAAAAAGTAAAGGAAAAAGCACTCCACGGACCTATGCAGGGGTGGAAATTTCAATGAACAGAGTTGATTAGTTAAATAATTGATTTTAATTTTTGTGCCGTAATCCTAAATTGTTTTTCATATTTTTATTTAATTTAATTTAATTTCATTTTCAATTTTTTTAGAAAAATAAAAACATTTGTCATATTTTTTAACATTATATAGTAGTAATGTGATTTATTAGTGGCATTAGGTATCATTGTTTTATAAAAGTTAAATTAATTAGAAATCAAATTAAAATTAAGGTAATGATATTTGATATGTCACCTAATATTACATGAGTTTGAAATACAATATTTTCTTTTTAAATTTGAAAAAAGGTAAAAACTAAAAATAAAAATAATTAAAAAAATACTATCAACTAATACATAATATTTTTCTTTTTAAAATGTTCATTTAATTGATTACAGGATT
Organism: Vigna radiata var. radiata; assembly: GCF_000741045.1. NCBI lineage: Eukaryota > Viridiplantae > Streptophyta > Magnoliopsida > Fabales > Fabaceae > Vigna > Vigna radiata. The sequence continues at coordinate 15,625,676 of NC_028352.1, read as the reverse complement.
CATGTAATCTATTATTAGATATATGAAGGTCATTTGTATACAAGGTTTAATATGACTTTCTCGAACGATAATATTTTCTATGATAGTTTTTGTTAAATTTTTTCATTTTTTAAGATGGGTGAATGAGTTCAATGTTATTGAGTGTGTTTTGTGCACCAATAATTAAGTTAGGTCATTGATTTCTTAAAAAAAATGTCTATTTATGTGGTATGCTTTAATTGAGGTGAATGATCATTGTTCCTTTTTTGAAGATTAAGTAATTGATTACTAGGGGTTTGAGAGCCATTTGTACAGAAAATTCAACGTCACTCTCCAGCTAGAACAACAACACTTCCCACGATGATTTTTGCTTTGTTTTGAGTCAATTTTTTTCATTTTTTGAAATGAGTGAGTGAGTTCAATGTGAATGAGTGTTGTTTAAGTGCAATGATAGTTCTATTATCCATTTTTTCTTTTTTTCATTTTTTGGACTTCACCTATAATGCTCCTATTACTCATATGACCTTTTCCCTCTACATTGAAATAGAATAAAATATTGTTCATGTACTCAAAATTGATGTTGTTTCTACAAGAAATTGATCAGAGAGAGGTGAAAGCTTCAACTAGAAAAATGAGAGATCTTCAACCTTGTATGAAAGAATGGTAAAAGTTTGAACCACAACTATAAAAAATGTGAAGAGAGAATGTGTTTTTATTTGTGGGAGAGAAAGGAGAGTAAAAAGACTCAAAATGGTTTTAGATTTAAAAAAGAAAAGATAGAATAAATAGAATAAACTGACGAAAGAATAAAAAACTTTAAAAAAAAAAATAAGACATTTTGGAGAGTATTTTAATATGTTAACTTTTTTTTAACAATTTTTGAAAATATGATATGTGTCATTATTTTATTAGTTTGTTTGAATTTATTTTTAAAAAAATATTTAAAACTCATTAATTTGTATGTGTTGTGAAAAAGTTATAAAAAAAATTATTAATTTTTTTATCCTTTTGGAAACACCCTTTTCTTCGTAAGCGCACCGACTAAATTTCTATTACAACAGTCCAATAACATTTTAACACGTTACTGTTGTTAAAATTTGCTTATTAATATATCCAAAAATAGTAGTTTGACACGGATATTTCTTTTTACACTCACTCATGTAACATGGATGGTCCCACTTTTTAAACAAAAATTAGGAGTGAAAGGTTAATTTTGGAATAAAAATTTGAAAAGTGGCGTGTCATATGAATATAATTGAAACAGTTGGGCGTGTCAATCTACCAGAAGCCTGATATATCGCCATCAAATATATTACTAGTGAAGGGCGTGCATAACCACTAGTATCCATGGCGGATAAGGAACTGCACATTGTTGTGTTTCCATGGCTAGCCTTTGGACACAATGTTCCATTTTTGGAGCTTGCAAAGCTCATAGCTCAAAAGGGTCACAAAATTTCTTTCATTTCCACACCTAAAAACATCCATTGCCTCCCTAAACTACCTGAAAATCTGAAACCTTGGTTGCATCTGATAGAATTCCCACTCCCCCGCGTTGAAGAACTCCCTGAAAATGCAGAGAACACGCTGGACACTCCTCCGCACTTGGTTCCATACCTCTTCAAGGCTTACGATGGTCTTGAAGAACCTTTGACTAAATTTCTGGAGAAGAGCAGCCCGGATTGGGTCATTTGCGACTTTGCACCACACTGGTTGCCCCCACTGTCTTCCAAGCTAGGTATCCCATGCATATTTTTTTCTAGTTTTTCTGCATCTGCTTCGTCTTTTGGTTTGGAGTGGTTTACGGGAAAGAAGAGTGTGGGATTTGCTGAAGCCAATCGTTTTCGTGATGTGTATACGAGGAAGCAAGTGGGTCAGAGTTCTCAGCCTAAGGAAGTGAATCGGTTCTTTGAAACCCTGAAAGGTGCTCAAGTTTTCGCTACAAGAAGCTGCATGGAGATTGAAGGTGAATTTGTCAAATCGCTTGAAAGTTCATCTGGGAAGTTGGTAATTCCAATTGGGTTGCTGCCAGCTTCGCCAGAAGACAGCAATGACCACAACTGGTACACCATGCTTAATTGGTTAGATAAATGGGAAAAGGGGTCAGTGATCTATGTTTCATTTGGAACTGAAGTCACGCTGAGTGATAAAGACTTCACTGAAATTGCTGTGGGATTAGAATTGTCTGGTTTTCCTTTTTTTTGGGCTGTGAAGAATCGAAACATCTCAGGTGGTAATGTTGAGTCACAGGATTGGATTGAGAATGAGTCAAAAAGGGGAATGATGTGGAGAACATGGGCACCTCAGTCCAGGATTTTAGCACACAAATCTGTTGGAGCATTCCTCACTCACTGTGGTTGGAACTCAGTGATAGAGGGTCTCCAAGTTGGGTGCCCACTTGTAATGTTGCCCTTCCAATATGATCAATGGTCGATTGCTAAGTTTATGGAGGAGAAGAAGGTAGGGGTTAAAGTACACAGAAATGAGCATGATTCCAGCTTCACTAGGGATTCATTGGCCAAGGCACTGACATCAGTGATGTCGGAAGAGGAAGGGAAATATCTTAGAAAAGCAGCACAAGAGATGAGTAAAATAGTTGGGGACAAACAACTGCAACTAAAATATGTTAATGAGTTTGTTGATTACATGAAAAACAATAGGCCTGCCTATAATTAGTATAATGGCAAGTTGTATTAAAGAAAGACCTTGATTTCTCTTAGAATTAGCCAATCTAGTAGCAACTCAGTCCAACCTAGAAGTGAACCAAGAAGGCTACCTATCTCTACAATGCTTTTCTTATATTAGTTGTCTTCATTTTTTCTTAAATTGGTCAGATTTCACTTCAAGAATATGATGGATTACCTGCCAAGAAAAAATGTCTGCAAAATGAGGAACGTTAAGATGAAGCAATAAAAATTAATTTGAATTTTGTGTTTGGAATGAGTATTAGATGTAGAATTTTGTGAATTGTTTTGATTGTGTAGTTTGTAGTTCTGTAAATTTTCGCAAATCTGATATGTTTATACCTAGGCAATGCATTTAGACACACTAGAGAACTACCTATTATTATCAATATAGTTGTTCCATGCTTAGAAACATAGCAGTCTTTTATTTTTTTTGTAACTTAATCTAGAATAAGTAACTAAAAAGACTAAGTAGAATTAAGTAAAAGCAGTCTTAATCTCCTATAATATATGGTGAAGTTGAACTTCTTTCATCAGTTAAATCTCCGTATCCTAATGTCTAACTAGAGATAGAGACTCTATTATAGAAGCATTAGAACAGAGCATTGGGGTGTCCATAGAAGCATTGGAACAGAGCATAGATTTACCCTCATATGTGGAATTTGGTAGAGGGTCAGAGGATTTGCATTTTGTCCATCATAGTAGTTTAAACTTTCTTTGTAGTAACTTTGAGGGATTAAAAGTTGTTAAGTGTTGTGTCTGAAATTGAGGAGCTGCGAGAGTAGTGGGAGGAAAACAAGGCATTGCCATGTGATGTTGCAATTGCAACTTCCTTTTGTGCAATGTTTCTCCTCAAAACTTGTATGCCTGTGAACCTGAGTCCACCCACTAAAGCCCTTTTCTGTTATATCCTGTGTAGCAGGATGTTGAAAAATATAAAGATAGTAAAAGTTGACAGTGAAAACAATGTAGAACAAGACAGACACTAGGACAAAATGGGAGCAGAGAATTCAAAATTTACATTCAATTAACAAGTCCAAGAAAATGTGAAATGATGATGCAAGCATAAAATTTCTAAGAAGATTGATATTATTATACATTTTTATATTTATTTAATTTGACAGTTAATACAAAGATAAAATAATCATAAAATATAATTTTTTGTATTTTTTTAAAAAAAAAAGAATAAAAAAATAGTGTTAAAATAGTTGTAAAACATTTATTTGTGTGTTATCATTTTTCAAATCTCAAATAGAAAGTTTAAAGAAATAGGTTTTGAAATTTTTTTTTTCCAAATATTCAAAAAGTGTGTTCTTTTATTTATTTATTTTTTTATTATATGTCCATACTGAGTACATTCTCTATTTTCGCTTGATCATTTGTTCGTCCATGTGAACAAATAACTAGACCCTGTTATTGAAATGAATCTCCCTTTCTTTTTGTATCTATAACTCGACACCTCAATATTGAATGTCAAATCTGTACCCTAAAGAATCATAATAAATAATCTCTCTCCCTCTCTCTCTTTTATAATTAAGACTTTTCATAATTAATATGTCATAAACAATTATAGAAGTATTTAATAAATTATAGTTCTTCAAATAAGCTCACAAAAGTGATGCAATTTTGATTCAAAATTAATGATCCAATGTGACATCAAATTTATACGACTTCTTCACAATTTATGGTATAACCTTTTTAAAACTTGCACCGTTTTCATAATTTTTTATTAAAATTATTAATAAAAAAGGGATTTCTCAATCATGCTCCTTTTCTTCAATTCTCTTAAATAATGATTTCTACTTTGTCGGAGAAATCACTAGACAAGTGTGCGTTTAAGTTTGTAAAAAGGCAAAGAGCCTTACAATTTATTCCACATTACATTGCAACAGGCTACAAAACCTTAACTTGATTATTCCATCACTCATCAAGTCTCGAAGAAAGTAAAACTTTATATCTATAAGTTTACTTTTTCCATGAAATACTGGATGTTTGAACAGTTGTATTGGAGAGTTATTATCATATAAAATCTTAACTTCAGTGTTATTTTTAAGTCCAATCTATTCTAACAATTTGCTAAGCCAAATACACTAACAAACATATATAGCTGCTGCTATATATTCTGCTTCTGTTGTAGTTAAAACTACCACATTTTGCTTCTGGGATGCCCATAAAATTGTCTGTGTCCCTAGCATAAACAAATACCCAGAAGTGCTCCTTTTATCATCTAAGTCTTCGATATAACCACTATCTGAAAAATCTAATAGTCTTAAAGTGTTAGTTCCCTTCTTGTACCAGATTCTAAGACCATTTGTTCCTTGGATATACCTGAGAATGCGTTTTGCTGCCAGCCAATGTGTTGTAGTTGGATTAGTTATGAATTTGTTGGGTAAACTCACTGTGTACATTAAATTTGGTCTAGTGGCAGTCAAATAGATCAGACTTCCAACTAGTTGCTTAAACAAAGTTTCTTCAACACTTTAATTCTTTATATTCTTTGTCAGATGAGTTGTTTACACCATGAGATTTTTCACAAGCTTGTTGTCCTGCATTCCAAAACGTGATAAAATTTCCAATGCATATCTCCTCTAACAAATAAATATTGCAGTATAATATTGTTTAACCTCAATACCCATAAAGTGACTCATTATGCCCAAATCAGACATGTAAAATGAGTCATCATGGACTGCTTAAATTCCTCAAACATAATTTCATCATTTCGAGTGAATATCAAATCATCGACATATAAACTAACAATTAAAATTTTATCTCCCTGTGATCGAGTGCACAAAGTGTGTTCATTAGGACATTTCTCAAAGTTTTCTTATGCAAAGTAGGTCTCGATTTTCTGGTACCAGGCTCGGGATGCTTGTTTGAGGCCATACAAAGCTTTCTTCAATCGATATACCTTCTCTTCTCCCTTTTCAACAAAACCTTCAGGTTGTAGAACAAAGACATCTTCTTTTAACTCTCCATGAAGAGAGGCACTCTTGATGTCAAGTTGAAACACCTTCCAACTAAATTGAGCAGTAGTTGCCAAAATTAATCTATTGATATCCATTCTAGCAACAAGAGAAAATACTTTAGTGTAGTCAATCTCATGTTTTTGTGCATATCCTTTTGCTAAAAGTCTTGCCTTGTGTTTTTATACCTTCCCTTCTACATTTAATTTGGTTTGAAAAACTCATTTAACTCTAATTGGTGTGACTCCTTTCAGTAGTGATGTGAGTTCCCATGTATGATTCTTCTTTATAGCTTTTATTTCTTTTATCATAACATTTCTCCAATGTGTACTTCTAACTGTTTCTTCAAATGATGTTGGGTCAATTTCAGTTACCAACATGGCTGCCAAATTTTCTTCTTCTAACAGAATTGCACGTGTATCATAGTCTACCAATCACCTAGGTGCTCTTCTTACTCGTTCACTCCTTCTTTGAGATGAACCTGTTGGGGTATTGTCCATGTTTGTATTGTTGCCTTCTTCACTATGTTCACTAGTATCAACATCGATTTTTATTTTTACTGTTGTTTTTTCTGCTGCACTGTCATTTTCTGTTGTAGTGTCATTTTTATTTTCATAAATTATCTTTTCTTGTCGAGTTTTTGTCTTCAAATTGCTCCAGCCCCAAATTTCTTTTTCCTCAAAAGTTACATCTCTGCTAATGGTCACAGTTTTTGTGATTGAATCATATAATCTCCAAGCTTTAGACTCATCACAAATGCCCATAAAAAATACATTTTCTACTTTTGTCATCCAACTTCACTCTTTTCTGGTTTGGGATATGTGCATGGGCCACACACCCAAAAATTCTGAAATGTTTCACCACTGGTTTCCTTCCGCTCCAGGCTTCTTCTGGAGTAACATCCTCTACAATAGTTGTTGCGAATCTGTTCTAGATATGCACACACCATTCGGCAGCTTCTAGCCAGAGCACCTTGGGAACATGCTTCTCATTTAACATAGAACGAGTTGCATTCATAATCGTTCTATTCTTTCGTTCGATTACACCATTTTGCTTAGGAGTGTAAGGGATTGTTAATTGTCTTCTAATGCCTTCTATGTGACAAAATTATTCAAATTCATTAGAGAGAAACTCTCCACCTCGGTCTGTACATAAGTAGAGTATATGAACTCCTACTTCCTTCTCAACTTGTGCCTTGAACATCTTGAACTTTTCTAATGCTTCTGATTTTTCATGCAAAAAGTATACCCAAGTCTTCCTAGTGAAATCATCAATGAATGTTAGAAAGTACCATTTATTGCTATGTGAAACTGGTTGGATAGGCCCACATATATCCAAATATACTAGTTGTAGTTGTTGAGATACTCTCTAGGTACTGTGGCTTGAAAACAAACTTCTAGATTGTTTCCTAGTCAAACATGTAGAACATATTTTTGTGGATAGACTAAAGTAGGTAGGCCTATCACTATTTCTTTTTTAGTCAAGATGCTCAATGCTTTGTAATTTAGGTGGGCAAAACGACATTGCCATAAATAAGCTTCACTTGTTTTTGATTAGAGAAACAATGATTATGTGTGAGTCATAGATGTTGTAACATAGAACATTCTATTCCTACTCATGTGGGTTTTCATAATCAAACCTCTTGTAAAATGAAACACCTTGTAGGAGCCATCTGAAATCAAAATGGCTAAACCTTTTTCTTCTAGTTGTCCAATACTCAGCAAATTATTTTTGAGTTCAAGAATATAACATACTTCAGCCAGTACCTGGGTGATGCCATTAACATGCATCCAGATGCTACCTTTTGCTGCCACCATCATATGAGTATCATTGCCAAGTTTTACTGTCTTGGAATGTTCTTCTTTCAAATTCAGAAACCATGGCTTGTTTCTTGTCATATGATTGCTACAGCCAGAATCAAAATACTACCGTTCATCCTCTTGCATTTGTTGCTCCTCGTGTGCCCTTAGGAGAATTTCCTCTTCATCATTACATACAACATAATTAGCTATATTGTCCCAATCAAGGAATTCATATTAAATGCCCTAGCCTATGACACCTGAAACACTCAATGGTGGCCTTGTTGAATGGTTGTCTTCCTCTCCCTCTGCCACAATTGCCTCTAAACCCACCACGGCCTCTACCTCTGCCAGGCTTCTCCTCTTAAGTGCTTCTGCTACTGGTGTGCTCATGGGTTGCTTTGAGCACATGTTCTTCCTCTTGTACCTCGATCATTCGTTGCTCATGCACCTATAGAATCTCATGTAATTCATCAATGGTAACAATATTAATGTGATTTGACTTCTTATAGCGCAAATGACGTAGTTGAAGTTAGGGGTTAGAGATCTCAATATTTTACTCACAACAACACTTTGTTCCACTACTTCTCCATTGGACTTCATTTTACTCACTATAGTCATGGTGCGACCCAGAAAGTTGTCCACTTCTTCTCCTTCTTTCATGGTGAGTAGCTCAAATTCTTTCCTCAATGCTTGAAGTTATGTGCGTTTCTATTAAGACCCTGGCAAGTGTACCAGATCGTATCAAGTAGTAATAGAACAATAAGTCCAAATATTGTTTCCCTAGGGACTCAGTGGCCTAAACGTTCATGTGAATTGATTGCATAAGACTTGGAAGAAGAATAATTTGTAGTCTTGATGCAAAAACCAAATTTAAACATGCAAATGCAAAGTGTGATCAAATGGCAAATAAAACTATGAATTAATGGAGTTGTTAGGGTTTACAATTTCATCCCTATCCACCCTCCTATATTTACTATTCTTATTTAATTCACTTTGTTATCAATGTCATGCAACTTTCTAATTTACTCTAAACCCGATCCCTCGGCGAAAAAGGCCTATTAATAATTACTAGTTTACTATCCCTAGTCTCCCTAGTAATTATTAACGCATTTTTAACAGAAGTTTAAAGCAATTGACCGTCCTACTCTTATCCCTAGGTAGTATATCATAACCAAGAGAATTCTTTCCAGTTCTAGACTTCCCCGTACGTCCCCATATCGACAAAATTAAATATCATGACACCGAATGAGTTAAACGATATAAGCTTTAAAATCGGAGAAGAAAACCCAAACTATTGATAATACAAGCATATGAATAAAATAAGAATTTCAACATAAGAGAGTTTAAAGAAGATTACATTGTTCCCCAACAACAAAGGGTTTAGTTCACCATAGACATGGTGAAACTAGATGGAATTAATGGAAAGAATGAAAGAATAAACCCTAGAATTGGTGATTCGGAGCTCCCGCATCCAAAAACCGCCTCCAAGGAGTGAAGAAGATGCTCTGGACGTCTCTATTTGCCAAAAGATCACCCTAAAGGTCGCACTGGGTTTTTTTATAACGCAGAAAAATAACAGAAATTTGGCTTAGGCCCATCATTTAGGTGCTCAACGCTCATTACCGCTCAGCGCTGGACTCGCAAGATGCTCAACGATCACTGTGGCGCTCAACGGTGTGCGACTCTGGCACTCAGCGGTGGACTTGAATTCTCGTTTTCATCTTTTCTCATCCTTTTCATGAGTCTAAGTCTTTCCTTCTTCGTGTCCATCATTCAATTTACATCAAATCATGTCAACACAATGTAAATACAAGCATAATATCTCTAAAACCACTTTTGACTCTCTTGACACCAAACTAAGGTGTTTTGCATGATTTTAAGCTCATTCTAAGTCATAAAGGTTGTGTTTTGATATCAAATTAATGTGTAAAAATAATGGCTTTTAGACCGTTATCAGTTTCACTCTTGTAGACCCCTGGTACTTCTATTTCATAGAGTTATAAATTGCCTGTGATGTACTTTTGTTAAGGATAGTCTCCAATATTTCCCTATCAATAGATTGAAAGAGAAAATTTTTGACCCTTAAGTCATTGAGTTTGGCTGCCTCCACAACTCCCTTGTGAGCCATACCACTGGATCTTGAACCAATTACAGGTGTAGGTATACCAACCTCCTCAAGACTCCATAGTTCCTTGCTCTTAAGGAAATTCTCCATGGTCATTGCCCAAAAGTCATAATGACCATCAAATTTAGCAATGACGGATTGCAAAAATTCTGGAGTTGTCATCTTACTAAGAGGGATATGGAAGAAATTACTTACCCATGGATTAAGGCTCTTACGGAGCTAAGATACCAATTGTTAATCCAAAAGATAAATAAAAGACATAGAATGTTTAGAGAGACAAATTGCACAAAACTTATCATTCAAAATAATAAAAGAGACCATTTATAGCTGTTTACATTGCAACAAAACGGTTGAATCACACGTTAGAGTGTGATCTCTAATTTATTGGAACTACCGTACAAAATAGGAGAAAGTTCTGCAAAAAAAAAAAAAGCGAAAACCCCTTAAAAAAAACCGAGACAGTTTTTTTATTTTGCTTCTGTTTCAAAGCTTCTTTATTTTGCAGATTTAAGATTTCTGAATCATCATCATATCCACTGTTTGAACTTGTAGTATGCAATTCTTAAATCACCAACCCAACTCAAATCCTTCACCCCTACTTCAATCTTTGATTGTGCTCACCGTTCCTAAATCTTCTTGTTTCGGTTGATATTTTGTGGGACCGAGACACTAACATTTTCTGACGTGGCTTTGCCGTTTTCCGATGCTTGAACTGAGTTCTTCGCTTGTCTTCTTTTTTCCTTGTCGTTTGATCGCATGCAATCTTGGCCGTTCGGTGATCTTCAAGCTTTGACCGCTTGTCCGACTTCCCGGTGGAGAGGGGGAGGTACCTGCAAAAGGTACTCCGACGCCCAAGTCAGGCGTGTATTGAAGAGCCTCGGCTCTTGATTGAATATTTAGTGAAGGGTTTTCACTATTTGAGTATTTGAGAATATGAGTTGAATGTGAATGAAGTATGATTGGAAGATGATTCGAAGATACCTGGCTTGTGGCCCTGACTCTCTATTTATAGACCTTAAACTGATATAATCCCAATAGAATATAAACAGAATATAATATAAACAGACTTACCTAAAAATCTTGTTAATAACTTTAAATAGATATTCTTGATTATTCTATATCTTTAATAAGATATATCGTAACTGCTTGGCCTTGATATCATATTGTACATTATGCCCCCCAAGTCCGAGTTAACCGTTCGGTTTTAGTCGAGGTTAACTATAGGACTTATGAGTTTGAAGGAGGCTTTTCTTGTTGTATTGAGGAGCTTTGCTTTTCGTGTCGTTGTATTGAGTACATGTGATTCGGTCATTGTCAGCGAGAGGGATTTACCGCTCGATTTTTGTTTTCAACTTTCTAGTTGACGAGAGGGATTTACCTCTCGGTTTTTCCTTCAACGAGAGGGATTTACCTCTCGGTTTTTCCTTCAACGAGAGGGATTTACCTCTCGGCCGAGAGGGATTTACCGCTCGGTCTTTGTTCTCAACTTTCTAGTTGACGAGAGGGATTTACCTCTCGGTCTTTTCTTCAACGAGAGGGATTTACCTCTCGGCCGAGAGGGATTTACCGCTCGGTCTTTGCTTTCAACTTTCTAGTTGACGAGAGGGATTTACCTCCCGATTTTTCCTTCAACGAGAGGGATTTACCTCTCGGTCGAGAGCGATTTACCGCTCGGTCTTTGTTTTCAACTTTCTAGTTGACGAGAGGGATTTACCTCTCGGTTTTTTCTTCAACGAGAGGGATTTACCTCTCGGCCAAGAGGGATTTACCGCTCGGTCTTTGTTTTTAACTTTCTAGTTGACGAGAGGGATTTACCTCTGTTTTTTCTTCAACGAGAGGGATTTACCTCTCGGCCGAGAGGGATTTACCTCTCGGTCTTTGTTTTCAACTTTCTAGTTGACGAGAGGGATTTACCTCTCGGATTTTTCTTCAACGAGAGGGATTTACCTCTCGACCAAGAGGAATTTACCTCTAGGTCTTTGTCTTCAACTTTCTAGTTGACGAGAGGGATTTACCTCTCGGTTTTTTCTTTGACGAGAGGGATTTACCTCTCGACCTTTGTCTTCAACTTTCTTGGTTGACGAGAGGAATTTACCTCTCAGTTTTTTCTTTAACGAGAGGGATTTACCTCTCGGTCTTTAACTTCAGATTCTTTCTAGGGGACTGTCTTTGATTTATAGTCCATGAGAGACTATCTTTGATTTATAGTCCATGGGGGACTGTCTTTGATTTATAGTCCACGGGGGACTGTGTTTGATTTATAGTCTTATGACCTGCAAGATATATAATATAAAAAATATAGGCAAGATCGTTCGGTCTTTGGTTAAATGTTTGAAGAATCCATATTATGATTTTTCATGGTTGGAAAGTAACTGCTTTATAGCCTTGTGATCTGTTTTTGAATTCAAACCTGCATTTAAATGCATATATAATAATATAGTATGTGGTAATCTTTAAATGCATCTCGATGCGTATATATTATGGAAGACAATCTCGACAATGTTGCAGCTTTCTTGATTTTATATACTACCTTAGAAATTGCATATCATATATCATATAATATTTTATGGATTATATTATATATTTCGATTATAATATATTGTATATTTCAGTTATAATATATCATATAACCATTATGGATTATATTATATGTATATTTTTAATAACTATATAAAATAGTTGTTATAATATCTATTATCAATTAGATATTTTATGAGATATTCATATTTCAAAAATACTTATCTTATTGATGATGTCTCACATAGAGATGATACTTTGGTTAAAGTTTCTGGAATTGATCCGAAATAATGATGTGAGACCGAACGCTCGTCTTAGTTTCTTATGGTTTCTGATCATCTTTCTGGTGCTTTGTTGTTCCTCCATGCTCTTCGTGGTCACCATTTGGGTTTGCCGCTCGGCCCCACGATGGGCGCCAAAATGTTTCGGTTGATATTTTGTGGGACCGAGACACTAACCTTTTTTGACGTGGCTTTGCCGTTTTCCGTTGCTTGAACTGGGTTCTTCGCTTGTCTTCTTTTTTCCTTGTCGTTTGATCGCTCGCAATCTTGGCCGTTTGGTGATTTTCAAGCTTTGACCGCTTGTCCGACTTGCCGGTGGAGAGGGGGAGGTACCTGCAAAAGGTACTCCGACGCCCAAGTCAGGCGTGTATTGAAGAGCCTCGACTCTTGATTGAATATTTAGTGAAGGGTTTTCACTATTTGAGTATTTGAGAATATGAGTTGAATGTGAATGAAGTATGATTNGAAGATGATTCGAAGATACCTGGCTTGTGGCCCTGACTCTCTATTTATAGACCTTAAACTGATATAATCCCAATAGAATATAAACAGAATATAATATAAACAGACTTACTTGAAAATCTTGTTAATATCTTTAAATAAATATTCTTGATTATTTTATATCTTTACGCTTGACCTTATATCATACTGTACACTTCTTTTTTAAAAAATAAATGTGAGTAAACTAAATAGAGAACAAAATAATTATATTTTCTGAAATGTCTTATTTTGGTGTTTATAAATAAATACAAATATCGGAAGGTTTTGTTTCCCACAACACAAAACCTTTTATAGTTTACTTTCACCCCTGACGTTTTATTTGATTTATATTTTTTCCTTTTCCTCAAATAATATATTGAGAAAAGAAAATACAAGTATTTGAATCTAGAAAGCTCATTTATGGAAAAAATTGCCTTTTTTTTTTTTATCAACAGGTCAATTTTGCCTTGCACTAGAAAGTTTTCAAACATACATCATCATCAAGTGTCTCACGATACGAACATCAAAATGATATTTCACTCTTTTACAAAACAATCCTTCGAACTTCTAACAAAGCCTTAAACCATTTCTCGTTTTGCTCCACCATATCTCACACATCTTGTGAGCTAAATATACATACCATTCATATTAAGAAACTAAGGCATATAGAGCTATTTTTTCTTTCATGGCATATGATACAAACTCTTCTGACATTTTTTTAGATACATAATTCGAGCATATAATCTTGATTTATAAAATTAAGAAAAAATTTATCTGACGTTTTGTGAAATAAATATCGTTTTATATGATATATAAATACTAACAATTAAATTAATAAAATAGAAAATGTGTCAATAATTAAGTTTTGGGATAGTTGTTTATTTATTATGGTCTCATGTAGACCATGAACCACTCATTGGTAGTAAACAGTAACTTTTACAAATTAATACACTAAACAACCATAAAAAAAAAAAAAAAAAAAAAAAAAAAAAAAAAAAAAAAAAAAAAAAAAAAAACAGGTAAAATATTACAAGTTATCAAACTTATATTACATTATTTTGGAAAAACTAAACGATTACATAGACAGCACAGAAAACAAAAACAAACAACTTAATAGGAACAATAGATAACTAGAAAAGAAGATGAAGATGAGAGAGATCCAAAATGCATGCATATACTTTAAAGTACCTAAGCAATAGGATAAGCAGCATTCATAGCAATTCCACATAAACCTTCCTTGGCACGTATATCTCTCTTCATCCTCATGTACCCTTTCTCACCCCATTCAGTTCCCCATGAATTCTTTACTAGCCAATACTTACCAGCACCACGAGCTTTCCCATAACCAACTACTGCAACAGCATGGTTTAGATTAGTTCCACACTTCCCTGTAAATATCCCACTTGAGTAGAATTGGAAAGCAGAATCTCCGCCGTTAATATAGACTGATACTGGTTGATGTGCCACGGCTTTCAGCAGTGCTTTTTCACTGTTAGCAGTAACATTCTCATACCCTTTAATCTCAGCAACACCATGACCTTCCTTCTTGACTTTACAAGTCTTATTGCTTTCCCTGTAGGGGTAATATTCTTCAGTTGCTAATCCTCCTTTCTTCGCAACAAATTCAAAGGCATCCTCCATAAAACCACCTTTGCATCCTTCACTCTTTCCTTTAACACAATCCACCAGTTCTTGTTCTGATAGGGACACCAGTTCACCTGTAGTTATTTGGTGGAGACCCTCGATCGTAGCCACAGTTGAAAACGCCCAGCAACTACCTGATTTTACAAACAAAAACAAAGTTGACATCAGCACAGGAATTGCTTGAAAGGGTTGAGCATGAAAGTAGAATGAATGACAGAGTTATTAGTAATAAACAGAATGAATTGTATAGTGTATAAATACATACCACATCCGCCTTGGTCCTTGATTGGAGTAACAGCACCTCTTTTCCTCCAGTCCATGCTAGCAGGAACCTTAGTTATATTGTCATACCTAAACGATGTTTCTGTTACTGTCCCAACCCTATTTGCATTCTTCTGACCATTATTTAGTAATGCCTTAAACTCTTCATTATGTAGGTCTGCAAATTGGTTGATGCTAAGGTTGAAAGATTTGTCCCCAGCAGCATTGAAAGATTCAATGAACTGCACATTGTTCTTGAATATTTGGAAACGTTTTTCTTTCTCAGCAGCATCCTTGTAAACCTTACCATACTGTGCCATCCAGTTCTCATGTCTCTCTGACGAGGTTGCCTGAGGCAACCTGCGAGACATTACATGGCATGTCCACACAGTGAAAAGAAGGAGCAGAAGTAAAAGATGGTTGTTTTGGCTAAATGAACTCATTTTGTAATGAGAGGTAATATTGGGTTTAGATTGAAGTGGTTTTGTTTGGAGTAAAGGCAATGGCGAATGCAGGTAATTTATAGTGGTGAAGGGCTCTTCAAGGGTTGCTTCTCATAGTGCAGAAAACAGTTGTTAGCACAATTTGTGCTTTCACATATGACAGTAACGTGTACCATTCATGAGTCAGTTATTCAACACATTGCTTTCAAAGAGAGACACTCTTTCAGTCCAATTGATTCAGAATGCGACGACCACACGTGGTAATCCTTCTAGACACAGAATGTGACAGAGAAAGAAAAAAAATCATACAATCACTGTATATTAACAGGAAAATACATAGTTGGATACCTTTTTATTCTATATACATTCAATTCACAACTATTTTATTATTATTATTATAATAAATACTATTTAATTAATTAATGATATTTTTGTAAATAATTAGATAAATAATTATAAAACTGGGTATTTAAAAAATTAATTGTTTTGTCCTCACTCGCACACTTAACATCCCGGTCAGTGTGTTTTGTCCTCACTCGCACACTTTTCGGAAAAAGTATCCATCCCAGAATTAGTCCAGGCTAAGCTCGCTTAACCATGGAGTTCTTATGGGTTAGGCTACCGAAAAGCAAATGTATTTTGGTGATATGAGTAGTTAAATCAATTCCTTTAAGCTATCCTTCAACTGTCTAGTCTCATACCTATACAGCCTCCAGATCCCTCTCATTCCGGTGTATGTTCGATTCGTCCATGTACCCCTTTCACTAGAAACCTGCCGGGACTTGTCCGTGCTTCTTGCACCAGCGATTACTCCGCCGGCGTCACATAATATATCCTACTAATTTTATTATAACTAAAATTAAATTTTATAGTGAATTAAAAGTTATAGTTATTTTATATTAATGTTAAAATGGATTCTGAGTTGTTGACACCGGATGATTTTTCTACCCCTCTGTACAAATCATTTTATTAATTTTATATTCAATAACCTAATTTATGCTTTAATTAAATAACTTAATTTAGTATAACATTATAATTTCGTAGTGTCAAACCACTTTTTTCCAATCTAAAATTCATCAATTTCATTGAAGTATCTTACGCGGGTTTAATATAAATAAAAATTGATATTTTTAATTTTTAATTTTATAGAAAAATATTTTTAGTGTAAAACTTTAATTTAACGATTGAAAATATTAAATATGTTTATTAATATGCAATTAATTTTAAAATACCTTTTTCCTTTTTACTTTTTATTTTATAAATTGAATTTTTGTAGTAATTTTCATATTAAAAATATTATTTTTTATTACAGTAAAAGTGTTAAATTTTTAAATATTTATTTTTCTTAATAGGTTAACTTAGTTATTCCGACAATATGTATTCCGTACTATTAAATAAAAAAAAAATTAGTCGACAGAACGTAGGGTTAATAATTTTTTCATAAAGTAAAAAGCTTTGTTCTTTTTATTTCTGATGGGATACTCAACTTGTTTGTCTTGAATAAAACATTTAAGTAATCTATCTTTTTAAAGTAGATGTTAGACACTAAAAGTAGTAAATTCAAATTTTAGAGATAAAAATTAAAGAAATAATATTTTATAAAGATTAAATTAAAATCAACTCTTATGTGAGGATCCATCATGTTTATTTCAAATTTTATACATGGATAAAAAAATTATAAGATGAACATTAAAACATTCTTTTTTTTTTCTTTACTCAGAGGAAAAGATTATTAAACTTAAAAAAAAAAATATCTCAATTAATTTGATATTATTTTACATAATATTATTAATGTAATAAAAGCGAAAAATATATTTAAAACAAGTAAAACACTTGTTTTAAATTAAAAAATTCTTAAAAAAAATATTTTATAGTACCAATATTTTTCTATTGAATTAATTATAAAATTGTTTTAAAAAAAAGTCTCAAAATATTTTTAGTACTAATTCTTTTAAACCAAAAAATAAAATACCTTAAGAATTCTTTTTGTTACTAATTGCTTTAAGTCTTAAAAAAAAATTAAAAGACAACCTTATTTTAAAGTTTATTTTAGAACTTTCCAAACCATTAACCGCAGTTATGTATGAAAATTGGTGCTAATAATCACTTGGTGCCCTACGTACTTCACAAACGAAGTTGGTAAATCATTTGTACCAATAATATAGCTAAAACAAATTACATGTACTAATTCGAAAAGGATAACATTTATGATATCAGTTATATAATAAAATAATATCTCCATCAATTCTTTTCTGTCTAAACCAAATTATGAAAGTAAATAGAAAATATCTTTCGAATATCAAACTGAGTCAAGTTGTCCGCTTGCACAGTGCTAAATTAGAAAATATTAAGTGTAACTGAAAATACAGATATTTTCTGAAACTGATTGTTATATATATATATATATATGTATATATATATATATATATATGTATATATGTATATATGTATATGTATATGTATATATATGTACATATATATACATATATGTATATATGTAGATATATATACATATACATATATGTATATATATATATATTATACAATATTTACTTTCAATAAGTATATATATATATAATTGAAATATATTAAGATAAAAAAAAAAGAAGTTGTTGACATCAGTTATAAATCAAAATAAAAAAGTTAACATTTTATTTCAACTAAAACACTAAATCAAAAATAAATAAATAAATAAATAAAATAAATGTAAAAGAAAATTACTTATTTGTGTTTATTGTGATGATAATCAACATCATATATTTTTTTTATAAAAACCGATATAAAAATCTATAAAATTAAAAAAGTATTTTAAATTAAAATATATATGACATCAATTATTAACATAACCTAGGTTACATCCCTTTTATACTTGGATTATAATATAATAAAAAAGCATGTATATTTGTATTTAAAATAAATTAATTTTAAGATTCTTTAACATTTATTCTAATCTAATATAAAACGAATCAAAATCATTTTTTTTGTATTTTGGTTAAACTATTTTTGTTTTAAGAAAAGATTTATATTTAAGAAAAAAAGTCTCAAAATATTTCTTTTAGTAGTAATTGTTTTAAACATGCAAAAAACAGAACTTAAAATTTATTTTTATTATTAATTGTTTTAGGTCTTAAAAGAAATTAAAAATAAATTAAAATTTATTTTAGGACTTTCCATACAATTCAACCCTTATCCAACCTAATGAGTTCTAACCGCAGTTATATACGAAAATTTGGCACTATAATCACGTTGTGCCTATACTTCACAAACGAAGTTGGTAAATCATTTATACCAATAATATAGGATAATGATATCAGTTATATAATAGAATAGTATCTTCACCAATTTTTTCTCTCTAAACGAAATTCTATGAGTTTTCTTTTCATCAAATTTTTCCGTCTAAACCAAATTCTTTTCTTATGAAAGTAAATAGGAAATATCTTTAGGACATTAAATTGAGAGAAGTTGTCCGTCTAAATTAAGAAATATTAAGTGTAACTGATAATATAAATAATTGTGTGGAATTGTCAAAACGGATAGTCCGACTCGGTCCATCACGGGGTTGGTCACTTAGTGAGCCAATCCAACCCACCTGCCTCATTTATTAGTGAGTCAGAAAAATTCGAACCCGACCTGACTCACCACGGGTTGGTAGGTAAACGGGTTGGCTCACTGGCAAACTTAATTACATTTTTTTAAATAAAAGAAATTACAAATTTTTTATAATTCAAATCTAAACAAATTTCACTTCGATGTTTAATTAATTTTGAAAATAGGGTACTTAAATAATTTTTTCAAGCAAAAAGAAATAATAAATATCTTCTTATAAAATTAAAATTGAATTTTAATAAAATAAAATTAGGTAGGTGGGTCGGTGGGCTAACCCGGCCCACCACGGGTTCTACTCACATAAGCTGGGTTTAAATGAGTCGGGTTGAAATCTGACCCACATAAAAAAATACAATTTTTTCAAATCTAACTCGGTCCGAACCCCGTGATGGGTTGGACTAGCCTGTAAGTTGTGACTCATTTTGACAGTTCTATGTGGAACTGATTGTTTTGTTTATATATAATAATCATTAGTGCATAAAAGATATATCACGAGTTTTTACAATTTAAATATATAAAGACAAGGTAAAATAAGAGAGATGTAGCATTGAAACCAAGGAAAAATGTCAACATTTTGTTTTAATTAAAAAAAAATTAAAATACTAAATATTTGGTCTTAATTATGTTAATAATCGAGACAATATATTATTTTCAATGAAAATTAATATCAAGGATCTTTAAAATTAAATAATTATTTTAAATTAGAAAGATATATTATCTCAGTTATTAGTATAACTGAGTCTAAATTCTTTTTATATTTCGGTTATGAGATAAATAAGACTATATATTTTTTTTATTGAAAAAATTAATTAATTTTATGGATCTTTGTCATGGGTTGTAATTAGAACCGAAGAAAAATCAACTTTTTGCTTCAGTTGTAGTAATAGTCGATGTCAAAAGTTATTTATGTTTTTTGAATATTGTTTTCTAAAATAATTTTTGGTTTCGGTTATGACTTGAACCAAAGTCGAATATCTCTTCTGCTTCAGTTTTGACTATAATGAAGACCTAATGTTGACATATTTTTTTGACATATTTTTCTATTTTTTGTTTCTTCCTACATAAATAACGTGCATAAAGTTCAACACTGAATACTTAGAACAAATTCAGAATATGTTATCCATAATAGAAATAGGATAGTATATTCTGATAAATCAAAATCTAAATAATTCTACAAATTATGATATCTTAACAATTAAATACTTTTGTACATTTCTATTATATATTTTGCACAAGTTGTACTTGGATGCTAGAAAGTTGTGCCTTTCGTCAAACTCAGTTATTGGGGCGTCGAGCTCGATACTCAGGGGGCATATGTTTTTACTAACCGAATGTTCCTTTGTGAAGTATCGTTTTTCCTTGCTTAGTGTCTTGCTTAAAGGAGTTGTGGTGCCTTGTTTGAAGGCTTTTAGTGCCTCACCTAGAAGGCTTTTGACGTCTCACTTTGAAGGCTTTTGGTGCCTCACTTGGAAGGCTTTTGGTGCCTTGATTGAAGGGTTTTTCCTACCTCACTTGGATGGCTTTGAGTGTCCCGCTTGGAGGGCTTTGGTGACTCACTTGGAGGGTTATGGTGCCTTGTTTGAAAGGCTTTTGTTGCCTTTCTTGGAAGACTTTTGTGCCTCTTTTGGAGGGATTTTGGTGCCTCGCTTGGAAGACTTTTTGTGCCTCGCTTGGAGGGCTCTGGGTGCCTCGCTTGGAGAGCTCTAGGTGCCTCACTCAGAGGGAGTTGGTGCCTCGCTTGGAGAGCTTTGGGTTCCTCCCTTAGAAGGCCTTGAATTCCTCACTTGAAGGGTTTTGTTGCCTCACTTGGAGAGATTTCGTGCCTCAGTTTTGTGGTTAGGTTTTTTGTAGGTCGAGTTTCTTCACATGTCAAGGTTCACGGTTGAGGTCATCCTCAATTGGCCGAGTTTATCCTTTACAGATTGAGTTTTAAGGCCGAGTTCATCCTTTATAGGCTGAGTTGTGAGGTTGATCCTGTTTAGGCTAACTTGTGAGGTCAAGTTCATCTTTTGTAGGCCAAGTTTTGAGGCGGAGTTCATCCTCTACAAGCCGAGCCCTAAGTTCGATTTCATCTTCTATTGACTGAGCCCTAATGTTAAGGTCGCATTTGTTGGGTTGTTTACTTAGAGCCTAGCATTGAAGACATAAGTGTCGACCTTTATTGGGTTCTTGTTAGGTTGTCGGGCAATGTAGCTCGGTTAGCCAAGCTTTGTGGCTAGGCTCGTGTATGTGATTAAGGTTAGGGCACATCATGCCTTGTTTGAGAAGATGGAGAGGAGACCCCAACACGAACGAAGGCTTGGTGTGAACAAGCTTGAGTGGACGGAGCACAGTGGAACCCTACTTGTGGCAGGAATGAGTGTTAGCAACAGCAAAGACTCGTGGTGGCTACCTTTCAAGCTTCGAACCTAACGATTGATCTTTGGTAATGTCGTCGAACAACCTTGGCCATCGAGTATAGCTAAATGGCGATCCTTTGTGTTGTAGTTATGTGATGACATTTTGGTGGTGCTACGGTCACTAGAGGTTGAATGACGTAGAATGGAAATATCATTGCCAGAGGTTGTTTGACTACGGTGGCTATGGCTGATTGTGATGAGACTGAACCCTCCATTGGAAGAACCTACGAGGGATAATGGGGTGATGGCATCCATATTTTGAGTGTCATCGCCATCGTCAAAGGGAAAGATGGTGCTTTAGGATTGTTGATAAGCTTCTCGCGTTGGCGACTTTTATGCTTGCGAGCTTTGCTTGTCTTTGTGAATCAGCACCTGACATGTTTAGCAGTTGTGTGGTTGAGATAAAGGAGATGGCTCTCCATTCTTAAGTCTGGTTAACTTCTACTAACTTCTGAAGGTCGACTTGTCCTTGCATAGGGGATCAATAATAGCTTGCGTTGCTCATCATGTTGTTGTATAAGCATCTACATTTGATGTTTTATATGTTGAGATTGTTGACAACACAATATCTATATCACTCTGGTTTTTTATGATGACAACACATTTTTAATAACACATGTATTGTTGATGTGTTACATTTTCTATTTCTTATTGATTAATATCTTGTTGAACATGTTTTTGGGTTTATCTTGATATGTGAATGCACATTTACTGAGCTTATATATGTTACATCCTATTTAGTTGCATTACACATGATTTGAATGAGAAAAACCACATGCACATTTATGAACTTACATTGTGTTGCATAACTACAAGCTGTAAGTCGACTTCATTATGGGGGAAGTCGAATTAAGCTCGAGTCTATGCACAGATTTTCATAAACAGTGCTATGTGAAATTTTACATTGAAAAGAATTTCAAAATGAACTAAAGTGTCGAAGTCAACTGTGTGCGCCACGCATTCGACTGTATTAGTTGCTTGATTTGAAATTTTGTTACGGTCATGAACAATAACGACTATATTTTTAAAAGTTAGTTGAGCATTGAATGTTGGTCAACTGTATTGATTGAGAAATTAATTGGTTTGACCGGATTGCTACTATTGTGTCTTAACTGTTATAACTGTTATAATACAATCGACTTTATTAGTAGCATAATCGACTACAAGAGCGTTAGATTTATAGAAATCTGTAAATAGACATGACCTGAATTGTTTCGAAGAACTTATGGAAATCTAACATTTTCATATTCTGTTTCAGATTGTTTCTTTGAGATTTAGAGCTCCAAGAACTGATCAATAAGACGATTGTGATCTTGCTTGGAAGAGTTTCTAGAGGAGGACTGTGTTGCACTTACTGCTTGATCAGAATCTGCACAATTGAGGTGTTTCTGGGTTGATTAAGAGTCTTGTTTGGCATCCATGGTGATTGTTGTGTTACCTGTTGTGACTACAAGGGTTGGACTCATGGAGTCTGGTAAACTTTGAGGATTGTTCAAAGTGGGTTGCAGTAGGAAAGGGGACATCTTGCTGCAAGTCTTGCTGTGTGGTTTGCCTATATTTTGGTTAGAGGGTTAGAGAGGTGTTTTATATTTTTGACGCAGAGGTCTCTATAAAAGCCTTGTTGTAAAAACCTTGACCATTATAGTGCATTTGCTTCCTGTTACTGGAAGGACACTGGATGTAGGCATTGAGGTCGAACTAGTATAAAAACCTGCATTTGAATTCTCTTTCCCTATACTTTTACATTCAGTCGACTTTACAATTCACATAGTCTAATTTGATTTTCCGCTACACTAAATTTTCTATAACTTGCGATTCAAGAATGTTTGTAAAGTTTTGTACTTTGAATCAAAGATTACCAAAAGACTCTGATTTTGAAAAAACATCAATTCACCCCCCCCCCTCTTGGTGGTAAAACGAAGCCTACCCGTTTCCCAATAGTATAGTCATCGTTGGGTAGGTGTGCATGGTGACCATGTGAATGTGAGGTCGGGGAAGCATGTTACTAGGCCCCACGGTAAGCGTCAATGTTCTTACCCAAATCTTGAACATGAACTTTTGGACAAGTGGCGAGATCCTAACGATTGTTTGATTGCTCCTTTTGTATGGAAATGACTTCCTTACTTGTTGAGAGAGGAAAGACCAAATTGCAAAAAACTCAACGCTTAAGTCCGTAAGAGAGTTAGAATCTATATAGGAGAGTGAGTGTTATGAAGTACGTATTTCCTGAGAAATACTAATTGTATTTATAGGATCAACTTGGATCGTAAGTCTATGTTCTTTTAGAATAATGCTTACATTGAAAGGATATTAATAATATAATAAATATTAATAGAACGATGAATAATAACCAAGATATTAATTTATCAAGATTTAGTTATAATATGTAAATGTGACCAGAGTATACATAACACTAGTGCAGAAAGGGCTTTAGACGTATGTTATTTTGGGCTTTTAACGTCAGATCCCAATCCGACGTCTTTATGGATGATGTTAATGGCACGTCGGACCTATAGAGTCTGATCGGACATGACATTAACCGACGTCTACTGAGCTTTCATTGTCTTTTGGTGCAGTTTTGCTCGTGTCTTTGGGTAGCCTAGTAACAACTTCTCCCTTTGCTAGTTTCCTCATAAGAAAGGCTTGCGTCTTTTGGATCTCTTATGGAATTTCAACCCAAAACCGAACCTAAGTCTTTGCTTAGTTTCATTCCAACCACCAATGAAAAAGAATACAGTGACATGAGAACTAGGCAACGACCCAGGTTCGGTTTTGGATTGAAATGCCATAAGAGATCCAAAAGACGAAGCTTTTCTTACGAGGAAGCTAACAAAGGGAGAAGGTGTTACTATGCTACCCAAAGAAACGAGCAAAACTGCACTAAAACACAACGAAAACTCATTTAAATTGATCCAAGTGGAAGATAATCCATCAAAGACTAATTTAATCAGAGATAAAATGCACCTGGAAATGCAATGCCGCAGAGAGAAAAGGCAAGAGGAAGACGGTGAAGTGCACGTAATCGCGGTTTCGCGGTTTCTGATTTAATAGGAACCGATATGTCGTTGCCCCCCAGTGTTAGACGTCTATTCTCGCCTAGACGTTGGTGACCTCACTAATATGACGTTCATTTGAATTAAAAATTAATAATCGCAGTGTATATAGACGTCGAATCTAGGGGGAGCCGACGTCCAAAACAACTTTTCACCTACCCTGTTAGGCCATTTAAACATCGGTTACAAGGGGGCCGAAGTCTATATACGATTATAGACGTCGGAGTGGCGGGAACAAATGTTTATATCGTGGAAAAAAATGACTTTTCACCTACTTGTCAGGACTGTAGACGACAGTTAGGGGGGGGGGGGGGGGGGGCGATGTCTATAAAGTTATAGACATTAGGGTCCCTGCAAATCAACTTCTATATGGTCACTTATTTACGAAAGTGTCATCGGTCTATAATTTACGTTAGATATTTTGTGATCCGACATCTAAGGAATGACGTTAAGACTAATTCTGCACTAATGTAGGTTGAACTACTCCATAATAAAATATTTATAGAACTTTATTTAATCACCCTTTTTCATGTTTATTTGGTCAGGTAAAAACATTTACAACTTATAGTGATATAAATTAAATTATTACTCCTTTTAATTGATGAAAGAATTTAAAAAGGTATTAAAAAATTTAAATTTATAAAATGATTAAAATTTAATTGAATTACCTTTATTTTCCAATGAAAACTCGTAAATAATAACAAATAATATTCACGATGTTAAAATCAACTGAGATTTCTTAATTAAAAAAATATAAACATTTTAAATGATTAATATAAATAAAAAAGTTTTAATAAAATTCAATCTAAAATTTATTAAAATTTATAAGAAATTTAAAATTTAATTAAGATTTTTATTTTTATATTTTACATTTTATTCATCAAAGATTCTTTAGAAAGGATTGATTGATTGATCGTACTAGAGTATGACAACATTAGTCAAAGAGTAATTCTTAGCGAAGTCTGTTATTCTAGTAGGAACTATTGATAGTGCTTTGTGGGGAAACACCTACCAGTACCTATTGCAGAATGGAATCTTCTAATATTTGACTAATCAATCAAATGTGTATATAGACACAACAAAAAAAACGTGCGCGGTCAAACATTCAAACTTTACTAGTTGTTATTTATCTTGAGTCATAGAGTGATTTATGCAAAACTTTATTGATTCTTTTTAAAAAAAATATGAATGGATAATCCTCATTACTTTGGGTTACATTAAATTTTTTATATATTTTGTAATTATTAGAAAACTAAACAAACTCGTGTATATTATTATACTCTCTTTATTAATACAAGAAAATTAAATAAAAATTAACTTTTAAAGACAGAAAATATTTAGTAATTATATTAATTAATTTGGATATATTTTATAAATTAAAAATTATTATAGCTAAATAATTTTTATCATGAATAAAAAATTATTAAGTTTAAGTATTCGTTTAGTAATATTTATATATTTTGTTTTTACTAACTTTCAATTTTTATTAAAACGCTTTAATTAGGTTTTTTTGTTGACTAAAAAAAACCTTATTTAGAGGAGTTTTTTTTTTCGATTTTCGGGAATTTTTGCCCTCCACAAAATAAATTCCGGGGTTTTTCAAACTGCCGCAGTATGAGTCGCCACAAACTATCTGTGGGGTCTTTTGTGCCCCCTGGTATCGCATTCAATTAGCGGTGGTTTTTTTGCAGAGTGTAAAAACCTCCTCTATTACTGACTATTATTTTGTGGGGGGTTTTTAACCTCCTTTATTTTCAACTATTTGATCACAAAAGTTTTCTATATTTTTGTCATTTTTTCTATTTGATGATTATTAAAATATATAATATCGTTTTTTGTTCAATGATTATTAAAATATATAATAACTACCTATTTTCACCAATTTTTTTCTTTTCTTCTTTTTTCTAATTTCAAAATTAAGTAAATTTAATTTCTTTTTAAAATTATTAAATACGAAACAAATATGATTCCTCTGAATAAAAAATTGATACCATAGAACAAAAGCCCCTAAGTAGGAAGGAATTTAGAAAAATAAATTGAGAAACAATTGTATGTTACAACAAGATAGGCTAGAAGTCAATGTAATCTCATTGCAGAAATAGTTACAAAGAAAGAAATGTTACCCAATTCATAATAAACTAGGTATAGTTTTATCCTAAAACAATATCATAAACTTCCTAAAGATTACTTCCATCAGATGATTGTCTTGTTTCCAAAGGAGACTCTGACTCATTTGCATCACGAGCTTGCTGACATAATATAGAACATATTAATAAAATAAAAGCAATTACATGTGCTCACATTTTGAAAATAATATATAAAAAATCAATCAAATAGAATAAACATGTTCTATCAATCAAATAGAATAAACATATTCTATAAAATAGAATAAACAATAGAATACAAGTTAAAGTAGTTACAATCTCTGGGCCCTATGTTTGTTAATATTAGAACTGCAATTAGACCAAACCCATAAAAAAGGGGTTTCCAAAAAGAACATATACATGACCTATCCTTTTGTTGTGTCCCATATACGTTTATCAGTACTGGTGTTTTGTCCCACGACTTGCAGAAACCATGCTCAGACAGTGTTTGTGATGAACAATACACTAATACAATCATTTCAGTCTTTTAATCAAGTTTGGAATATCTATATGCATATTAAACTACTGCAGTTACTACTTTACACCATATATAAAATGCAATGGACCGGTACTTCTCACACTATGCATATATATCTTACTGCAATAATCAATAAAGCTAACTACAACACAGATACAAACAACAACTACCTAATTCTCACACTATGCATATAAATCTTACTGCAACCATCGTACTTAGAACTTATCAACATCTGTAAACTGATTTCCTATATTTAATTGCATGTGCTCACAGTAAACATGTATACATTTCTATCAAACTAATAGAAATAATATTTTGTATGTCACTGTTAGGGATCAATAACAATTGTCAATAGACTAAGCTTAACCACACAAAGAAATTAATAATCTAGCTATGAATGATTTATGATATCAATTGGAATCTTTAGGAAGTACGACAACTTCCTAAAGACATTAATAATCTAGCTATGAATGATCAGTAAGAGCGATAACTAACTACTCCGGTTATGTTTTCAGATATCATGTATCCATCTCGTATTCATGACTTCTTATTTAGTTTTGACTTCATATTTAGTTATCTCTCACAGGTCTCGTAGACTCATCCTTAGAATTAATTCTTCATTATTTAAATGTTAAATGGCTTTCTGGTAGTAAACTAAGTAAAAAATGTGAAACAAAACAGTGTATTCAAATTATAATCAGACTCTCCATGGCCACAACCAAATGAATTTGTAAATAAAAAATGTAGAAAATTACATCAGACTCTCCGTGGTCCAACATAAGTTTTGGACTCTTTTTTCCATCTTTTAAACCATTTTTGGCAATGCAGCAGTGGTGTTCCAAAACTGCAACTTATAGGCACGCAAACCAAACGAAATTCAGAAGAACTTGTTCACTACGCAAGGCAGAGAGGATACTAACAAAAATCACCTATTGGGTAAAATAGTAAAACAGAATCAATCTGAACTTCAAAAACTAGCATCACAATAATTGACAAATGCCAAATCCAGATTCAGAATTAAACTACACTAACACATATTCGTCAATGATCTAATAACTGAAAATTAACTTTGTAAAATTTACAAGTTCATCTGATGCAATCAGATTCAAGAAAATCAATTCTGAAATAACAATTGCACATATGAATGATAATCTATGCCATCCAGCCAAATACATTGCACATATGAATGAGTTAGGATCTTATTACCTTTCCAAATGAGAGAACGAGCTAATAAAGAGTCACAATTCAGATTGTAATACTTAAAAGAGAAACCTGCAACATCAATTAAGTAGTGTTTTGTTATGGCAATAAAAATCATACTTTTGCGCAATAAAAATTCGCTGATAAATGTATATTATTACTATGTCATCATTACTATTTGCATCTTGATTCTGAAAAGTCTACAAGTCTAAAAGAAACTAAAGAGAAAGATCCAACATTTGGGCCATCATCATTGAATTCCATCGTCTTTATATTACCTGTCTTTGACGCATGTGTTTCCAATCCAATTATCCTCACCTATGCGAACATCACTATCAATTTTTTCATACAGTGCTTATGTATCCATCAAACCAACGTGAAGTACATGGATAACTTTTCAATTTATTTACGCTGTAAAGTAAAGAGATTTGCTTATAGAGCATGGGTAGCTAGTAATATCAAAGTTGCATTAATTTCTTTGTTGTATATGGGAGCAGAGTATTGACAAATAAGTTGGTGAAATAAAAAGTAAGTAACAAGAACTTTCTTAAATGATATACCTGAAATAAAGAAGTATCAAGAAGATCAATAGGTTGATTTTTGAGAGAAGTCGAACATTCAGGGATAGCTTGTTGACTAATGGCTCGTCGTCTAATAGTGTCACTGCTGTTTCTACGAGCTGTTTTCTCGATCTCAGGGTCGACAAGGAGTGGTTCAGATGACACAGTTCGCCTTGTACGAATAGTTCCATGCATACACTAGAGAACAACCAAACTCGAGCCACAAGTTAGTCCCAAAAATATGAAAATAGTAATTACTATAAAACAAAAAATTATAAACAAAAGAATAAAGTCTAAATCAGTTAAAAATCACACAAAAGTCTAGTTTGAACACCGAGTCCCCGGCAACGGCGCCAAAAACTTGTTGAATGTTTGGCAAGCGTACCAAATCGTTCAAGTAATAAAACCGGTAAGACCGGATATCGTTTCCCAACAGACTCGTTGCACTAGACAATCGTATAATTTCTAACTAACCTAGACTAAAGAATGCTTCCATAAATTGAGTTTTGGTGCAATTAAAATAAACTTGAAACATAAATAGTAAAAGTGATCTTTAGCACTCAAACACTTGGAAATGGTAAGATGAGAAATGATATGGAATGGTATTGTTGGGGGTATGATTTCACCTACTTCACTCTTATGTATAGAAAATTACTTCCTTTTCATTAATATATCAATGTCAGTCTACTAATTTACTCAAACTCCAATCCCTTGGTAGAAAGAGCCTAGACTTCCTCATTAGGCTCCAATCCCTTGGAAAACCTAACAATTAATTCCGCATTAAGAAATGAGATTTTAAGACAACCAAAGGTCCTAGTTCTATCCCTAGAAACTATTTCCTTTAGGTGTTTAACCCAAGTCAAGATTTACCCAACATTTCCCAATATCAAGCAAACCCTAAAATCATGTTATGGGTAGCAACCTCACAACAAGCATTAAGAGAAGGAATTAAACACTAACAATCAATGAAAGAGGCATATATTCATTCAAACCAAAATGATTTACAAAAGAGTTTAGTGGCTACATCAATCCCCCAACAATAATGGAACTAGCTCTCCATGAATGGTTTAGGGTTTAGGGTTTAGGGTTGGAGAGCTAAAGCTTACAAAAATGGAGGAAATGGAAGAAAGAAGAGAACCCAAGGAAGAAGATGGACCGCTCCCACAGCTCCTAGCTCGCCTCCAAGAGCTCCCAATGAGTGGAATCGTGTCTGGTTGCAAAAAGATCCAAAGCTCTTCGCGTTTCTGATTGAAATAGGGCAAATCTGTCCTGTCAGCAAAGTTGGTGCTCGGGGCCCCCAAAATGGGGCGCTCAGGCGCACGTCAGACAGACAAGCTCAGGAGTTGGTGCACATGGCCAATTTTCTGGCATTCTGACCCAGTGGCGCTCAAGCGCCCCCATTTTCGGGGCGCTCGAGCCTGATTTGACAGAATTCTGATTCTTCATTTTTGCTGCTTTTCTTGCTTTTCTTGGTTTNNANTNCCTTCCTTTGATGCATAGACTTCTTCCAATTACCTTAAGCACATAAAAGCAAGGATTAGTGAACAAAATATCTCATTAAAGCTTGGGGTGCAACCACTTAATCAAACTAAAAGAAAACAAGGATTTACAAGGTAAAAAGTTAGGAAAGGGTTGACAATTTCTCTTGATTCATCACTGAAATCATGGTAAAATATGTCATTATCAACTCCCCCAAACTTAGAACCTTGCTTGTCTTCAAGCAAAAGGTATCTGGCTATAACACAAAAAAATATTTTCACAGACTCAACAAAATCCACAACACTTGCCTAGCTTGAAATGACTAGAAACATGTAACAAATTAGACTTCCACTGTGATGCTCATCAAACATTCAATCAATCAAATGCCACAGTTTAAAAGAGATCAACGATCATGGCAGAATGCTTTACTGAATTAAGTAGAACCAATCCTCACCAAAGATAGTTTCTCGCTCTAATGCTCTAGTATATAAGGGTGTGTGTCTATCACTCTACTATCACAATGTCACACAACTCAACTTTGCCATTCATTTCAACCAACTGAAACACATTCACAAGCAAGTCAGCATCACAAGGACTTTCATTGGCTTGTATTGTGGCCGGGCCAAGAAAGAAACATGGTTTTTCAGGACAACAAAGTACCTTGAGCTAAGAGATCAAACAGTTCAAATCATGCACATCAGTTTCTCTTTTGCTTCACTTCAATTACAACCACTTTCTGACTTATATCCCAACTTTCTTTCATTCAATTCTTTTTCTTTATCTTTTTCTTTCTTCTTTTTCCTCATTTTTTCTATTTTTGTATTTTTCTCAATACACCCTTACAAAACAAACTCCCCCAACTTTAAGTCATTCTCCTGCAGCAAACATGAATAATCTACTCAGCTCAAGGTAGGGAAATCAAGGATTTTTCATTAGGTTTAAGGTTCAAAGAGGGAAAACATATTTCATTAAGGTCCAACAGGTTTGTATTGGCTTATTTGAGGTAGAAGAAAAACATGGCCTTGATCATGTATGACAAGAAAGCAAATGATTCAAACAAGAGAAACTCAGGCAAAGTCAGTTGTGATCTAAGATGATAGTATTCACAAGAAAAATATAAGGCACAACATCTCACAAGGTTGACTCATGGTTCCACAAACATCAACAAGCAACTGCCATAAATACTGATCGCAATTAAACATAAGGCATTCTTATACATTTCATGAAGAAAACAACACAATTTCAACTAACTTGATCCATCTCAAACATCATTTCAAATTCAAGCATAAGCATCATGGATCAGCATAGTTTATCAAGCCAGATAACTCAACAAAGAACTAACTAAGAACTAACTTTCAACAAAGTTTAGCAATTAAACTAGAAAGCATAACAAAATAAAGCAAAATAAAAGGTCCTGTGAAACTCAAGATGTGCTCTAATCACTCATATTTGTATCCTCATCAGCATCATCGTCATCATCTTCTTCCTCCTGCTCATCATCATCAGCTGCTGCACCATATGAGCTGGCTCCACCTCCCCCAGTAGAATAGGGCTGGTCCCCAAGCCATGCTACAATGGCCGCATATTCCTTTGATGACATCTCTCTGTGTGGTGGCATTCATTTTGATTCACTTGGAGTCAGATGAAGAAGGCATTTCTGCACAAAAAGATTGAGACTAAAGTTTGCCAAAGCGAGCCCACAATGTAAGTATGCATTTGTAACAAACAACCATTAGATTTCATGATCATGAGTTCACAAGGTAGAAAACACACTAAATATGCAAGAAAAATCACAAAACACAGGCTGGAGCATGAAAAATTTGAAGTAGAACAGAAAACCAGAGTTGCAGTCTCACCAGGCTCGGGCGCCCCTTTTTCGGGGCGCTCGAGCGCCACGAAAATGGGTCAGAATAGCAGAAAACTGGGTTTGTGCAGTCTGCGCTTGAGCGTCCCCATTTTCGGGGCGCTTGAGCGCCACACCAGATTGCAGATTCTGCAAAATTTGACAACTCACCTTACGATTTTTGGAATTTGACACTTCTTGGCACTCAATTCAACCCAGATTAGTATGTTTTCACTATACAAACTTGATCAAATCCATAAGGAGTGAAATTGAGTGCAAGAATGACAAATTAAGTGCACACTTCCAAAGCTTTCTAATTCTACAACTCAAGGCCTTACTTTTTGACACTTTGAACATACCTAAAATTAACAAAACATAATAAAACATACATAAACACACCATAACACATCAAAACAGATTGAACCACTCCTATTCACATCAATTCACCACAACACTCAACATTACACCAATGTAACTATTAACCTCACACAAGTTACATTTCAAACTAACATGCTCCAAAATAATCAAATCAAACTAAAACATTCTAAAGCAAATTCAAACAATCAAAACACACTCAAACAAAAACATCACAAATAAGAAAAGGTTAGAAAGCTGGGTTGCCTCCCAGTAAGCGCTTGTTTAACGTCATTAGCTTGACATCATTATGCTCAAGTTTGATTTTTGATGTTGGTGTGCTTCTTCCTTTCATGTCACCAACATAATCTCAGCAATTTTCTTGTCACCAACTTGACTCTCCTTGAGTAGGGAGCCTCGATTTCAAGTACCCCATTTGCCTTTATCGCCTTAATAACCCATAACCTGTTCTTGAGCTTCACTGGTTTGCCAGGTTTGGGTTCATTACTTTCCACAACAGGGAGTTGTTGTGCAAGTTTCTCTTCTTTATCTCCATCCTCCTTCTTCACTTTTGGAGAGAAACAATTTAGGCTCTTTTTGGCCAACTTAGCAACTTGCCTTGGTAGACTAGTAACAGATAGAACTTCATCGGTTGCTGCAAGGCTAGTCTGTTCCTCATGGCTTGGCTGCCCAGCTTCAAAGACATTGAAAATTACCTCTCTATCTTGGTCCTTTAATTTCATTATTCCCTCTTCCATATGAATGAGAACCTTAGCTGTCTTCATGAAAGGTCTTCCAAGGATGAGCAGTATCTCTGCATCTTCCTCCATCTCTATCACTACAAAGTCCACCGGGAATTGAAGGTTATGAATGTTCACCACCACGTCTTCTACCACACCATAAGGGTATTTGATGGACCTATCTGCCAATTGAAGCATCATTCGTGTTGGCTTGGCTTCAAGACCACCAATCTTTTTAAGCATAGATAGGGGCATCAGGTTGATGCTAGCCCCTAAATCAATAAGAGCTTTCCCTATATCATGGTTTCCAATGGTGCATGGGATGGTGAAACTCCCCGAATCTTTAAATTTTGGAGGAGAGTCTTTTGCATGATGGCACTGCAATTTCCCTACACTTCAATTGTTTCCTCATCTAAATACTTTTTCTTCTTATTGAGGATTTGCTTCATGTCCTTTGCATAGGCAAGAATTTGTTGTAGTGCTTCGGTCAAGGGCATAGTGATCTCAAGCTGGTTGAATATTTGCTTGAATCGAGCCAATTGTTTCTCCTTTTCTCTATTGGAGGGGATTTTGGGATAAGGAAGGTGTTTCACAACCTCTGTTTCTTTTTTCTTTTCCTTTATTTTCTTCTTCTCCTTCAACAATCTCTTCTTCCAATTCTTTTTCTCCTTGATTCTCTTCTTCATTCTTTTCCTTCTCTTCTTCTTCTTCTTCTTCTTTCTTTTCTTTTTCTTCTCCTTTCCTCCCAACCTCTTTTCCACTTNTAGTGAATATGACATTACACTCTTCCTTAGGGTTGGCTTGAGTATTAGCAGAAAATTGTCCACTTTGTTGACTTGCCAATTGCTTGTCCAACTGACCAACTTGCATTTCCAAATTCTTTATAGATGCATCGGTATTCTTTTGGTTTTGGATGGACTGTTGCATGAACATCTGCAATGTTTCTTCTAGTTTTGTATTCCTATCATTCTGAGATGAGTATTCCTGTGACAACAAGGCCTTCGGTCATGGGCTTGACAGTCAATGCCCCTGAGTTGAATTTTTGATTCTTTGTTGGAAGGGTGGCAACAGTAATTGGTACTCCTGATGCAATCTTATGTTTCTTCTAGGACGTGAGAATGGTTAACCCAAAAGAAGCCTATAACACCCCTTTTAAGATGCCACTTGTAATTTGTAAAACATCAATTTGCTTAAAAAAACACAAATCTGATGCCATCATTAAATAGTGAAAATTTATCAAAACATGTTAAAACCAAATCAAAACATCTTTATTCCAATTCAACATAAAAAGATGTTCAAGTGTTACAACTTAAAAACAAAA
This sequence comes from Vigna radiata var. radiata, assembly GCF_000741045.1. Taxonomy (NCBI): domain Eukaryota; kingdom Viridiplantae; phylum Streptophyta; class Magnoliopsida; order Fabales; family Fabaceae; genus Vigna; species Vigna radiata. The sequence goes on along the minus strand of NC_028352.1, from coordinate 15,591,323 downwards.
TTTTTCCAACAACTTTCCAATTTCTTATAGAACTCCCAAAAGTTTTCCTAGCATGTCTTTTTAATCTAAGTATCTCTAACATTATCAGTAACAACATATGCTCTCGTAAAACAACACAAGTTATACGATCATCGCAACAAACACAAACAAATAAGGGTGAACTAATTAGAAAAAACACATGATAATACCATAACCATATTACTCACCCACATTGTTCAAACTAATCATTCCAAACAATGAAGTAAAACCACATTCATGAAAATCATCAAGTCGTATTACCACTATGTAAAATACACAAACAATATGTTTTTCCCACATAACCTACCATCACCCTGCCTATTCACTAATGTTAGGACCCATTTCCCCTGCTTTCACAAATCCTTATGAGGAAAAAATCTGCCTACTCACGAAAGCCTTATAAACAAAGCATTATACTTTACTCAATCCAAAGACTTATGGATGAAACCATACTTCCCCTTTCCTCCGAATCACAAAATCCTTCTAGGTGAAAAGGAACCAACCCAACTTTACAGTTATGGGAAAAAAACATAACACACAATCCTTTCTTCCAACACTAACTGAACCAACGACACAAATCACGTCTTCTAGCACCAACTGAACTCATGAGACATACCATACAACCACATCTTTCAGGACCAAATGAATCGACGAGAGACACAACCACATTCAAATCCAACCAGAAAACCAACAAAAACAACTCTACACAAAAGCAAAACAAGTCGACCACATTCAAACATGACTTGACAAAGAACAGAAACAACTCGACCAAGGTCAGAAACATCACGATCGACCTTTAAAACCTTTATACCTAGTTCTAAACCTCTTCATCAAGGTCTAAACCAAATCGGTCCAAAATGAACCCAACTCGATCAAAACCAACGGAGCTCGGTCGAACCTTACATAACACGACTCAAAACAACACAACATGGCAAAGCTAACTTAGCTCAACGAAAAGATAACACAGTCTGGTAGGGACCAACCCAGCCCGAAAAAGACTAACTGATCTTAGAAAAGACCAACCCAGCACCGCAAAACTAATAACGGTTGAAAATACCATTATTTGTGATGTAATTTTGATATTAAATGCAACCTTTTTTTCTTAGAAACTCGCTTTAACTCACGTTTTTTCTTTATTTTTGTGAATAAGAGAGTTTAGGTTATACTTGATGATTTTATCACTAAATTTCCTTGATTTTGTGGGCTATTGGAATGAATTGAAAGAAGAGTCAAAGTATCAAATGGTTGGAGTACAGAAAAGTCAACCAAAATGCGGGTTTGGACCTATTTTCTTATTTATTTTGGGCTTGGACCCGTTTTCTGTTATGTTTCTGCCCTATTTAAAGACCCAGACGCCTTGGGGTTTGTATCTTTTGATGGCTTGAGCACAAAAACACATTTTCACCCCTTTGGGGTCAAATTTGGGGATGTGGGAGCTCTCTTATCCTCTTTATAGGGTTTTTCTTTCTCTTCCATTCCATTGTACACCTAGTTTCTCCATGGCGGTGGAAAACTAATCTCATTTGCTATTGGGGAAGATGTAACCTCTAAACTTTCTTGTATTTGAATTGATTTATATTATAAATGCTTATTTCATTAATGGTTAGGGTTTTTCCTCTACACTCTATGCTTACTTTGTTTAACTCATTTATTAGCATGATTATTGATTTTGTCGATATGGACACATACGGGAAAATTTATAACTGGAGAAATTCTCCCAAAAGTAGTATTACCTAGACATAGGGATATGAGGGTTGGTTGCTTATACAATCCTGTGCTTCAGAATTAATTATTAGGTATGCTAGGAATTGTATGAACTCGTAATTAAGGATGGGCTTTCTTCATCGAGACATCGGGTTTAAAGTAAATTAGAAAGTGGCATTAACATTAATGAAGAAGATGAATTCGTTTATGCATGAGACTAATTAGGTGAAATCTAAACCCTGACAACATATTCATCTCATATTATCAACTTCATTCATTCACTTTTGTGTTTAGCCTCAATTGATCAAATAACATGCATATTTACTTTTATCGTTTTGCATTCAAAAAACTCAAAATATTGTTCTTGTAGTCTTAATTAGTTAAGAAAAAGTACAACTGTTTAATGTCGTGAGTCTCTTGGAAAATGATACTTGGTCTTACCATTTTATATTACTTGATATGATTCGGTACACTTGTCGGAGTCTTAACAAAAACCAACCCTAACAGACAAAAAGCAATACAATACGATACAACTTAAAACACTTGGTTTACAACATCAAACAACCAACTTCCCCTTAAAATAACTTGGTTCAAACCTACACAACTTGGTTTCCAAGAAAGAAACAACAAAACATCTCAATTCAACCTAAAACATCTTGGATTCAACTTAAAAACATCATTATTCAAAATCCAAACAACCTGTTACAAACCATAAACATCACGGTTCAAAACCTAAACAACACAAATCAAAACCTAAACAATACGATTCCAACTACAGGAAACTCAATTTTTAACTATAACATCTCAAATCCTTTGGAAACAACGCAAATTAAACATAAAATAGCACGACCACCATTCTCAATAGCTCGACACCCTTCTAATTATTTTTAACTAACAAAAATGCATTATTCCCCTATATTCTGCACCATATATTATTCCATAATTTAAACAACGGAATAGACACTAGTGAAAAAATGACTTTTTATAACATACAAAAATGACTTTTTATAACGTAGTTACTGGGGATATAGTTCTAGGCGATATAGTAAGTCTGCATATTTTATAACGTAGCAGAAATTTACATTATAGTAAGTCTGATCATATTATAACGTAGTTTTATGAAGTTTGTTATAATATGGTGGAAGGTATTATGACGTAAAAGTTTTGTACGTTATAATAGGGTGGAAGGTATTAACGTAGAAGTTTTTGTACATTATAATATGTTCTTTTAAAAAAATGATTATTATGCTTAAATCTCAAATAGAAAGAAAAAAGAAATAGAATGAAAAACAAATAAAAAAAATCACCATACTCATAATTTTTTATACAAATGAAAAACAATATCTTTCTATATAAATGAATATCAAACCTATACTTATATGCTAACTCAAATTGTTCAAATACCTGTGTCCTAATTCAAATTCTCAAAATTGACTCCACAAACCTCTCAAAATCCACTTAATGAAACTATACATCAATTGAACGTAATGTAAAAAAATGCAATAGCCACTCACAACTACAATCTTTCAAAAATTTCAAGAGGAAACTATCTCGTTTGCAAGATCCTCTGTTACCAAATTAATTATCTCTGTAACAATATCCTTAACATCTTCAACTAGTTCTATTCATCTAATCTTCCCTACAAGTTTATGGTTTGCATATTCATTACTTGATTTTTTTTCTTGCGCAACAAGCAACCCTCACATCTCATCTTCAATAATGTTCTGACTTAGTTCAACATTCAATCTTCTTGATGTTGACTTTTCCCACATTGGAACAAATACACATGGCTCAAGAATTTGTATCAACCCAATGTTAATGTGATCAAATAGCAATTTCTTTTCAGATCTGCTCCAAAACTGTTGTTGGCCAAATTACTTTTCCATATTTTCAAACAATGATTTCAAATCATGTGTAGAACAAACAATACTGAAATTTCTTTTCCAGATTGTGATATTGGGCATCATCCACCTTAGAGAATATGAAATTAACAAACAATAGTGTATTAATAACTAATATGAAAGTTAAAGCAGTTATACTAAGAAATAAAGCATTGATTTCAAATCATGTGTAGAACAAATGACACAACATAATCATAACAGTGCAGAGAGAAAGTTTGGAGATAAGTAAATGAAGACAGCCAAAATGAACAAAGAAGGGGAACCTGTACCATTGCCAAACCAATGGTTTGTGCAAAGGTAGATGGATTTTTCCAACTATAAGCATAAGTGACTGGTAAAATTATGACCCATGCTGCTGCTAAAACTGCCTTAAAAATATACTGCAACTTCACATGAATATTTGATATATCAGTTGCATTAAAAAAACAAGGCTAAAAGAAACCTTTTTGAAAACTAAAGTAGAAGAAGAATTCAATAATACTCGATAGTTAAATTCACGTTAAATTAATCTAACCAAACTATTCTCTCTTGTGGATAACTTCTCCTTTATAGCCATGGCCTAACTAATCTCTCACATATTCTCAAATGCACCATGACCAAAAAGACCACAAATTAATTAATTCGTTAATCAATAGACAAATTCTAGCAACCGAAGGAAGGTATTATTGGTCAAATAATCCATTAATTGGCATTGAAACACTATACCTATTGTAGGAGGAATCAGTAGACAATTTTATTAGTTTTTATGGATGATTGGAAGCGGGAAGACAAAAGTAAAAATTGACAGTTGCATTGAATAATAGCCTCTAGTTGTCTAACTAATAGTATTCAATAAAGAAAGTTTCATGTTATATCTATGAGGAAAATTGATAATGATCAATGGAATGGAGAAACATAAAAATTTATTTAATTATATCAATCAATGTATTTTGATCATATTTCATATAAAGTCATTTCCTAAAGAAAAAACAGAGAAAATTTTGGTACCAGAAAAGCAAAGATTTTGCAAACTTACAGTAACATTGTATTTGAAATAGACATTCAGAACTCCCAGAAAATAATCATATTCATTTCGAAATACAGGATAAGAGCATGTGTCATGTGTCTCTGCAAATGAAATTAGAGTATTAGAAAATAGGAAAAAGTACAAGAAAACCATACCATTCTATTTTGCACCAATTTACCACCGGGTACAGCTCACTCTATCCACAAGTTGCTGGTTTTAGGAAAATAGTGAAACTAATACTTAAGAAAAACAATGAATAAACTCATTAAACTAGGTAAGCAACCAAAAGCTATGAAAGATTATTACCCCACTGCCAATGCCAGCCAGGTTTGATAACCCAAGAAGCGCAATTGAAAAAGGAAAAATTAGTCCATAATAATTTAAGGTTGAATAGGAAGCTAACTAATTCCAACAACCACCTCATGAGCCCAAAATGTTCCTTTGCCACCATGGCATAATGATGGCTTGCCACAGCTCAATGATGGCCAATATTGCTCTAAAGCATTAGTCAAAGTCGATATCTGCACACAAGATCAAATAATGGTGGAAATGAAAACACCGAATTTTAATAATATATAAAAGTAACAATAATGCAACCAACCAAAATACAAACAATTAACACTTGAAAGCATTAAAATATTGCATTTTCAAAAGCAAAAAAGAGAAATGTCTTGGCTTTGTTCAATCAATAGTTAATACTTTATCATCGAACCAATTACATAGTAAAACTAAAAGAAAAGGCCATAAACTTTCCAGTACAACTCTGAGAGGCAATTCACTTTCATTCTTCACGAAATCTCTTATCAGTCAAAGCATGAAACCAGTGTATGTTATTTGTTATCAAATGACTTGCAAAATAAGGTTGGGTAATATACCTCTTTCGAATTGAAACTGGCTCTAGAACAACAGGATGGCTAGGATCCATCATTGTAGTCAGGCCAGAGTCCATCTATCATACACGTAGACAGAACCTGTTAAGCTATTTGTTGTTGGAACCTCATTACTCAACAGACATAAGCAAATCGATCAATATGTTTTTTACCACCCAAAACAGATTTATTTTTAACAAACAAAGTAATCTAAACGAAAATGATTGATGAGGAAGAAATGACAAACAAAAGAACTCAAAAGTGCTTCCAAAAAGTGCATACCCTTTTTTCCCTCTCCGCTTTCTTCGCACTGGGAGTTCATTTCAGCTTTGATGAGTCGATATTTTATTGATTTCACTTAGTTTATTGTGCTAAAATTAATCAGGGAATTGTGCTTAATTGTCTGGTATTTTCCCGTTTTTCTTAATTATGCTTAATTTGACCGGAAATTCTAATTTTAATTAATTTGAATTTTCTGAGCTAATTATTTGCATTTTTTATTACAGGTAAAATATTGGAGACATATTTTGGAGCATTAGGAAGGAGGAAAATAAATTGAAGACTCTACAATTGGGCAACTCAAATTTTAATTAAATTGTAACTTAGTTGTCTAAAAACTTTAATTAACATTATGTGCAATGGACCATTTTAGTGACAAAAATGTAAAGGCCCAATTTTGTGAGACACTTGGCCTAACCCTAGGGTTTATTTTTTTAGGGTGGACCCTACGCATTTTTATGAGGACACGTGATCCTAGGAGGGCAGCCGTCACTTTGGTGGGAGGAGGATTTGGCTGGACGTTTCTTTTGGAGAGAGAGCTTGGAGGATGTTCATGCTCAAGGGCAATGGTTGAATGAAAGGCTTCCAGCAGCCACTCATTTTTCTTTCACTTTGGCTTAAACGGTTTTTTCTTTGCATAGCATATTTGCTTTTAATCATGTTGACGGTGATGGATATTTGATGAATTGGAAAATGGCACACTTTTATGCTAATGAATGAAGAGCTCCACGCTTGCAGATTCATTACTTTTTTTTTTATTTAGTCTTAATGCATTGTTTTTTTTTTTACTGAGATAGATGGAAGAGGATATCCATTCTTCATCTACGAGCAGACGAAGATATCCAGAATGTAAGGTCACGGTCTGAAATTGAAAAGGAGGCGCACCATTTTTTTTTAATTTCATTTTTTTCCTTTTTTTTTACTTTCTTTTATTTTCAATTTCTTCTTCCTCCTTGGAGGTGCAGCCTCTTCCCACATGAGATTTTTTTTTTCTTTCTTTCTTCTAAGAAAAATCAGCACGGTGATTAAATTGAGAGGAGACGCTAATTCAATTTATGTGCACCCTATTATTTTTATTTTCTTGAAACGAAGAGCAACTAATTTAAATTGGTTCCAGCACCTTTGATTGAATTGATTTTCCAGCAATGTCATTTTGGAGAAAAAGGAGCATCACGTGTAGGAAGCAACAACACGTCTTGGCACACGAACAACATCTAGATTTGCTTAAAATAATTTATTTGATTTTAGATTGAAGAAACGCTGATTGGAAGCACATTGGGGATTGTTTTTATTTTGGCTTCTAGAAGTGGTGCAGATTGGTTACGGTATTGAAGGAATTTTACAAGTTTTATTTGCTTTTCAGTTGGAGAAAAGTGGTGCATGGTGATTAGATGGGAGGCAGCTTAGTCACTTGGGTTTTATTCTACTTTCACGCTTCCTTTTCATTTAGAGCTTTTTCATGATGAATTGCAATTTAATATTTAGCTTGCTCGTTACATTTAGTTGGGTTCATATGCACATTTCATTTTTAGTCAAGTGTTTCTTTATTATCTGCCTTTTAATTGGTTCACACATCTTGGTTTAGCACCGTTCGATTTATTGTTTTCGTTCACTATGTGGTCTGTTATGTTTGATTGTGTTGATTTAATTGTTATGTTAGCTTAAGATAGTCGGGTTGGTCATTAATAAAATTACTTTGCTTCTCTGAGACTTTTGAACTTTAATTGCCATACTGCTGCTTTGATTTTGCTCAATGTTTAATCTGTTGTCTGCCTGCGATTAAGTATACGCTTAGTTGCCTAATCGGTGTTTAATCTTCGCTTAGTTGATTAGACTGTATGGTGGATGACTGATTAAATTTGTGCATTGCATTCGCTTAGTTTGCAATTTGAAGACCGAATTAGCCTTCGCTTAGTTGGGTGATTCGTGTCGGATTTGGATTAGAGTAGTGTGTACTTGTCGTTAATCTGTGATTGGAAGCATAGTAATTGAGTTAATGACCAACCGTTTTCACATCCTGTTTTTACATTTCTTTTACACTTTTGTTTGCATTCGTGTTTTAATTTAGTTTATCGCATTCATAAACCTTTCACAACCCCCCCTCCCCCCCCCTTTGTGTTTGACCTGATTCTCGAACCACAGTTTGGTCCTTGAGAGACGACCTAGGAGTCACTTCCTAGTCTATACTGCATTCCTAATATGCAATCAAATTTGTATGGGCCGCGACAGCCCATCAAGCTTCTTCAATTCTTCAAGCACGACCTCCTGAACGTGGTCAATGTTGTTCAAAAGCTTCTTCTACGGTGTAAAATCTAGTTGGCGAACAAGGACACAACGGAAGACAGTGAAATCAAAGGCGAACCCTAGATTTGAAGGTTTGTTCAGAGGAGATTCTAGGGTTCGATGTAGGAAGAGATTTAATCGGTGAAAAAGGTTGGAACGAAGATGAGGTTAGGTGTTTGAGGTGACGCTCAAAGTAGAGAAGAAGATGTTGGTTTTGGCGAAGAAGAATCAACGAACGTGAAATCTCAAGGTTTGAAGAAATCAAAAGATGAGGGAGTCTGCGGTTTAAAGAGGAAAAGGGGGAACTTGATATGACAACTTTCATATTATAACTTATATACAAAACTACGTTATAATATGTCTTAAACTTATTTACAAGTTTGCCACCGCGTTTCATATTATACTTGATATACAAAACTACGTTATAATATGTCTTAAACTTATTTACAAGTTTGCCACCGCGTTTCATATTATACTTGATATACAAAACTACGTTATAATATGTCTTAAACTTATTTACAATGTCTCTATTATAACGGATAATTTTTGTCCTTCATAATATAGGTCGTTATAAAAAGGTATTTTTTCACTAGTGAGATATATCACTATAACAATAGTTGACTTTCTACTGAATGACAAAACCATAGTTGTTTCCTATAAAATTATGGACAATACATAGTATGCATATCCTATAGTCAAAGAATGATATAAACTAGTTTAAACCATTAATTTCCTTAATATTTATCAATAACAACTCAAAATTATACATGCTTATCAGAATTAATCCACTAAAATATTATAGACTTCTAGACATTCCTTCACATGCAAAAAATCATAATACTTAGGTAGACTTCCATTCTAACATGCAAATGTAACACAAATGATCCCTTCAATCTCCATCAAACACATATTCATCATCATTTCACTACCAACCTGTTAGAAATATTGGAGCTTGTTTCTCAACACTAAGAGGAGGGGGGTGAATTGGTGTTTTATAAAAACGTGACTTTTTAAATCTTTTCGCAGAATTAGAATGATCTTGAAAACTTTCTTGAGCGGTAAGTAAAGTATGTATGCAATGAAATATAAAGAGGTAAGGAAAGAAGATCAAATAGTTATTATCCTCGTTCGGCCAGTTACCCTTCCAATCAACCACTGATTGAAGGATATTTCACTATAATGATTGGAGAATTACAGCAAAGGTTTTATAGTGAACACACTTTCACAATGTAAACACCTTTCCCACGCAAGCAATCAAATATAGAAACGAATACACCTGCACACACAGAACCACACGTTCTTGCTGCATAATCCCTTTGAGATACCCATCTCAAAGTCCAAGATCTCCCCACTCTTCTTCTTGTTGTGCACAAACAGGGAACAACACAATCAAAATGTACAGAATCCTTTTCTGATCACAGCAAATACACCTTACAAGTGCAAATAGGATCAGTCTGTCAAGCTCTTTAAATTTCCTCTCAAGAATCTGTCAAGGCTCTTCAAAATCTTTGCTTCTTGATTCTTGGAGCGTATGTGTAATCTGTAAAAATCTTCTCTAATCATAACAGTCATATATGAAATTGTAAGAATGATCAAAAGTCACGAATTACAAACAATGCGTCAATTTCTAGATTCTATCATATCAGATGCAAAGTAATTGATTATGTTAGTAATGTAATCAGTTACATAAAAAAGATGTAACAATATTACAACTAACTCAACTCTTAATTGAATGCACAATTTATGTAATCAATTTGAATTTAATGCTAGTCAAACATATTTAAAAATATGACCGTTATAGCAATTATGACTAGCATGAAATTAGTTTTCAAAACATAACTTGAATACATAAAATATGTAATCAATTAAGCTTAACACTTAAATATATTTTGAAAACTTTTTCTCTTTAAAAACTCATCACAGCACATTTGAAAATGATATATGCAAACACACGATTTTTAATCTATTTAACAGCTAATGTAATCGATTCAAACTAGTTGTTTTGCCACAGTTCAAAACATAAGCTGTCTGATGAACTTAATTGATTACTACAATACTATAATCAATTATTTCATGCAGATATGTTTTTGTGTTTGTGGTTTTCATTACGCATAAACAAATATTATCACATCATAAACACAGTAGTATGCAAAATCAACAGTATGTCCAACATATGCATTTATCTCAATAAGTATCCACATTCCACATATGTATTTCACCACACAGAAACAAGTTTTTGTTATGTCATGAAAACATTCATGTGTTGTTGCTATCAATGTGTTGTCATCATAAAAAACAAACACAGGGGATTTTGGGTCTAGCTCTCACATTGCTCCCCCTATCAACACAACCTGAAAATTGAAATCACATAACAACAACATGATCATAATAAAAAAGAAAACAAGGCTGAGATAGTTCCTCTTACCAATCATCATTATAACTTGCAAACAACTTTTTTCTTCTTGCTTCTTTTTTCCTTCTGCACAACTTCTTTACTAACTCACTCTCACATGTAAAACAAATATAAATATGCCAAAAGTTTGCACCACTAAAAGTCATGTTCCCTATATAACTCTTCTTTTGAATGTTGAATATACTAATTACCAACCCTAAATATGTTACATTCACTCTTAAAACTGCCTCATAATTCACCTTAATTAGTTTTTATTTTTTGTGCTTGTGACTAGATACAATGAATTTGTTCCCATCTATTCACCTTCTACAAAAATGCACAAACACTAAATTATATTTTTGCTTAAGCCATGCAAGGTTGAAACTCATCACCCCTAAGTTCCATACCAAAACTCCAAAGAAAACAAACTATGACATTGATATTGTCCTTCAAATACACAAAAAACAATATAAAAAACATACACCAACATGTCCAAAAATATAATAACAAAAAGAAATTAATCACATCTAATGCACACAGAAACAACCGAACACAAGACCTTCAACCCATAACAAAGAGCTCTAATAATTTATTATTTTAACTAATGTTGTCCATGTTGATACCACCCTTCTAAAAGTTTATTTTTCCTGGGTCTTACAATGCACATCACCTTTTTATAGCCAAAAGCTTTGACATGACTTCTGCGTAAAAGAAATAAAGTGTTAGATACTAATTATGTAAAAGATGCCACAAAGAGAACCACATGCCTTACCCTTAAAGTAAGTAACAGGATCCTTCGCAAAAGGAATATTAAGGATCTCCTGATAGTTGAATAGACGATGAAGTTGCTATACATGGTGGATAAGGCCTTCAACGTAAAATACTTAGTCTTGAAACTTTTGAAGGATTTGGTATGCATGGTGAACAAAGAATTGTACTAAGCACTACTCAAGGAAACCAAACTCACCTTGACATCGTGTTTCAATTGGAAAATATACATAAAGGGATGAGGAGTAGGGGTAAGACCAATACTTTTACACAGACTTGGAATGCTTTCACAAATGCCCAATTGTTGGGGAGAAGCTAACTTGAAGCCACACAAAACATTGAAAGAAGACCACTCTAAATGTAGGTCAAAGGAAAAGAAATATCAAAATATTTGGAAAAAAACTTATACACAAAGACATAATTTCCCTCTTTCTCTTGGGGCCTCATGAAAACACTATCCTCGAGGGAATAAGTTGATGGATCAACTTGTTTAGGCAAACATTGAAGTTGACCATCTTCTTGACGAAAATGAAATCTAATGCATACGATGTCACTTGGTGCTTTATAGAAATCGAAAAATTGATTAATGTCACATCAAGCTAAGCGCTTAGAGGTTGACCTTAAAGACAAAACGACCAGAAATCAACTTTGAGACGAACATGATCAAATACACCATGCACAACATGACTAAATAGTCAATCCATGTGCAAGCTTGAAGTTGACTACATCTCGGCCAAAAAGCCAATTATAGTCACAATAAATTTTTTCTACCTATCAATCAAACTTTCAAGCATGAGGGGCTTGTGTAACTACCTAACCTGAAAAATACACTAAAGAACATGGCCCAACAAGGCTCATTGAACATTATTGGCCTAAAGTGGCTAAATAATAGTAATAGATAAAATATAAATCTCATTAAAAATAGTAATGTAAAGTTGCATTGAATTTTTTTTTTAAAAGTGTTCTAATTGTTTATTTTCTTTGATTTACCAATTAATTTTTTTCTTGGACAGGAAAAAGGTAGATTGGTCACTTATTTTCTTACCAAGAGTCAAAAGAAGAAAACAAGTGAAAAAAAATGAAACACTAAGAAATAGAAAGGAAAGGAAACAATGTACATAAAAATTATTGTTTTCAAAACAATTTATTTAGTTTATATCAATACATGCTTTTTTGGTTGTGAAAATATTTAGTGGAATGATAACAACCACTACTGTAGAAATCACTTTATATGACGGGTAAAAATGATCTATTATGACAAGTGGAGTAGTGTCATAGTTATGGCAATCATAATAGGTCTGCATTTTTTATCACGTAGTAGAGAAAATACATCATAATTGGTTCAATATTCTATGACGTATTTTTTATCACCTGTAACAATATGTCCAGTTTATCATGACAAAATTTCACTTACCAATCATAATATGACAAATTTATTATGACGTAGCTGGATTTACTTGTCATATTATGTATACTTTTATGACGTACATATTTGTACTGGTTATAATATCTCCTACGTATTATGACAGATAATTGTTACCTGTCATATTACATGTTTTTCAAAATTAACCTATTATGACATACATGAATGTATGTCATAAAAGCTTGTTTTTCTAAAAAAAAATAATTTCATGCTTACATTTGACATCCAATCAATTTAGAATCAATATCCTTTATTACCTTCTGATTAAATCAATTTAAAATTAATATACCATTAAATAAATAGATTCAATTGAGCTAACAAAATGGAATTCATTTCATACATTAAATTGTGTAATAATATTTAATACATTATTTGTACATAAAACTATGTATTAAATCTGTAACACCCCAATTTTGTCACGTATAACGTATTACGATCGTCGTCGATAATTTCATTCACAAACACAAACAAAAATATGTGTGGGGTAAGCTACCTGTTGAAAGGATTTTTGTCGCCTAAAATCTCAACAAACCTAAATTCTCCACTTATGTAGTATAGGGGCAACCTAGGGTATCAATCCAAGGACTTGGTACTTATTAAGCTAGAATTTAGAAACCATAACAATGAAGAATGTAGAAAGAAACACATCAAACAGAAAAATTTTATTGAAAGCTGAAATCAAAATACAAGATACCAGAAATCACCGAAAATCAAGGCCTGTCACCCTCGCAACTCGATGAAATCCAAAATAGAAGAACAGTGTATCTACGAAAGCTGATAAATTCTAAAACTAAGGCGAGAGAATTTGAAAATCTAAACTAAGTACACCGTCTGTCACCCAGTGCACGTACCTATTCTATTTTAAAAAACTCCTTTATATAGGAGAAAACAAAATAGAAAAAGAAAGAAATTGGGAAAGGGGGAATGAATCACTAACTAACTCGGAAGCTTCTCGGTTCCTCTTCTCCAACTAACTCTGAATCACCAAAAGCTTCCTTCTTCTCCGATTTGCTTCTGATCAGATTGGGCCATCTCCCTTTTTGGGCCGCAACGCCTTCCTTCAGCTTCTAATCTGACCCAAGGAACTTGCTTCTACTTCACTGCATCACTATTTCTCTTCTTCTGTGCTTGTCGAACCCTAGGTCGTGAAGAATTTGGGGAAACTCAAATGATTGATCGAGCCTCTTTGTCTAAATGAATATGAAGGAAATGGACCCCTGAAGCGACTACCAAAACGCACAGCATCACTAAAGTAGGCCTAATCAACACCTGTCCAGCAGTTAACTCCATGTAGCATCAGCGTTCTAAAACGCATCGTTCCATTTAGCTTCAGCCCATGGTCAAAAAAAAAAAAACAACCCAATCCTATGCTTTTAGTTCAAAACAATCAACACGTTTCTTCATCCACTGCTAGCCAAACATCATCAGCATAGGCCCAGCTTGAATGGCCCAATTGATTGTGGGTTGATCTGCAAAAATAAAAGAAATAGGATAAATCAGCAAAAAGAGAAAATGGAAGTCTATAACAGCAAAAAATTAATATGGCATTTAAAGTAAAGAGCAAAAATACTATTTAAAAAAAAGAAATATACTATTTATTGTCTAAAAACACAAAATTAACACTATTTTAACAAAACTCTAAAATTAAAGAAAAAATACTAAACTAATCTAATTCTAGAAAATTAGAAACTAAAAGAAACTAAAAATCCATTCTAAACAGAGGAAAAATAGGTAAAAATTGGGAGTTATCACACCCGCACACTTAAGGAACTGCCCTCCTGGGTAGGGAAACTAGAATGAAAAACAAGAAAACCAAGACTCAAACTAAAGAGAAGAAGACTCAAAACAAAACTCAGAAACTCTATCACAGCTCACTCAACCCTGCTCATTCAATCAATTCCCAGCCATCTCTTCAAATCAGAAACTGCATAACATAATTTTCAACCTTAAATCTTAGCATCAGCAATCCTAACAAGTGGAAAAACATATCAATTCAGCCAATTTCAGCAATAAGCATAAGCAGAACAGCATAAGTCAGATTCAACCTCACAGGAAGTGTTTGCACTCATATTCACTCAAGTGTTTAAGGCTATCCTGTTTCACTCAGTCATGATATGTCAACCTCTATTCTTAACTTTGAAAAGACTCTAAGTGACCATGCTCAACTCTTTGGTTTCATCTAGATCAAAAGGACTTTATTAGCTTGTAATGTAATGGTATGAATGGTTAGAAAATACAAGGCTATATGGAAATGAAGAAACTGTGAAGAAGAGGGGAAACCTAGAACTTAGTGCATTGTCTCTGATAATTTGGTCAGTCCAATTTCTTTTCTTTCTCTCTGGTTTTCACTCTTTCAGGTCTCATTTTTCCTTCAATTCTTTTGCATTTTTTTTCCTATTTCAGACCTGCTCTTTTCTTTTTCTTACAACCAGATTTCATTTTTCTTTTCTTTTTCTTGGCGTTTCTTTTCTCTTTTGCAATCACTAAGTTCCTAGATCCTCCATCACTCTCACATTTCTACAGGTTGGGTAATGATGGGGTGAAAAATGGCTTGTAATGAATGGAAACAAGAAAAATTGGCTAAGACTCAAAATAAGGTACAATGGTCAGAGAAACTGAAATGAAAAATATAAATGGTTATGAATGGTAAGTAAGGATGCCTAAATCATGTTTAGAGTCCACTAAGAGCAAGCTTTTCACAAAGAATCAATGCAAAATTACAATGAAAATTAAACATGCATGAAATCACACAAGAAAGACAAAAAATTGGCCCAAAATCTCTTCAGGTTAATAAATTGCCAAAACTGACTTGCTACCCTCTTATATGCAAAAAATTGCTTAATTAAACTGAACTCAGATGCAAAAACCAAAGCTAGGAATACCTCTACTTGAATCTAAAGCAAAGAATTACATCAACAGTTCTAATTTAAAAAAATGAAACTGGGAAATGAATAAAATCAGCAAAGAATTGAGCAAAATAATGAAATAGAACTTCAAAAAGAACCTAGAAATGTATACAACCTGTACAGAATAAAACTATATACAACCTTACGACTGAACAGTATGTAAGAACCTGGACTTAATTTCAAAGTATACTAATTATATTCATCATAATCAATCACACAACAAGATACAACCTTCTGATTATATCAACTATAACCAAACACCCCATACACACAAGTAATTACAACAGGAATCTTAATCCTCAAAACATAACAAATCAAACATATCTGAATACTCAATACCCTATCCTCGATCCTCAATTTTCACTAACATCATACACCTAAACTAATAGTTTATACTCATAGTAGCATCCATGCCAACTGTACCACCTGATACCATTACTACTAACATAGTATTTCCCTAATGCCCTATCCTCATCATACTTATCAACATGTGTACCTCTATCATGATTAACCCTATCATGATCACCACCATGAGCCTCCTCAGATACCATAACACCATTGTGGAAAGAATTAGTCACACTTTTGTACCTTACCTCACTGACTGTAGTCGCTCATACAACTTAATTTGTAGCCTCTCCTATAGATATGTTTGAGTAGTCTTGCAATCCAGCTAAGGAACATGCCATCTTGCCACATAAGGACAAGGAAACCACTATCACCCTCACACAAGGAGGGTTAAATACCTGAACAACCAAAACCTATTCGCATAAATATCATGATTTACTAGATCATGTAGAAACATGCTTAGCACATCATACATACACATCTTGGACATGATTCAAGCATCACATACCCATAAAAACATACTCAAACACATATAATACATAACTTGAATCATCCAGATCCAATCATTGACATGTTATACCCTAATAAACCCAATTATACTGCATATGAATATTATCACACCCTTACTGATGGGAAAAAAGGGCCTAAAATAATAGCAACTTAACAAAGAGTAATAACGCAATGAAAATTCAATCTCCCTTATTGTGAGAATTTATGAGGAGCATTAAACAAATAGAGAAAAAACATAATCCAAAGGACAAAGAGACACCAATACCTTTTAACGTGGAATACCCTTCAATGAAATGGTAAAAACCACGAGTCGTCTAGACCAAAGAATAATCCCTTGTGATCAGTAATAGGGTGCAAAAGAGTCTTTAGTAAAAACACCAAATGGGGTATTCAATCAGCCAAACTAACTTAGCATAATGCTTACAAATGAGAACCAAGAAGATGAAAATTCTTCAAAATAGAGTTGTTGATGCGAAAGTGTTTACTCCCAAACCAAACCTCTGATTAACGATCCGAACGGTCAGAATGAAGAACCATATGTTTTGAAACCCACTGTCCAAAAATCAGCTCGATACAATGATGAACGACTACACAACGATGAAAACACCAGTGTAAGTTTTATGTTATGTGGGAATAACTTCTTCTCGTCCTTTCTCTCTCACTTGGCTTCTCCCTCCGTCCAAATGACTCTACTGTGCCCTACTAATCTGACCCATTTCCACTAAAACAAAGGGAGACATAATGATCCACATTATTTGGCCTATAATGATAACGGTCTAAAAATCGTTATTTTTATACTTGAATTTGATATCAAAACACACCCTTTATGGCTTAGAATGAGCTTAGAATCAAGTAAAACACTTACTTGAGTCACATGAGAGTCAAAAGTTGTTTTTAGAGATATTATGCTTGTTTTTGCATTGTTTTGCAAGGTTTTGATAAGAATTGAAGATGGAAGTGAAGTAGGGAGGACTTAGACTCAAGAAAGGAGGAGAAAAAGGAAGGAAAGAAGAGCCAAGTTCACCGCTCAATGCCAATTCCAGCGCTAAGCGCCAGTCTCGCGGGTAAAGCCACTGTTTCTCGCTTGAGCGGTAGTGTTGAGCGTCCTGCGATTAGGAGGGCCACCGCAGAGCGGCAGACTGGACCGTTGAGGGGCCTGCGATTTGGAGGCAAATCGCTGAGCGGCCAAATTGAGCGTTGAGCACCTAAATGATGGGCCTGGGATTAAATTCTGTTATTTTTATGTGCTATAAATAGCCCAGTGCGACCTTCAGAGTAATCTTTTGGCAACCAGAGACATCCAGAGCAGTTCTACACTCCTTGGAGGCAGTTTCTTGGATGCTTAGGCTTAAATTTATCAAATCTAGGGTTTACTCTTTCATTCTTTCGTTTAATTCCATCTAGGTTCACCATGTTTATGGTGAACTAAACCGTTTGTTGTTGGGGAAAAATGTAATCTTTTGAAACTCTCTTATATTGAAATTCTTATTTTATTCATATGCTTATATTATCAATTGTTGGATTTTTTATCTATGATTATTGCTCTTATCGTTTATTTCATTCGGTAAGAAAATATTTGTCTTTGTCGATACGGAGACATACGGGAAAGTCATGAACTGATAGGAAATTCCTTGATTAAGCAATACTTCCTAGAGATAGGGGTAGGACGATCAATTGTATTTTGCTTATGTGATATATTGTATTGCTAATTACTCAAGGAGACTAGAGATAGTAAACTAGTAGTTAGTGGTAGGCTCTTTTCGCTGAGATATCGCGTTTAGAGTAGGCTAAGAAAGTTTGCATGGAAATTAGATAATAAAGTGAATTAAATAAGAAAAGTAGATATAAGAGGATGGATAAGATGAAATTGTAAACCCCAACAACTCCATTCCTTCATATCTTTTCTTTGCCAATTGATTCACTTGCATTTGCATGTTTATTTTCGTTTTGCATTCACACTACAAAAATTATTTCTTTCCAAGTCATATGAGATCAATTTACATGAAAAATAAGGCCTAAGAGTCCTTTGGGAGAACGATACTCGGACTTACAGTTTATATTACTTGATAACGATCTGGTACACTTGTCAGGGGTTTAACAAGTGTTTACTCCCAAACCAAACCTCTGATTAACGATCTGAATGGTCAGAATAGAACCATATGTTTTGAAACCCACTATCCAAAAATCAGCCTGACACAATGATGAACGACTACACAACGATGAAAACACCAGTGTAAGTTTTATGTTATGCGGGAATAACTTTTTCTCGTCCTTTCTCTCTCACTTGGCTTCTCCCTCTATCCAAATGACTCTATTATGCCCTACTAATCTGACCCAACAATCATGGTAAAGTCTTACTATGTTAAATCTTCTAAAATCTGTCATAATATGTTTTCATCATAATATCAATTTTGCCACCGCGTCCAACTTACTATGATAGATGACTTTTATCTGTGATAATACATAAACTTTTATTCACTAGTAAACTGAGTCTAATTGAAAAAGAAGATCATGTCAATTAAATAGAAAAAAATTGAAATAATAATTATGAGTAAGTATTGATTTTGCTTTTCTGCTGAATTTATTTGTAATAAATTTCGGTTGATTAAAACAATTAAGGTTAAATATATGTTTTAGTCCTCATATTTGTTCTCCATTCTCAATTAGGTCATCATGTTTTTTTTTGTCCCAATTTCATTCTAATATTTGTAAATTTGAGACAATAAAACCCTTTCCGTTAACTAGTCACTAACGTCGTTGGTACTGTGCTGAGCTGTAATGAATCTTTATTGTTTAATTTAAATGACTCCATTACGTGACTTTTTTAATTAAAAAAATGATTTAAATTAAATAATAAAGATCCCTTAACAAAAACCAGTATAGGGTAGGGTAGGGTAGGTTCTGTTTGCTTAATTTAATAGACACGTATATGCATTAGTAAAAGATTAAGATTTGTGTTCTGAAATAACATCATTGGTTTGACTGGTATACGATACTCCATCAGTAGTACCGTTACTATATATTAAATCATTTCGCGCAAGAAATTTGCAGAAAAGCTATTATATCCAAATATCCAAATAGAATACTCCACTTTCTTATCTTCATTTACATAGTTGACGCTTCTAGTTAATTGATAGATTAACACCATAAAGTAATAATTTATTTATTTTGCTTTGGGAACTTCTTAATTTATGTAAAGTTACTTTAATCTCATAAAATTATTACTTTATAAGATGAAACATAGTTATATATATATATATATATATATATATATATATATATATATATATATATATATATATATATATATATATATATATATATATATATATATTCATATGTATATATTAATTAGCTGTAGAATTTTCAGAATGTATTTTCTCGATTTTATAATTGTCAATTCTTTCTACAGAATAATGTTAACATGAGTGAAACTTATAACGTAGCTTTTATTCTTCAGAAAAATATATGAATAATCTTTCGAATTTAACAGTTTTGTATTTAATACTGGTAATATTTTTTGATATCTTTAGTTTTTTTTTCTGAAATATATTTTCTCTAAATATTTTACCTTCAATTTTTGAACTCTAAATTTTATTTTAGCTTCGTTGAATTTTTTTTATGGATATTTCAGGACTCTATATGAAATAAGACAGATTTTGTGACTTAATTAATAATAGTGATATGACATTATGTTTAACTCAAATCCTTAAAGTATGTAAGTTTTTTTTTCTTATTGTTCACTTCATTATTATTTTTATTTAAAATGAAACTTTTAATTGTACACTACAAAAAAAAATAAAACATCACCATAAGAAAATAAACATTTAGAACTAACTTTTAGCTAATACCAACAAGTAAAAATTGATGCTAATTATTAAATAACATTAACTTTGTATCACATCTACAACATACTCTAAAACCATAAATGCTAATTCGATTATCATTGAATTTTAAAGTCGATTCTAAGTAGTGTCGACTGAGAAGATTAGCAAAAGAAATAAGTGCAAGATTAGTGAAAAAATTTATATAAAAAATGGAAAAAGAAAAATTATAAATAAAAATTTATCATTAAAATAAATAAAATAAGTATCAGTTGATATTAAGTTAAATAAATATAAATAAATAAGATTATTGTAAATTATATCCATATTAATCTTATATATTTGTAATATTTTGTAGTGTTGAATTAATAGATGCTAGTATGACATTAACAGAGTATCTTTCCTTGTCAAAAAATTAAAAAATGTTAATAAACTTATGTTAGTCAACATAACATAAATATTTATTTATTAAAATAAATTGAAATTAATAATAGGATAAAATATACTCTCTGAGCATTTGGTGAACACTATTATTTAAAACTTAAATTATTTAAAAATAATTTTTCATTTTTCATTTAAAAAAATATAATATCATTAAAATTGGATAAATCAGGTCTAATTATATGCAATGTAACCAACTTTAATGTTCTATTATAATACAATAGAACATGCATATGTAATGTGACAGCACTTGATTGAGTGCATCCAATCAAAAGTTATAGTCATATATTAACTATTATTAGTTTGAACTACTACACGTGAGCCATGATTGACTTAAGTCAACTATGCTTTATAGATATGAGATCAATTTCTGATCCAATCAATGTGTTGGATATTGCGGCTCTCGTGTTCCTTATTAGACTATATTCAATGTCTTCTCTGGCTGCCACAAATCTGAGGCAACTTTCTCTTTCTCAAAAACAATTATGACGATTTTCACTGACGTCAGCCCTAATGATTTGAACCATCTATATATAATATAATTGTTAAAATATGAAGTTAGTTCATTTAATAGTTAAATAATCTCATAATGTTAGTTATCATATAATTGGTACAGAATAAAAATCATGTTAGTCATCATAAAATTGGCACAAAATAAATATTATAAGGAAATCTTAAAAATGTTTTTTGAACTATTATTATCAAACTATTTCTTTCTTTATTTTAAAAAATAAAAAACAATACTTTTCAAAAACAAGACCCGAAAGAAAAAGCCCCTTGGAAGAGAGCTAATTTTTGTTTATTTCCTTAACAGTTTGTATTTTGAATTAATGCATAATGACTTTATTAATGTTGTAAACAATAAAATATTTCCAAATCATATTTAAAATTAATATATTAATAATCAATATATTAATGTTAAGTCCCTAACGAGTGTATTAAATCGTTATCAAGTAATATAAACGGTAAGGCTGAGTATTGTTCTCCCAAATGACTCTTAGGCCTTATCTTTTGTGTAAATTGATTGCATAAGATTTAAAAAAGAATAAGTTGTAGTGTTAATGCAAAAACCGAATTTAAACATACAAATGCAAATTTGAATCAATTGGCAAATAAGAAATATGGATTAATGGAGTTGTTGGGGTTTACAATTTCATCCTTATCCACCCTCTTATATATACTATTCTTATTAAATTAGCTTTATTAACAATGTCATGCAACTTTCTATTTTACTATAAACCTGATCTCTTGGCGAAAAGAGCCTATTACCAATTACTGGTTTTCCATCTCTAGTCTCCCTAATAATTACCAATGCATTATAGTACAGAAGCTTAAAAGCAATTGATCGTCCTACCCCTATCTCTAGACACTATTTCATTATCAAGAGAATTCTAATCAGTTCTAGATTTTCTCGTACGTTCCCGTATTAACAAAACCAAATATCATATCACCGAATGAGTTAAACGATATGCAAGCATTAAAGCACAGAAAAGAAAACCTAAAAATTGATAATAAGAGCATGTGAATATAATAAGAAGTTTGATGCAAGAGAGCTTCAAAAGGATTACATTGCTCCCCAAAAACAAAGGGTTTAGTTCACCATGGACATGGTGAAACTAGATGGAATTAATGAAAAAGATGAAAGAGTAAACCCTAAAATTGATTAATGGGAGCCTAAGCATCCAAGAAACCGCCTCCAAGGAGTGTAGAAGTGCTCTGGACGTCTTCCTCGGCCAAAAGATTACCTTAAGGGTCGCACTGGATCTATTTATAACGGAGAATAGTAAAAGAATTTCGGCGTAGACCCATCATTTAGGCGCTCAGCGCTCATTTGGCCGCTCAGCGGTGACCCCTATAATCGCAGGACACTCAACAGTCACGCCCAGGCGAAAAACTTGTAAAACTAGCGCTCAGCGCTGGCCTGGCACTCAGTGCTCATTGTAGTAGAAAACATCGCTCTGGTCAACTTTTCAGCATTCTGGTCAACTAGTTGACTTTTTTGGTTGACTGTTGACTTTTCTAGTTGACTGGTTGACTTTTCTGCAGTGCAACTCTTTGATAATTCAATCCTTCTTTCAAATCATTCAATAAACCTACAAAATCAAGGAAAACCAAGCATTTTACCAAGAAAACTAACTTTGACTCTCTTATTCTCTAACTTAAGAAAAATACATGATTTCAAGCCGCTTCTAAGTCATATAGAATGTGATTTAATATCAAAATTAAGTATGAAAATAACGATTTTTCCACCGTTATCAATTAACAAAGTTTTCTTAGGGAAAAATTGTGTTTATTTCCTGAAATAGAATAAAAATACAAATAAAAGTAAACAATATCGTTATTTTTTTTTTGTATTTTGAAATATTTTTTATTTCGTCGTAAGATTTCCTTTAGATATCACTTTTAAATAAAATTCAGTACTTTATGTTTTTGAATTCTTGATTACGTGAATATATTTATTGAGTATAGTTTAGAGCATTTATTAAATTAGTTATTGGCCTTATTAAAATTGGAAAATATTTTTTTTCTTTTTTACAAAAGTAATATTGAATAATCATATATAACATTTTGAATATTTTGTCATTCTTAATTAGTACATAAATTTATTTAATTAATAGTAGTAGAAACATATGTATTATGTTTGTGACTGCATATGTATATAAACTTAATTTTCATATATGTTTTTAATACATATTTACTTATATAATTTATCTATTTTTTATGTGGCTTTCTTTTTAAAATTTAAGATATTTCTTAAGAGAATTCAATTTAAGATTAAATTAATTCTAAATCACCAGTTAGATAGATAAAAGAATTAAGATAAGAACAATGCAACTTTTTCCAAATCAGAAAACAAATAAATATATGTATATAGTTGTTTGATTATCTTCCTAAGAGGTTATTACTTTATATTTTTTCCTTTCTTTTTCATTTTGTTTAATTAAATGTTTTGTGTGATGAGATATGATTGTTGAATTTTGAAGTTTAAACCTATTTGGCATGTGATACTTCATATAGTGATGTTTATTAGAGTAAGAATATTGAGAAATAAAATATACGAAAACCATAATTATTATTATTATAAACTTTTATGAATTGTATATAATAAAATATTTGGAAATCATATTCAAAATGAACGATATATTAGTCAAATGAGTTTGTACATGTACTAAAGTATATTAAGAAAAAATCAATTAAAAAATATATTTTTACCTTTACATGATTATTTAATGCTGCTTGTTTTGGAAAAAGATTAGTTATGCTATTATTTCCTAGTAACTTTTGTTTTGATTTCTTAAATTAAAAAAATGTTTAATTCAAAATTTTAAGAACATATTTTAATTTCGAAATACTAAATTTAACAGACTAAAGTGGTGTTTTTAAGGATTTAACGTGTGCTTAAAATCTGGGATTTAACGTGTGCTTAAAATTTAGGATTTACGATTTTAGGTTTAAAACTATTTTTAGTCTTTTAAATTTAGTGTTTAGGGACTATAATAATATATATTTTTTTATTTTAAGTACTATTTAAAAAAACAATTAAGAGACTAAAATTATAATTATCTCAAATTTTACGATAAAATTTGATTACCTTTTTTTTCTTCTTAAAAGCCTTTTTTTTTTTTGCTTTTACAAAATTATCTTTTTAAATTTTTTTTATTGAATTATTTACTTTAAAAGTCAAATATTTTAAGTTTATAAAATGGTCTAATAATTGCTTTTCCGTAAATATGGGTTAAATAATTGATGGTGGGGACTACAAAGGTGTCAACAAATTGATATAATAAGTGCATTATTTAGAAACGGAACTTTCTAATATTTGACTAATTTGTCTCTATCTCTTTTAATATCTGGAAAGGTTATAGTAGTTTAGAATTTTTTATATACAGACAAAATGATATAATTGTCTACTCACCCCATTCATCACAATCACTCTTTCATTTTTAGTTCTCTCTATATTATTCATCGATTGAATTTAATCACTTTCATCATCATGAAAGAACCCATTTCCTCTCATTATTTCACCTTTCTTAATTTAATATTTACCAATTTTTTAATCTAATGTAAAGTAATTTAGATAGGTTCAGTTTTATTTTTATTTGAACTTTCTAAAGTATTAAATATATGAAGTAAAATATATACGAAAAAGAACTACAAAACGAAAATATATCATCAATAAGTCATTGTAACACTGTTAGTATGAACTGTGAATATATATATATATATATATATATATATATATATATATATATATATATATATATATATATATATATATATATATAGTTGAGATGAATTTAATAAGTATAGTAGTATTATATTACGAACTGTGACTGCTTAATTACTGTCAAATTAATAGAACGCTTACACTATGTTACGAATTGTAACTTGGGAATTGGGTGTTGTTGGTTTTAGTAAAGTTAGTAGTGTTTAGTGGTGATATATGTAGAAGAACTATTGCCTTCTAGTTTGATATATGTGATTTTAGCAGGTTGCGATGAGTATCATTATGACGAATGATTGTTATTGGATATTACTGATATTATATAATAAATGTATTGAGTATGATATTACGAATGTTGTGACTCATGAGTATCGATGAGTTAATATTTATTATTGAGATAAAATATGGAATGTATTGATATTTCTGAAATTATGTTTGGAAAATTAATGAGATTGGTGTTATAAATCTCGTGATTGGTGAGAAATGCAGGTAAAGTATTGAGAATTATGTTTAAACCTTGTGATTGGTTGAAGAAAATGCATGTTATTAAAAATATGTATGGATTTGTAATGTGAATATGAAACTGTTATTTCCTTGCACTGTCGTCGGTCATAGATGAACTTTTTGTGTTGCGCTACGACAACAATGTGTTGGACTCTCGTTTAGAGATAGTGATTTGAGTGTCACTTTCCTCTGCAGAGGGATGTAGATGTCTCGCCCAAATGACTTCGGCTCGTTGAGTATAGTGCTCGGCGGGTGTTTTCCACCGAAGTTTTTACTCGTAATTCCTTGAGAAGTCGGGGAGATAGGTCGGAAGTTGCAATGGAAGATGACTCGAATTGCCTTGTTGGGAACATGCGTCTGTTAGTGATAACATGTCTATCCATCTCATAAATCAACCTTCGTTCATATTTGTGCTGTTTTACCATTGATCAATTGCAATTTTATTTTCTTTATTATTTTTGCATCCCAAACTCGTGATCTCTTTTATTTTAAAGTCTTAATTAATCTTGTTTTCACGCAACTGTTTAGCACTGAGAGTCCTCTAGGATACGATGCTTGGTCTTACCATTTTATATTACTTGTGCGACTCGGTACACTTGTCGATTTGCCCCAACAATCGACTAGGTTTTCAAATATATTATGAAAACCAGCTTTGGTGCCAGTTGTTGGAAAACAAGTAGGCTTCTTCTTACACTAAGAGAGGGGCTGATTGGTGGTTTATCAAAAACAAAGTCTTTTCGCAATCTTGAAAACAAAATATCAACTTTTTCAAACTTTCTTGAAATGCAAGTAATGAAAATTTGTATGCAGCAGAAAAACATAGTTGACTGCGCTAGAAGTAAAGTCGACTGTAAAGTAAAAATGCAGGGATAGAGAAAATCAAACACTGGTTTTTATAATGGTTCGACCAACAATGCCTACATCCAGTGTCCTTCCGACCCAGGAAGCAAATGCACTATAATGGTTGCGGTTTTTACAACAAAGAATTTATAGAAGACCTCCACACCAAAAATATAAATCTCCTCTCTAAGCCTTAACCAAAATATAGGCAACAAAAACAGCAAGACTTGCAGTAAGATGTCCCCTCTCCTGCAATCTTCCAATCACCACTTTGAACTGTCCTCAAAGTGAACCAGACTCCACAAGTCTATCCCCTGTAATCACAACAGGTCCAATACAGCAGTCTTCAAGGATGTCAAGCCAAAATATGCAGCAATCTGCAAGGTTGCCAAGCCTCCATCTGATAAACCAGAAACACCTTCACTGTGCAGAACATGATCAAGCAATGTGAGCATAGTCAGTCTCCCTTTCAATCTCTTTCAAGAAAGATCACCACCATCTTCTTGGAGAATTCTTGGAGCTCTCAAAACCAGAGATATAAATCTGAAACAAAAATGAAATTGTTAGATCATCAAAAAGTCTCGGAATAGATTCGTGTTCAGTCTATTTATAGTTTTCTATTTAACAGACAGTCTCTTAGTCGAATATGCTACTAATTCAGTCGACTGAGTTATGACAATTATAACAGTTCAGTCAAACTGGTAGCATACAGTCAACCAAAATAAAAACTCATTTAATACAGTTGACCAACCAATCAATGCTCAACTAACTTTTGAAAATATAGCCGTTATAGTGCAAGAGCATAACAAAATTTCAAAATAGATAACTAATGCAGTCGATTATGTGGCGCACATAGTCAACTTCAACATGTAAAAACATTTTGAAATTCTTTCCTTCTCAAAATCTCACAAAGCACTGATTCCCAAAATCTGTACAAAGATTTTAGGATAGTCAAATCTATTAACAATGGAGTTGACTGTACTACTGCTTTGTCACATAGTTATAAGTTCATAAAAGTGTTTGTGGTTTTCATGCTTTAAAACATCTGGAATGCATCCAGAAATGATGTAACATGTACAAGCTTAATATATATGCATTCACATATCAATACAACATATAAACATGTTCAACAGATATATCAATCAATGAGCATAAGAACATGTAACACAACAACAACATATGTGTGTTATTAAGCAATGTGTTGTCATCATAAAAACTAGAGTGATATAGATATTGTGTTGTCAACAATCTCAACAATTAGGAGTAGGTTCTTTTCACCAAGACATTGGGATTAAGGTAATTTAGAAAGTGACATTAACATTGATAAAAAGGTAGAATTAAGTAAAATTCATAAATATATGAGAGCGGATTAGGATAAGTCGGAAACCCCAACAACACAATTCATCCATATTATTCACCTGCGTTATCTTTTTGGTCAATTGATAAACTTTTGCATGTTTATTTTCTATCTTACAAACCCTAATTTTCGTTTTTCTCAAGTCTTATTATAATTAACAAATCACACGTAAGTCTAGGCCTATGAGTCTCTAGGGAAACAATACTTGGTCTTACCACTTATTATTACTTGATACGACTCGGTACACTTGTTGGAGTCTTAACAAGTTTTTGGCGACGTTGTCGGGGACTCACGGTTTAAGCTATTCTATTTGTGTGATTCTTGATTAATTTTGATTTTATTTATTTTATTTTATTTTCTTATTTGTTTATTTTTCCCATTTTTATTTTTTAATACCTAATTTTTATTTTTATTTTTGTGCTTACAATCTCTCTAGAATTTTTGTGCAAGATGTAGGGTGTTCTAAACAACTTCAACCACTGGTGAGATTACACTCAAGCATAAATCAAAATCCATTTGAGCAAACAAGTGGGCTATTCACTAGACCACTACAAGCTCACAGTGCTACAAAGTTTGAAGAGACTCTCCAACAATTCTTGAGGGAATCTCTCTCAATTCAAAAAAGCACTCAGGGAGCATATAAAAGAATGGAGGCATGTTAAGTCCCTGGCAAGTGTACCAGATCGTTATCAAGTAATATAAACGGGTAAGTCCGAGTATCGTTTTCCCAAAGGACTCTTAGGCCTTAACTTTCATGTAAACAAATCTTATAAGACTTGAGAGAAGAATAAATTTGGTGGTTATATGCAAAGAACAAAAATAAACATGCAATGCAGTTGATTCAGTTGGTTTTGAGAAACTATGGATGAATGGTGTTGTTGGGGTTTACAATTTCATCTTATCCACTCTCATATATCTACTCTTCTTATTTACTTCACTTATTTATTTAATTTCCATGCACACTTTCTTATTTACCCTTAACCCAATCCCTTGGTGAAAAGAGTCTATTATTAATTACCGGCTTCCTATCCCTAGCCTCCCCTAGTAACCAATAATGCAATGCGATCGGAAGCAACTACAATTGATTGTCCTACCCCTATCCCTAGGTGATATTGGCATAATCAAGGAATTTCCCACCAGTTCATGACATTACCGTACGTCCCCATATCGATAAAGACAAACATCTTTTACTGAATGAGTTAACTAATAAAAGCATTGAGCACAAATGAGAACCCAACAATTGATAAACAAGTATATGACAAGCATATGAAATAAATAAGAATTTGAATATATGAGAGTTTCAAAAGATTACATTGTTCCCCAACAACATAGGGTTTACTTCACCATAATCATGGTGAAACTAGATGAAAATAATGAAAGAATGGAAGAAATAACCCTAAACTTGGTTGAATGGAGCCTAAGCATCCAAGGAACCTCCTCCAAGGTGTGCGGAATAGCTCTGGACGTTTCTCTCTGCCAAAAGAATCCCTTTCTAATTCGTACTGGGGCTATATATAAGCCCAAAAAGATAACAGATAGATTACAGAAAGATTTACAAAATCTAGCTAAAAAAACAGACAACCGCCGGGCGCCTAAATTCACCGCTCAGCGGTTTTCCATGTGCCGTTTTGACCGCTCAGCATTCAGTTTTGCCGCTGAGCGGTTTCCCTCTAATCGCTCTGAGCGCTCAGCGGACCATTCTGGCGCTCAGCGGCTTGCTTGACCCTTCTTTTCATCATTTTTCTCCTTCTTTCATGGGTCTAAGTCCACCTTACTTCACTTCCATCTTTAATTCATCTAAAAACCCTGCAAAACAATGCAAAACAAGCATAATATCTCTAAAACCAACTTTTGACTCTCACAAGACACAACTAAGTATTTTACTTGATTTAAAGTTTATTCTAAACCATAAAAGGTGTGTTTTACTATCAAATTTAAGCATGAAAATAACGGTTTTTAGACCGTTATCAAGGCGCACTATAAGTTCATAATTCAGAAATTGAATTATATCAAGAACAACATGAAGCCTAAAGGAGAGCGCAAAGAATTTGTCACTAGAAGTGACAAAGTGTTAGATGAGAGAAAAGAAAGAGAGAGATTGCGAGAAAAAGAAAAATATGAGAAAGAAAGAGAAAAACAAGAGAGTGAGAGGAGAGAAAAAGAAAAAGAGAAAGAAAAAGAAAAAGAGAGAGAGAAAAAGAAAAAATGAGTGAGGATGAGAACGAAAAATAAAAAAAGAGAAGTCGTTGAAAAATCCCTTCCTTATCCAAGGAATTATTCTAGGAAGGAAAAAGAAAAGCAGTTTGAGCGCTTCATGGAGATCTTTAAGAAACTGGAGATTAATATACCCTTCTCAGAAGCCCTATAGCAAATGCCTTCTTATGCAAAATTTCTAAAGGAGCTCCTCTCTAAGAAAAGGAAGTACATTGAAGAGGAAACAATTGAGGTCCAGGGAAACTGTAGTGCCATCATACAAAAGTTATTGCCTCCCAAGTTGAAAGATCCAGGAAGTTTCACCATTCCCTGCACTATAGGGAATATCTCTGTTGGAAAAACATTAATTGATTTAGGGGCCAATATCTATCTCATGCCACTCTTCATGTTTGAGAAAATTGAATGCTTGGAACTTAAGCCCACTCGAATGACTGTACAACTAGCAGATAGATCTCTAGAATGTCCTTATGGGGTAGCTGAAGACGTGTTGGTAAAAGTAGACAAGTTCCTATTTCTTGTAGACTTTGTTATCATGGAGATGGAAGAAGATGAGAATGTCCCTCTTATTCTTGGGAGACCTTTTATGAAGACTACAAGAGTTTTAATTGATGTGGAAAATGGCAAGCTGAAGGTAAGAGTACAAGATGAAGAAGTAAATTTTGATATTTTTCAAGCCATGTCTCACTCAAAGGATGATAAGGGTTATTTCCATCTTGACACTCTTGACAAACTATGCATGATTCAAGAAAAAGAGGTATGTGATGCTCTTCCTCTGGAAGAAGCCCTTGATGACAATTTGACCAAGGAAGGCTTGGATAATTTTGAAGAATTAAAAGAGGGTCCCTTGTTGAAACAGAGGAAAAAGTCAAGGAAAGGAAACTAGAGCTGAAAATGTTACAACCACACTTGAAATATGTGTTTTTAGAAGAAGAAGGGAATAAGTCAGTCATGATTAGTAATTCTCTCTCTCCCAAAGAAGTAGAAAAATTAATAGAAGTGCTCAAAGTCAACAAAGGAGTTATTGGATGGTCGATCTCAGATCTCAAAGGCATAAGCCAAACTTACTGCATGCACAAAATATTCATGGAGGATGACTACAAACCAGTTGCTCAACCACAAAGGAGATTGAATCCATTAATGAAAAAAGAAGTGAGAAAAGAAGTACTGAAGCTACTTGAAGTTGGTATAAATTATCCTATCTCTAACAGTGCATGGGTAAGCCCAGTGAAGGTGGTACAAAAAAAGGGTGGGATGACAGTTATTTACAATGAGAAAAATGAACTCATACCCACAAGAACTGTCACTGGATGGAGGATGTGTATTGACTACAGGAAGCTAAAGAATGCTACAAGGAAGGATCACTTCCCTCTTCCTTTCATGGACCAAATGCTAGAGAGGTTGGCAGGACAAGCTTTCTATTGTTTTCTGGATGGATACTCAGGATATAATCAAATTGTGGTAGATCCTAAAGACCAAGAAAAGACGGCCTTTACCTGTCCATTTGGAATTTTTGCCTACAGAAAAATGTCATTCGGACTATGTAATGCCCCAGCCATTTTTAAGAGATGCATGCAGGCAATTTTTGCAGATCTGATAGAAAAATGCATTGAGGTCTTCATGGATGATTTTTCAATATTTCGTAGTTCCTTTCATCAATGTTTGTTTAACTTGGATGTAGTACTCAAAAGATGCACCCAATCCAATCTTGTTCTCAATTGGGAAAAATGTGTTAGCAAAATGATGAAGATGAAGTTTTGATGATACCCAAATCAAGTCAAGATTTATCAAGATTCATGAAGATCCTTTGAAGACTTATTTTTGTTATGAAAAGCTTTTGTAATAATTATAGTTTAATTGTTTAGGACTTAGATTTGTAGTATGTTTTGATTCTTGTACCTTTATATATTGTATTTGTTGTTTAGA
>NC_028352.1:15522872-15559136 GCF_000741045.1 Vigna radiata var. radiata | reverse complement strand
CTACGGTGACAGAGGAAATAGCCGGTTCATCCTTGGTGCGTCTGAGGAGGTGTGTGGAAGAGGATCATCCTTCGTGAAGTATTCGGAAAAGGTGTTTCATCCTTCGTGAAGTATTCGGAGGAGGTGTCTCATCCTTTGTGAAGATTCAAAGGAGGTGCAGGTTCATCTCTTGTGGTATCAAGAGAGGTGGTTTCTAAACTCTTACAAATTGTTTCTTTGTGATTGTAATTTGTAATTGTTTTGTGCTTAGTGAACTGTTTATCTTGGTTTGAGATAAGCGACTGGACGTAGGATTGGTAAGACCCGAACCGGTATAAAATTATCTGTGCAAATTTCTCTCAAGCTTACTCTTTTATTTATATTTATTATTTGCATAGTAAGTTAAATTGAGTAGAAATTAAAAGGCACGCGATTGTTTTAAAAGCCCTCTCGGTTTGTTATTCCACGCTAACAATTCCACTGCAGTCGATTCTAACAAAATGTCATTTTATGGTAACAGAAGCGATTGTTTTGGGTCATAAAATTTCTTCCAGAGAAATTGAAGTGGATAGAGCTAAAGTTGAAGTCATCAAAAAACTCCCACCACCAACCAATGTAAAAGGAATCAGAAGCTTTTTGTGACATGCTGGCTTTTATAGAAGATTCATCAAGGACTTTTCAAAAATTTCCAAACCACTGAGCAACCTCCTTTTCAAGGACGCACCTTTTGTGATGAATGATGAATGCCTTAAAGCTTTTGATATTTTAAAGAAGAAGCTGATTTCTGTTCCAGTAATTGTGGCACCTAATTGGAATCAAGACTTTGAGTTGATATGTGATGCTAGTAATTGTGCTATAGGTGCAGTTCTTGGCCAAAGAAGAGGAAAGGTTTTCCATACTATTTATTATGCAAGCAAAGTTTTGAATGAAGCCCAGCTGAATTATGCCACCACAGAAAAGGAATTCCTTGCTATTGTGTATGACTTGGAGAAATTTAGACCATATCTCATTGGGTCTAAAGTGATTATCTACACTGATCATGAAACTATTAAATATTTGCTGAACAAACTGGACTCCAAGCCACGATTAATCAGATGGGTACTTTTGCTACAAGAGTTTGATGTGGAGATTCATGACAAAAATGAAAGTAAAAATGTAATTGCTGATCACTTATCTCGTTTGGTAAACAATGCAGTTACAAGCAAGGAAGCAGAGATCTGGGAATCCTTCTCAGATGAGACACTCATGTATACTCAACAAAGGCCATGGTTTGCTGATATGGCCAATTTCAAAGCTATAGGGGTAATTCCAGAAGACTTCAACTGGCAACAAAGAAAACAAAATTTCATGACGCAAAAAAATTTGTTTGGGATGATCCTTACCTCTTCAAGATTGGAGTAGACAACCTTCTGAGGCGCTTTGTGACTAAGGAAGACATTTTAGTGGAGAAAGAAGACCTGCAAAGGTACTTCAGTCAGGATTTTATTGGCCCACTCTCTTTAAAGATGCTCACAACCATGCCATGAACTGTGACAAATGCCAAAGGACTGGTACCATCTCAAGACGCCATGAAATGCCGCTGCAAGGCATCCTAGAGGTTGAGGTTTTTGACTACTAGGGCATAGATTTTGTTGGCCCTTTTCCATCATCCTTCAATAATGAATATATTTTGGTGGTTGTGGATTATGTAAGCAAGTGGGTGGAGGCTCTAGCTTGTCCTAAGAATGATTTCAACACTGTCATTAAATTTTTAAATAGGCAAATTTTCTCCCGGTTTGGAACGCCCATAGTGCTCATTAGTGATGGAGGAACTCATTTTTGCAACCACTAGCTTGCAAAAGTACTCAAGCATTATGGTGTGAAACATAAGGTGTCTACACCTTATCACCCACAGACAAATGGACAAGCTGAAGTTTCAAATAGGGAGATAAAAACGATTTTGGAGAAGACAATGGCTGCATCAAGAAAGGATTGGTCTCTAAAGTTGGATGATGCCCTCTGGGCATATCGAACTGCAATGAAGACAACTATTGGATTATATCCTTTCCAAATGGTCTATGGAAAGGCATGTCACATGCCAGTAGAAATGGAGCACAGAGCTCTATGGGCTTTAAAATTTTTGAATTTTGATCCTAGTGGCACTGTAGAAAAGAGAAGGAGGCATATTATTAAGTTAGAGGAGATGAGGCTACATGCCTATGATTCTTCTAGAAATTACAAAGAAAAGGTCAAATACTATCATGACAGGAAGCTGGTAAAAAGGGTATTTTCTCAAGGACAACAAGTTTTGCTATTCAAGTCACAGCTAAAACTTTTCCTTGGAAAGTTAAAGTCAAAGTGGTCTGGCCCATTCCTGATCAAGAATGTCCTCCCGCATGGAGCAGTTGAGTTAATAGATCCAACTGCTGAAAATCCACAAAGAAGTTGGGTAGTTAATGGACAACGCCTTAAGCACTACTTGGGTGGAGAGGTTGAATGCCTCTCTACAGTCATGCAGCTGGTTGATGCAACATGAGCTTATTGGGTCAAGCTAGTGATGTTAAAGAAGCGCTTGCTGGGAGGCAACCCAGTGCTCTGAACTTTTACTTTTTTATTTATTGTTTTTGTTTGATTTATGTTTAGTTTTAATTTCTGTGTGGTTTTATTTTATTGTGCTCTGCTTGAAAGAACTAAATTGCCTTGATTCAACTGTGCTCTATTTTATGTGATAGGTCTGCTTTATGAGATTCTAGTGTTTGATTGAGGTTGAGATGATGCATGATGATAAATCCCAATTTGTGAAACAAGTGCTTGAGATAAAGTTTGATTAAAATACTGAGCAGGATGTTTTTCTGAATTTTAGAACTTATGAGAGTACCTGTGTGAGTTTTGAGCTTCAGAGTTGTTTTTAAATAATTGTTATTACTTTGGAAGCATGAATGATTTTGCCCAAATTTTCTATGATTGAGCTACTTGCTTGCAGGTTCCATATGATCAAGGCCATCTTTTATTATCCCTTATTCTTTTAACCTTCACATAATTTTTGCCCACTGAAAAGAGAACAATTTGTTCTAACCTTTGAACCTTGAACCTTATGCATGCTTTGAAAAACCTTTTTGAAAAATGTGTACCTTGAGTTAAGTTGAGAACATTTGAGGAGGTACTGATAAAGGTTCAAGTTTGGGGTTACCATGTAACAACCCACTTCTCTAGGCTATGAGCAATTAAAAGAAAAAGCAAGTGAAAAGCAAAGGCAAAAGAAAAGAAAAAGTGAGAAAAGAAAAATTCAAAAAGAAAAGAAAGAGCTCACTACAAGGGAAAGCTGGAAAAAAGAAAGAGAGTTTGTTCTTAAATGGTAATTACACAAATGTCTCTTTTAACTCAAGGAACTTTGCTGACCAGAAAAACCAATTTCCTTCTTAGCCCAGCCAAGTTACAAGCCATGAAAAGCCCTTGTGATGACAATCTGTTTGTAAGTATGTTTGATTATGGTTAAATGAAAGACATAATTAATTTGTAGCAGAGTGAAACACCACACCATACACTTGTGAGCTTAGTGAAATACTTTTGAGAGCTTGAGTACACTTTTGAATGCTCGAGTGAAACACTTTTCTTGGTGAGAATGGTTCTTTGAATTTCTGATTGCATCTCTACTTGGTTGATTGATCACTCTTAAGGATAACACCTCTTATAAATGCATCACATTGATCCTAATTGAATTGAAGCATCTGCACATCTTGACTGAAATCTTATGCTGAGACTTTCTACCTCCAACTTTGTCTTTTCTAGTACTCTTGCCTTCTCTACCAAAGTAGGAAAGTCTCTAATACTTAACCCTGCCACCATCAGCTTCACATCACCTCCCAGTCCATTCTCAAATTTTCTACACTGTCACTCTTCGTCTACTACCATAGTGTTAAATCTGAGTAAATGCTTGAAGCGATCAGCATACTCAGATATAGAAATACTTCCCTGTACCAGCTCCAAAAACTCCACTTCCTTTGCAAATCTCACGCTATCAGGAACGTATTCTTTGTAGAATTTCTTCTTGAATAGCTCCCAGGTAATAGGAGTTCTACTCCCCTCCAGAGTCATACGTGCACTGCTCCACCAATGGTTGGCCTCACCAGTCAGTAGATACTCAATGAAAGCTAGTCTATTGTCTTCAGGGCATCTCTTGGCATTACAAATTCATTCCATATCGCAGAACCATTGATTCGATTAATCAAGAGTGCACTTGCCATTGAACTTTGCTGGTTGGAATTTAAAACTTTAATTACAAGCTTAGGAGTCTTTCAAAATACAAGAAATAACTAGGAAGGATCCTAAGAACTAGGGGCATCTGAATTTGTCTCCTCCAATGTCTGATCTAGGGAAGCCTCATCTCCCTCTGCTCACATCCAAGTGGATGATCATCACAAAGAAAAGAGCACAGCACATACAACACACACAATAGTAAGGGTAAGCTAGGTTTCTAAAAGCATACAAGTTAATTCAAACCAATATATTATAATAAAGAACATTCACACATATAAGAAGGCAAGTCATCATTTAACATAAACATAGAAATTATATTCATGCAATTAACCAAATCAAGTATTTTATCATGTTATGACCCTTAGACTATCCGGACTTAGAATGAATGTCGATCTGGGGCGGGTTGTGCACTTGTGGTGGCCTCTAGTGCTTTGTAAAGCCATCGCCAACGGGTTTCACCCTACCACACACAAGTGTTAGTCTGTTACCACGCAATAGGCCTTCCAAGAAGCGCCTACACTAAGACCTCCTACTACTCTCACCACATGTGTCAATCCTCTCTAAGTGAGAATGAAAGACCGTTAGAGTTTTAGGATAACCCCCCCATATGGAAGCCTCTTACATTCATCCTAAACACTATAATGATCTCACCTAGAGATCATACTTTGGTACTAATAACACCACTTTGATCCATTCATAATTCTCTTTGATTCATCAAACACACCATTATTATAGGTATATAAGTGCATCCATATTATATTAGTTCATACAAATACCATAGATCATCAACCAAGCAACACAGAAGAAGAAAAGAATCAAAACAGGGTGGACCAGGTCGCATAGCGCACAAGGAAAAAGGAAAGACAGCAAAAATTCGCACAGCGCACCACCCTTGGTGCCAATTTTCCTGATGGCCTGATAGCAAAAATTCGCACAACACACACCCTGTGGTGTGCTAAGCGAATATTTCTGATGGCCTGACAGTAAAAATTCGCACAACGCACACCCTGTGGTGCGTTGAGCAAAATTTCCTGACAGCATGACAACAAACATTCGCATAACGCACAGGGTGCACTATGCGACTCTACATAATCTATAACACTCTAAAACCTGCATAATTAAGCAACTCTACCCTCCCATACCAATTCTAACTATTTTGATGAACTTCTAGCACTCCTAACTTGATCTATATGATAAATTAAACTTGTCTAATCGCTTCTAATACTTTATAACTTCATTATTTAGTGATTATGCATTGATTTTCACTCTAACACTTCAATTTCATCAACCTAATGACTAAATTCTATCACTTTGGCACTTCCTTTTGTCATTTTAACACTTCTAATAAGTCATAAACAACTTACCTAAACCATTCTAACGGCCTATAACAGCCCCCAACCCCTAACGCCTAATTTGACTACTACACTTCCTCTTAATTTCTCTGAAAACCAGTAAAATCAGCTAAGACTAACCTCTCTAATCTTTACAAAACAGATTCATCACAATTAATAAAATTAATCTCAGTAATGCATCAGATAAAATTTGACTTACAACACAAATTCACAGTATCATACCACAAACACCCAACTCAAACATGCGAAATTTCAAATTTCTTGTTCACACAGCACAATTTCACTAAAATCACTGCATGCATAGATTGTTACGCAATTCCAAACCAAGATTCCCAATTCATACAACCCTCATTCCCAGAAACAGAAAAATACCCTAGCTTCCCTTACCTTTTACTCAAACAGTCAAGTTCATAGGAGACCCCTGGCTGCCCAGCACACCTCAAAAGCTCTAGAATCACCCATAGACCATAAATTTGTGGTGGGAGATAGTACTAGGAATCCAGACAGAGTTGGAAATTGCAGAGGAGAAGTAGAATGTTCATGCAATCAAAATCTGATGCATGCATCAAAACCCTAAGATACACGGAAAACAAAAGACTTCATTTACCAGTTGAAGAATACAAAATTTAATCGGAGGAAAACGTTGCTTTCAGCTTGCAAATTGTCTAAGAACTCCCTAATCAATAAATGAACAGTTCAAATGTGAGTTATGATGGAGTGAAGGTAGAGCAGAAGAGAAGAAAAACTTTAAAGAGGGTAGTGGTCTTCAGACAATGGAGAGTATTTGGAAAGATTTTGCTAAATTATGTTATTTTACTAAGAGAGGTTCAACCCATTAATTGTCGCCACGTGTGCACTCCATGTTATCTTTGTTTTTTTTTTTATTTCTTTTCAGACCTTACAATAACAAAGAAAGGTCATGGAGGATTGAGATGAGGATAGATTTCTAAAAAGTTTTCACTACAAAATATGGCATAGACTCTCAAGATATTTAAACAAGTTCGAAAAGAAGGTAAAATGCCTAATTGGATAAAAGATATAACTTGAAACGGTTTGTTGAAAAATAGAACATGTTTCTATATCGAGAAAAGTCTGACAGAACTAAAAAAAACTATAATTTGAAAAAGGTGGAAGTTTGCATAGCAAGGAATTTATTAACATGTATGATCATATATATTATTCGTTTGATATGACATCTTTACATATTTTGAATTCGTTTATAAACTTAATAATAATTTTTTAATTTTATAAATATTTTTTTTTCAGTCACATGAGTTTATTTAAACCACAATATACTTACTAAACCGAATAAAAATAATTGTGATCATAATTAATATATCTAAGTTTAATGATGTTTAACATTAACTAATTTAAAAAGTAAAGATATTGAGAATAATTATTGAACTTTTTACTTTTGAAACTTTTAAAAAACATTGAAAATTATTTTTCTTTTCATTTATACACTGTCTTAATTATGTGGACTCAAAGATATGTATTCTCAATTTAATCCATTACCTCTTATAAATTCCGTGTGTCAGTATACCATGTGACAGAGAACAGAAATACACAATTGAAGAAGGGTGTCTGTTACTTCGTAATAATCATAGTCCCATACAAACCATGTACAACGGAGGCTTATCACTTCCAATTTCTGCCACTGGTGCAAAACCTCCCTTCACTCGACCCACTGCAAATTTTCATCCCTCCGTTTGGGGCGATCGTTTTCTTTCCTATGTTCCTTCTTCCGCTGTATTTACTTTTTCATCTCTTTACCTAAAATGTTACATTTGCATGTATTTAACATTTCATCTGTGTAGATGACATTTCATAAGACGGGCCTTTCATTACTACTTCATGCAGGAAAGTGATAGCCGTATTCAACAAGCTAAACTACTAAAAGAGCACGTGAGGAAGAGGCTTGTTTCATCTATTGATGATAACAATTTCTCTTTTAAATTGAACTTCATTGATGCAGTCCAACGTTTGGGTGTGTCTTACCATTTCGACCACGAAATTGACTCTGCTCTATGTCAAGTTTATGACATTTCAACAAAGGACAATAATATAATAGCTCACAAAAACGATGATCTTTACCACACGGCTCTAAACTTTCGGCTCCTTAGACAACATGGATACCGCATTTCTTCAAGTAGGTTTTCATGAGCATTTAACCAAATTTACTTTTCATAGAACAATAACATCTTGTTGAAATCACTACGATGGTATTAAATATATTGTTTAAGTTTACTTTTGAGTGAAAGAATCATTAAGCTCTTACAGTACTCTAATCCTATTGACTATACACAATGTGAGTACAACCTAAATAGTGCCCTAAATGCAAAGCACAGCCAAATATGATCCCAGATGCTGAGCATAGCCCAAATATTGTTCCAAATGCTTCCATTAACCTTCCTAAGTGAGGGGTGATCCTTATCTAAATATATATCTTGAATTAACACATGTTTATAAGTTAACAGGTGTATTTTTCAAATTCGAAGACCAAACCGGAAAGTTTAAAGAATGTTTAGCCGATGATATTGAAGGAATGTTAAGTTTGTATGAAGCAGCCCAACTAAGATGTCGTGGAGAAGATGTACTTGAAGAAGCCCACAATTTCAGTCTGGAGCATTTAACTAAGTTTATAACCACACAACTAAGTTGTTCTCTTGTGGCACGAGTTCAGCATACATTAAGACAATCACTTCGCCGAGGTTTGCCTAGGTTGGAGACAACATACTTTGTGTCTTTCTACGAAAAATATCCATCTCATGACGAAAAATTGATAACATTTGCAAAATTAGATTTTAACAAGTTGCAGGAGCTACATTTGAAAGAACTCAACAATATAACCAAGTAATATCTTTTTCCAGACATATTACCTTTTGATGTATAAATCAGTTAAAAATTCTATCTTTTTGTTTTTGTCTTTGGAATATTAATGTTGTTTTGTTTTTTATTCAGATGGTGGTATAAGGATTTAGATGTCTCATCCAATTTACCTTTTACACGAGATAGGATCGTAGAATGTTATTTTTGGGCATTGGGGGTGTACTTTGAACCACAACATTCTAGATGGATAACAGCAAAATTAGCAGCTCTAACTACCATCGTTGATGACATCTACGATGCTTATGGAACCATAGAAGAACTTGAGCTTTTCACCAATGCAATTGACAGGTTAGGCACATCAAAATGATATATCTTTAGCTTAATTCCACCAATATATCAAAGATATCTTTCTCAAAACTAGCAGGTGGGATATTCGTTGCTTGGTTGATCTCCCAAAATACATGCAATTATGTTATAAGGCAATTTTGGACGTATGTGAAGAAATTGACAAAGAGATGAGAAAGCAAGGAAAAGTATATTGCATTAAGTATGTCACGAAAGAGGTAAAATTATAAAATTATAGTTTCAATTACTTTTTTCTTATATTCAACTGATACTAAGAAGTTACATTAAATATTCTTTGACGTGTATAAAAATATATTTCTTTTAAAGTATCACTTATCCTATTATGACACATACATACATATATATATATATATATATATATATATATATATATAACTATAAACGTTCGATAATTATAATTTTAAAACACTTTGAAGTCAGAAGCATATTACATGTAATAAAAATAATAATAATAAATGAATTAACAATTTTACCTCGTATATAACACGAAGTTTTATACCTGTTGCATGTGTTGAAAGGACCTATCCAAATATACTGAGTCTAATATAAAGATATTCAGAATATCTTAATACGAGAATTTCATCATTTTGTTATATTAATAATGTTTCTAATAAAGGTCCAGTCCGTAAGGGCATCATCTCAGATACTCTGTGTGAGATTTTTTATTTCATTAGAAAAATAAAAATTGTATTATGTGATGGGTGACGATACATAGACATCACTTTTATACTTTATAGTATTCAACACCAAAGAAAACAATTTTATTTTAAAATATAAAATAAAATGAGATGAATATATAAAGGAGAATTATTAAAATATTAATATTTTATTAAAAGGTTAGATAGATGTAGAAAGATTGAAAGGTGTAGCTTTAAAATTTTTATATTCCATGATGAGATACACAAAGTGTGACCATCTTTTTCTTATATCCAGTGAAAAGAGTGGAATATATTTCTCAATATTATATATTTGTGCCTTTTATACTAGATAAAAAGACTAGTCCAGGCTCAGAT
This sequence comes from Vigna radiata var. radiata, assembly GCF_000741045.1. Lineage (NCBI taxonomy): Eukaryota > Viridiplantae > Streptophyta > Magnoliopsida > Fabales > Fabaceae > Vigna > Vigna radiata. Next base: position 15,549,361 of record NC_028352.1, on the reverse strand, counting down.
GGTTGAGGCAAGATGGTGCCATTCCAACCACGTTCCAACAGTGGAGGAATACATGCAAGTAAGAACAATATCCAGTGGTTACCCTCTCTTGATTACCTCATCCTTCCTAGGCATGGAAGATACAACAGAGGAGATCCTTCTATGGGCAACGAATGAACCAGTGATTATTGTAGCTTCTACAGTTCTGCTTAGGATCAAGGATGACATTGTTGGAGATGAGGTGCACCCTACACACTAATTAATTTTTATCAATTTAACTAAACAGAAAATGACAAATTATACCTAATTTTAGAAAATATGTCTAGATGAAATAATAATAATAGAATTGTACTTGTCAATTTCTTTATAAACTATATGAACCACTTATAAGTAATTTGATATGAAGAAATTTATCTTATATTAAGAGTTGGCAATTGCAAAACTCTTAAAATATTAAAAGATAAAGAAATAATAATTTTTCTAAGATCATTTGTAAATCCTATATGTTAAATATTGATTTTGTTTGAATTCTGTTTTTTTCTTTTTGTTTCTATTTTTGTCTGTGAAGTTTGAACAGGAGAGACAACATGTTGTTTCAAGCATTCAATGTTATATGAAAGAGTATAAAATCTCAAGGAAATGTGTCATTGAAGAACTACATAAGTTAGTTGAGAATGCTTGGAAGGACATAAACGATGCATGCTTAGCTCCTATTCAAGTACCAATAAAATTTCTTATGCGTGCAATCAACTTTGCACGTATGGTCGACGTGGTTTTCAAAGACGAAGATATCTTTACAAATGCTGAAGGGATAATGAAAGATCACATTGAAGCTTTATTAGTTAAAAAGATGTTTGTATAAACTTAAAAGCTTTGGTCTTTAATCGTTGGTGATCTATATTTTGTGTAACGGCTTCAAACCCCATGTTGCTTGCGTATCCTTTTGGATTGTTGGACAAGCTTGTCAAAGAATAAAAATTTGTCAAAAAGGAAAGTTTCTGTCAATTAATAATATTTTTAATAATATTTCCTCTGATAAATATTAAACATCATGTTTAGACAATTAAAATGCATATTTCTTCCAATAACAAATTGAAATTAGCAACTTAAATATTATATTGAGGATGATACTGGATTTTAATTTGCTTTGAAGTTATCTAAAAACACATTATATCTTTCCATAAAATACTAACCATGTTGGTATGCTGCAAAGTTTTACAATGATTAGATGGTAGAGTTAAGGATAGCTTATACATCTTTATCCTTTTATCTTTTATCTCTTTAATATATCTTAGTATATTTTATAATGATTAAATTATACCGAAACATTAAGTTGTAAAATAGACAGATTTAGGGATGACCAAATTATTTTAGGAAAATTGATATTAGAACGTTGTTGCTTGTGGTGGGTATAAAGGGAATGATGGATGTTCTTAGTGAAATTGGAAAGGATGTTGATATGTTAACAAATTTTTTTTAACAACTTTTTGATAACAAGATATGTGTTATTACTAATTTATTTTAAAACAATATTTGAAACAAACTAATCATAAACTATCATGTATATATTGTCAAAAAGTTATAAAAAAACTTTTAAAAAAACTTTTTTAAATTAGAAATAAAACCTTACATGTGGTAGAAAGCGATTGGATCAAAGAAGTTCCTTAGTGTTGAGAAACGGAGTAGTTTTGATTTTTAAAATAGAAAAATACATTTCACGGTATAAATTGTGCATAAATGAGCTGCTATAGAGTGTAGGGATCTTGTGTTGTTTATAACATTTTAATGACTTAACTATGGAATATGTGCGTTGAAGACATTCCATTAAAAGTAATGATTTGTACGTTTGGAAATAAAAGAAACCACTGGGACTATAACTACTATTATAATGGATCTCTATTTGGGTTGAGTAGGGTGGTTTAGCAATTAGATTGATTGGCTTAAAGGTCAAATTTTAATATTATAGAGCAGTTTGGCCATGCTTTGCAGGAGGAGAGATCACTAGTGCAAACAAGATATTCTATTCTATGACAAGTTAAATGACATTTTTATAACAAATATTCCAGTGTCATGTTCTGATAATCATAAAAATTTTGCACGTAATGAATATTCACTAGTGCAAAAACAACGTACAACGTTTCGCGGTCTACGTCGAACCACTAAATAAGCAACATTAAAAATGACCGGTGGCATTTTCGTAAATAAATTCAATCGTTCCACGTCAATTATATATAGAGTTCACCGTAAAAAAATGTATTAACATCAAACAAGGTCATAATTGACATAATCTAAAATGTATTAACGTAAACACAAGGCCCAGATCGACGTAAAAGGATGACCTTAGAATCACATAACGTCAACTTAAGAAACATCTGACATTCAATTTAAAATAAAAAAAATAACGAAATAGTGGTTTGCTTCCAGCAGTATTACTGCTACCCACATTTGATGTCAACCATGACAAATATTCGACATTTTATATGCCATCAAGTGAATCTCTTCTTTATTCTTTTTTTCTTTCCTCTTTTAAATCAAACAGAACGTCGCACACTTCTATGGCTTGACGTTTAGACCAATATAGAACGTCGAATAAGATGTGGTCGACGTGATGATCGTTGATGCACATAATGTCAACTACGGAAACTGCTGACGTCCAATACAGAATAAATAAATACTAAATATTGATGTAATTAACATGACATCAACCATAACAAAAGATTGACGTTGTATATTACAACCAACATTTTTTTTCTTTTAAATCAACCCATATAACGTCATTCTTTTGACATTTTATTATTTAGTTCCTTTTTTATTATTTTTTTTATTTTATATTTATGAACCTACGCTACGTTTTGTAAAAAATGAATTTTTTTTTACAAATCGTGAAGATATTTTTTTGTTGGTAACTTCACATAATTAATGACCAACTAACTGTATTTTCGTGAATATCTTCGTTACTAACAAAAACATTTATCAAGACTAACTAAATACAGTTTCCCATATAACGTGAACGTCAAGTGGTGTCAATATTGGACGTGAATCTTTTCGTTTCAAACAACATTTATCAACCGTTTCAAACACAACATTGCATCTCTTCGTGATAAAAAGTCTAAGACACATATAATTTGATGTAATATTAATGCCTTTCACGTCGAATCCCCTAGAGTTCGACGTTCTATTGGAATTTAAAAAACAAAATGAAAATTTCTCCTATGAACTCCATCTGTGAAATAACCATCATCACAGATTGAGTATGAATGCAATGTAATGATGTAACATTAAAATGTTCAATTATAATCATAAAGTGATTTAATAAGATTTAATCAATTTAAACAATTTAATCTCCATTCAGTAATGTTTGCCAAAAGAGAATTTCATTAATATTCAAAAGATTATTACAACCAACAAAACAAAAGATATGGCTTAAGAAGTCGCTGATTACAAAATTAAAATCAAACAACGAAAATCCATATTCTTCTGTTGCAGAATTATTGTTGATCCCTTTCTGGTTGGTCACATCACCTTCCTTTCCATTTTGATCGGTGATTTTTCAATCCTTAGAGTCTTTTGTCAATGATTATGTCACCTTTCAATTTACTTGAGCCCCAAATCTTTTTAGCGATTCTGAAATACAATATTTCAATTTGCTTAAGCCCCAAGAATCTTGTTAGTGATTCTAACATACAATTTATTGTCACCGCATACCATCTAACTCACTCATCTTCTTTAGTTTTTCATCTTCTTCAGTTTTTTTCAAACCTGTTTTGTTTGCAGTCCAAGATTCAGAGATGGGATAGACTTGTTGATGATCATCATTTTTTATCATGGTGAATCCAATAAGTCCTTGATGACCAATCCATTGCTAAAAGGAAAGCCTTTTTTTCCTGATCGGTTGAAAAATGACAATCCCAATCCAAACCTCTTTGAGATGGACTGTGGAACAAAATGTTTCATCACTCATCTTTAAGTTGGAGTAGAACATCCTCACCAATTTCAGATATCTGTGAGAAACCACGGTTTTAATCTTCCTTAGACTTGAAAGCTTCCCTCGAATGTCTTCATCACTAATCCTCCCTGTAGGATTAACATTCCTTTGAATATGGGCAACCTTCCTTTTGTTGTTGATGATGATAAAGAAACCATTTCTGATTAGATTCTCGAATGTCTTTCACAATTCTATGGTTTTTAATTCTTCAGTTTAGAGAACACTGAGTGCACAATAGGTTGTCAAATGTATTTTTTATAAAGTTGTGCATCAAATCTTTTCAGTTTCAAGCCTAATTAAAATTTTCAAAAATAGAAACCAAAGTAAAACATTTTCATCAACGTCAAACTTATAAAGGGAAAGACGTTTTACTATGCGGTTTAGCAGTTATTGGAGTAAGCCTTTGGCCTTGGGATTCTGGCTGGCTTTAATATGTTGAGTAGATTAAGCAAATGATGTACTGATAATGGTTGAAAATACCATTATATGTGATGTAATTCTGACACTAAATGCACCATTTTTCACTTAGGAACTTGCTTGGACTCATGCTTTTGCATTAAGTTGTGTGAATAAGAGAGTTGAGGTTTATTTCAATGATTTTATGACTAATTCCCCTTGTTTTGGCAGAGAATGAAGTAATACTGGAAGCAGAGATGAAGAGCCAAGAAGATAGAGCTTAGAAAGGCTTGGAAAACAACCAGAAGGAAGGACAGCATGAAGCTTGGGCGCTCTTTATGGAATGTTAAGCGTTGGAAATCGACGTCCACCGCCCGGGCGCCCCTTCTGACCGCTTAGGAGGCAGGGTCTCGAAGTCGGGGCACTCAACTCGAGGCTCAAGCCTTACATGAGGGTGCTTGAGCATCGGGTTTCGTGGATTAGGCCTAGTTTTTTACCTGTTTCGACTTTATTGGACTGAGGCATGTTTATACTCTTTTCCGACTCTATTTAAAGGACTCAGGGGCTCTAGGTTTTGTATCTTTGGCAAAGAAGATCATAGCATGATAAAGGTCTAAAAACCGTTATTTTTATACTTGAAATTGATATCAAATCACACCCTTTATGACTTAGAATGAGCTTAAAATCATGCAAAACAGTTTAGTTTGGTTTCAAGAAAGGATGAGAAAAGATACAAAAGGAGAGTAAGGTCCACCGCTCAACGCCAATTCCAGCGCTGAGGGCCAGCTTCGAGGAGGAAGCCACTATTTTACGCTTGAGCGATGACGCTGAGCATCCTGCGATTCTGAAACTCATCGCTGAGCTCCAGGATCCACTGCTGTGCGTCCTGCGATTATGGAGGCTACCGCTGAGCGGTCAAATGAGCGCTGAGCTCCTAAATGATGGGCCTGGGCCAAAATTCTTTTACTTTTCTGCGTTATAAATAGACTTAGTGCGACCCTTAGGGTAATCTTTTGGCAGTGGAAGACATCAGAGCACCTACTACACTCTTTGGAGGCGACTTTTTGGATGCGGGAGCTCTAAATTACCAAATCTAGGGTTTACTCTTTCATTTTTTCCATTAATTCCATCTAGTTTCACCATGTCTATGGTGAACTAAACCCTTTGTTGTTGGGGAACAATGTAATCCTTTTGAAACTATCTTATATTGAAATTCTTATTTTATTCATATGCTTGTATTATCAATTGTTTCGGTTTTCTTCTCTAAGGTTAATGCATACATCGTTTAACTCATTCAGTGTTATGATATTTGATTTTGTCGATACGGGAACATATGGGGAAATCTAGAACTGATAAGAATTCTCTTGGTTATGAAATACTACCTAGGAATAGGAGTAGGACGGTCAATAGCTTTAAGCTTCAGAAGTAAATGCATTAGTAATTACTAGGGAAACTAGGAATGGTAAACTAGTAATTGGTAATAGGCTCTCTTCGCCGAGGAATCGGGTTTAGATTAATTTATAAAGTTGCATGACATTGATAATAAAGCGAATTTAATAAGAATAATAGATATAAGAGGGTGGATAAGGATGAAATTGTAAACCCCAACAACTCCATTCATTCATATCTTTTATTTGCCAATTGATTCAATTTGCATTTGCATGTTTAGATTTAGTTTTGCATTAACACTACAAACTTGTTCTTGTTTCAAGTCTTATGCAATCAATTTACATGAAAGATAAGGCCTAAGAGTCCCTTGGGAAACAATTTGGACTTCCTGTCTATTATTACTTGATACGATCTGGTACACTTGTCAGGGTGTTAACAAGATTTTGGCGTTGTTGCCGGGGACTCGTATTTTAACTTTTCAAGTAATGTGAATTTGAATAAATTTGACTTTTTATATATTTTGTTTTGTTTTATTTTTATTTTTATTTATTTAAAAAGTGCTTTAGGGTTTTTGTTTCTTGTGTATGTAGGAAACAATTCAAACCAGAAGCAAGAAAAGTAAACCTCTTCTCGAAGGATTGAGTGATAGGAGGGGGAAGAAAGTTAGACGTCCTACTAGAGATTTATTCCCTTCTCCTGAAAGGCTATTACAACCCTCACCGGAGGCATCTTTGCAAAGGACAGAAGAGATGGCAGAGTAGGCTCCTCCTAGACGTACACTTGCAGATGTGTCAAATGTTGTTGGTCTGTTGCACTTTAATAGTATTGCCATGCCAAGGGACAACACAACTAACATGGTGATGAATCCTGCGTTAATGCATTTAGTGCAGAGCAACCAATTTCATGGGCTGTGAAATGAGAATCCATATGATCATTTGACAACGATCAATGAAATTTGTAATACAGTAAAGATGACTGGAGTTTCAGACAACAGGATCAAACTCAGTTTCTTTCCTTTTTCATTAGGTGGCAATGCTAAGTTGTGGTTAAATTCCTTCCCAGAAGGAAGCTTCACAACGTGGGAAACTGTGGCGTCCAAATTTTTGAATAAGTATTTTCCACAATTGAAAATTAGTCAAGGAAAGCTGGAGATTTCTTCCTTCAGACAGGGGATGGAGGAGACTCTTGAACAGGCTTGGGATAGGTTCAAAAGTTTATTAAGAAAGACACATGTTCATGGGTTCGATAAAACAACTTTGGTTCTTGCATTCCTTGGAGGCCTTAGTACGCAGTCTAAGATGATGTTAGATGCTTCAGCTGGAGGCAATATTAAAAGAAAGATTGAGAATGAGGCTTATGATTTAATTGAAAGCATGGCTGCAAATGAGCAAGAAACTCTTAGTGAAAGGGGCGCAATAGTGCAAAAGAGGGGAGTTCTCCATCTACCTACTGAAGATGCGTTATTAGCTCATAATCAACTCTTAACTCAGAAAATTGATGAATTGTCAAAGATTCTTGTTCTACTTCCGAAGGAGATCAGGAATGTGTCTCAAGCTCAACAACTTTGTGATTTCTGTGGTGGTGACCATATTAGTGGTCAGTGTGCTGTACCTGAAGAGATGCAAGAAGAGGCAAATTTAGCCAAGGTTGGAAGAACCATCCTAGTATTGGGCAGAGTCAAAATAACCCATCTGGGCATACAAGAGGCCTTTTCAACAATAGACCGCAACAACCACCCTTGTGGCAACAAGTGGCCAGTTTGACAAAGAATGTCAAAGACCTTAATGATAAATTTGATAAATTTATGAAGGTTTATGATTCTCACTGTAACAGCCATGAAGCCAATTTTAGAACTCTGGAGATGCAGATTAGTTAACTGTCAAAGAGGGTGGAAATCGCAGAAAAGAACCAATTTAGGGCTAATATTGATGTTAACACTAAAGAGGAATGCGAAGTGGTGGTGAGTATGAGTGAGGAGGAGGAAGAGGAAAAATAAATCATTGAACTAGAAAGCAGTGAGGAAGAAGAAGAAGAGGAGAAAAAAAATGAGAGAAGAGAGAATCACCGTGGCCAATTTAGAGAGATTTTTAATTAGGTGATTGTCATGCCTTCAGTTGAAGTACTACACCAGATTCCGGTTTACTCCACGAGAATAAAGTACTATCTTGGAGAGGTGATAGATCTTGATGAAGAAGAAAGTAAGAATCAGGAAATTTGTGCACGTCCTAAGAAGAGAAAGCATCCGCCTAAAATGAAGGATCCAGGAAGTCTTACTCTTCCATGCGCTATAGGAGATATGGATGTAGGAAGAGCTATGCTAGATTCTGGGTCTAGTATTAATATGATGCCTTTGTTTTATCTGAAGAAAATTGGAGGGCTAATATTGAAACCATCTAATCTTTCTATGATGGTAGCAGATGGATCTACTAAGAGGCCGATTGGTATGGTGGAGGATGTGATCGTTCATGTTGAGCATCTTGAGTTCTTGGTCGATTTTATAGTCATGGATATGGAGACGAATGAAAGGATTCCATTGATTCTGGGAAGGCCTTTCATGAAAACTGCTAAAGTGGTCATTAGTGTCCATGACGGGAGGATCATACTAAAGGACCAAGAAAATGTTCTAATGTATAATGGCTCTGAGGAGAAGATCACGAGAATACAAAAGAGAGCCAAATATAGAAATTCAAGGAGAGATGTTGTAGCTAGAGGATTTGAAGGTACTAATAAGGATAGTTGTGATATTTTGTAGGTACCTAAAGATGAAGACATTGATAAAGGATGTACAATCCACCTTGACTCAAAGGATGCACCACTCCGACCTGGTTCAAAGGTGAAATACAAGGAGAAGGAGTGGTTAGTGCAAGAGCTTAAAGAGAAAGGAGTAGTGAAGATTGAAAGACCATACTCCAAAATAGTCAAGAAGGTGGATAGAAGGCAGCGGATGAGTTGGTGCGATGAAGACACCAACGTGGGTGAGAAGACATGAGTTTGTTGGGAGGCATCCCAGTTGTTGTAAAACATTATTTTCATTAATTTATTATTTGGACATGTAATTTATGGATTTTTGAACAATTTTTGGGTAGCCTCTACTGAGGGGTGTTAATTATTTATGTATCTACTGAAGGATACAGGTAAGTAAACCTATTGAGAGGTGTTGGGAAACACTTACTGATGGGCACTAGAAGGTTTGGGTCAGGCTCGTGACGTTAAATAAGCGTTACCTGGGAGGCAACCCAATTGATTGTTTTCTTATTTTTAACTATGTTTTAGTTTCATTATAGGCTTTGAGTATTGCATGAGAGAGGGGAAGTGCATAAAATTGAAAATTGGAAGTTGAAATCAACTGCTACAGGTTTTAAAACGTGAAGGCAAGCCAAGAAAAGGGGAAAGAATTTTTAATGGCCACCGCTCAGCGATAACCTAGCGCTCAGCGGTGGCGTCGTAGACTGCAATGTGGGCTTTCAAATAGCTCAGAGTTTGGGGTCCATTTGCACACTTTTAAACACCCCTTAGGGCACGCCCAAGCGTTCTCCACAGACCCTAGCATTTTGCTTTCACTTTCAAGTTCCAAAGGTTTTACTCCATTTTTTTTCATCACCACTCACCAAAATCTCATAGTTCTTCACTTTTCACCCATTCCATTGACAAAGTTTGGGGTTTCGGGTGAGAGCATTGCATTAGGGAAGCACCATCATCAATCAAAGAGCATTTGCAAGCATCTAGAGTATCTCCACTCAAGTAAGTCATGCAATTTCATTATTAGGGTTTCTAGAGCATGGATTTGATGAAGAACATGTGTAGGAACATGAAATATTAAGGCTTTTGATTTCTATGCATGATTTGATGAAATAGAAACGTTATGCACCGATTAAATTGCATGATTATGGTCTGGAACTGAGCAATTTGTTATTGGGTGGAGATTAGAGGGGTTAGGAATGGATTTTGCAAAAATCCCGACGCCACCGCTGAGCGGTCAGTGGACGCTGAGCGGTGGGTGGAAAATTTCGTTTTTGGCATTATTTTGTGATGTAGGTGGCGCTGAGGGGCCCTGTTTTGCCCTCAGCGCTGAACAGTGTTTGAATGGTGTATGTTTAATGGTTTGCTAACCCTTAATGGTGAATTTCCTTGGTCTTTTGAGTTGTATTTGATATAGGAATGACATCTTCATCTACAAGGAGAGTGAAGACTACTGAAAACAAGAGAAAGAGCCGGAGAGGCCACGGAGATATTATTCTCACAGGTTCCTCTCTAGGAAACATGAGGAGCATTTCCAGATTGTGCAAGAAAGGAGACTGCTGATGGAAAGGAAGGCCATTTGGATTCCAGACTTGGCTCCTGAGTTTGGTGCGGAGCTTAAAAGCAAGAACTGGGATAAGCTGGCTACATATCCTGCGCCAGTTAACATTGAGGTTGTGAAGGAGTTTTACACTAATGCCTTATTCAGACGAGTGCACATGGAGAGGTACACTAGTTATGTGCTAGGGGAGATTATCAGATATGACCCCGAGACTATTAACAGCTTCCTGGGCACTGAGTGGGCTGGTGAGCAGAGCCAATATGCGCTGAACATGAGGGATTGTTTAGATTATGAGGACATTGAGAGGGTGCTTTGTGTACCTGGACGACACTTTCACAGGAACCCAAATGGAGTGCCCATTAACATCAAAAGGGCAGATCTGACACCCTTGGCGAAGTATTGGATGGCATTTACTCATGCCAATGTTCAGTCGTGTTCCCATGTTTCTGATATTACTGTTCATAGGATTATGTTCATCTACTATATGCTGAGACAAATGAATGTGAATGTTGGCGAGGTCATCGCCAACGAGATCCAGAGCTGCGCTGCTATTGTGAGCAGTAGGACACCATTGGGACATCCTTCCCTTATTACTTACTTGTGCCAGCAGGCTGGGGTGGATACTTCTATTCCACCATTTGAGAGGCCTAGGAAGGCCATAGATGCTACTTACTACAGGCAGTTTTGTGGAGGAGATGAGGCAGTTGGACCAACGCCTAGGAGACGGGCTAGGAGAGGAGCAGCTCAGCAGGATGAGCCTGCATAGCACGCAGAGTCGTTCTAGATGAGGGACATGTCCATGTCCATGATGGAAGCTAGGATGGAGTCTCTCCGCAAAGGGCAGTGGCCACGACTGAGATGATAATAGGTTTATATGACACACCACCGGTGCATAGGTGGACTATGGATGAGTTCCATAGTGTTATGGCTTGGCCTCAGGAGCAGACACAGGGGAGTGAAGCTGGAGCAGTTGAAGCTCCAGCTATGGACGAGGATGATGAGGAGGATGCCGACTTTGAGGATGTAGAGGCAGGAGATGATGAGGATTCAAATGCAGCATGGGCTGATAGGGCATCTAATTATGGATGTCATTGCAGGAGAACAAGGTTTTATCTTTCTTTTTCTTTTGTATTTTGAACTTCTAGATTAGGATGGATTTTGTTGAGTAGGGTAGGCATGTTTGTACTTGTCTGAACACCTTTTCTGATTATGGTTTGACTTGGTTTATTGCATGATAAGTGTGCTTGATGATGTTTGATGTGGATGATGATTGAGATTTCTTTACATGCTTATACACAGGTGAATTGTTCACAAGCTGTGTGAACAAATCCATAATAAGTATGATTGTGCTTATGATGCTAAGCAGGGTGTATGATTGATATTTAAGATGTTGAGTAAGCATAGTTGTGTGAGGTTTTGAGCTCCAGAGTGTTTGTTGATATATTTGCTATTCATCCGAAAGCATGAATGATATTGCCTGAGCTTTTATGATTGATTGAATTACAAGCTTATGTCATATGATCAAGGCCATTTTTTGAAGCCCTTACATAGCTAAATTTTCGTCCCATATGAAAAAGGAACATTTTATGTTCTACCCTTTTTGAACCTAAGCCTTAAACATGATGAAAACCCTTGTTTTGAAAATCTTTATCTTGAGTTAGGTTGAGAAATATTTTGTGGTGTTGATAGAGGTTCAAGTTTGGGGTTGTTATGAGAAGATGAAAAAGAAAAGCTAGGCATTGAGCTTATCTGTTGAAAAGAAAATGCATGAGAAAAGATGAAAAAGATAGAAAAAGAAAAAACCATGAGAAGAAAAGCTCAATGTGAAGAAAAGGGAAAGCTAGGAATGAGTGAGATTGGTAAAAAGAGAGTTTGTGCTTGAAGCATGATTGTGTGAATAACTATCTTAACTCAAGGATTTTGTGATCTGAAAAACTAATGTTTCTTTTAAGCCTTGAAAAAGTCCTTGTGATGACATTTGTGCGTAAAGAAATTGATTGTAGCAGATGAATGTCAATTTTGTTTCATGTAATAGGTGGATAGTAGAGAGAAGAGTGACCTCCTGAAACACTTGAGTGATTGAGTGAAACACTTTGCTTGGAAAGGATTGATGAATTTCTTGATTACATCTGTGCTTAGTTGACTGATCATTCATAGAAATAACATCTGGTGTAGAATATGTGATTATGTGAACAATGTGTGAACTAGAATGAATTGAAGCATGTATGCATCTTGATTAGATTTCATTAACAAGCTGAATTGAGGAATCACTTGTTATGAAAGAATGAGTTTTGAAAGTGTTGAACTATTTTGATGATAGGTGGAAAGGCTAAGTTTTGTCTTGTTTGCTTGAGGACAAGCAAAGTTCTAAGTTTGGGGTTATGATAACGGTCTAAAAACCGTTATTTTTATACTTGAAATTGATATCAAATCACACCCTTTATGGCTTAGAATGAGCTTAGAATCATGCAAAACACTTTACTTTGGTTTCAAGAGAGTTAAAAGTGGTTTTAGAGATATTATGCTTGTTTTTACATTGTTTTGGGAGGATTTGATGAGAATTGAAGGATGGAAGTGAAGAAGGGAGGACTTAGATTCAAGAAAGGATGAGAAAAGATAAAAAAGGAGAGTAAGGTCCACTGCTCAGCGCCAATTCCAGCGCTGAGCGCCAGCTTCGAGGAGGAAACCACTGTTTTTCGCTTGAGCGATCTTAAACTCACCGCTAAGCGTCAAGATCCACCACTGAGCGTCCTGCGATTATGGAGGCTACCGTTGAGCGGTCAAATCAGCGTTGAGCGCCTAAATGATGGGCTTGGGCCGAAATTCTGTTACTTTTCTGTGTTATAAATAGACCCAGTGCAACCCTTAGGGTAATCTTTTGATTGTGGAAGACATCAGAGCGGCTTTTTGGAGGCGGCTTTTTGGATGCGGGAGCTCCAAATTACCAAATCTAGGGTTTACTCTTCCATTTTTTCCATTAATTCCATCTAGTTTCACCATGTCTATGGTGAACTAAACCCTTTGTTGTTAGGGAACAATGTAATCCTTTTGAAACTCTCTTATATTGAAATTCTTATTTTATTCATATGCTTATATTATCAATTGTTTCAGTTTTCTTCTCTGAGGTTAATGCATACATCGTTTAACTCATTCGATATTATGATATTTGATTTTGTCGATACGGGAACATACGGAGAAATTTAGAACTGATAAGAATTCTCTTGGTTATGAAATACTACCTAGGAATAGGAGCAAGACGGTGAATTACTTTAAGCTTCTGAAATTAATGCATTAGTAATTACTAGGGAGACTAGGAATGGTAAACTAGTAATTGGTAATAAGCTCTCTTCGTCGAGGAATCGAGTTTAGAGTAATTTAGAAAGTTGCATGACATTGATAATAAAGTGAATTTAATAAGAATAGTAGATATAAGAGGGTGGATAAGGATGAAATTGTAAACCCAAACAACTCCATTCATTCATATATTTTATTTGCCAATTGATTCAATTTGGATTTGCATGTTTAGATTTAGTTTTGCATTAACAGTACAAACTTATTCTTCTTTCAAGTCTTATGCAATCAATTTACATGAAAGAGAAGGCCTAAGAGTCCCTTGGGAAACGATCTGGACTTATAATCTATTATTACTTGATACGATCTGGTACACTTGTTAGGGTGTTAACATAGTAGCACACTCTTTCCCTAATTCTCAGGGTTTCTCTATCTCATTCTCTTCCATTGGTCATATAGTTTCTCCATGTCTATGGAGAACTAATTTCAATTTGTTGTTGGGGGATGATGTAACCTTGTAAAATGTCATGTATTTGAATTGATTCTTAATTATATATGCTTTTTCATTAACTGTTAGAGTAACTCATCTATTTCAATGGTTGTTGTGTTAAATTCATTCACTTGCATGATTTATAAATTGCATGAGTGTCAGGAGGTTCCTTACAATTCAAGTTCTTGTTGAATTACTCCCAAGGGTAATATTTCTCAGGGAAGAGCATATGAGTCATGGTCGTCTTAAGCTCTTGATCTTCACATCTTATTACTAGGAAAGCTAGGAATTGCATGAACTAGTAATTTGGGACAGACTTATTCGCCGAGGGATTGGGTTTAGGTAATTTAGTGAGTAACGTTAACATTAATGCATAAAGAAGAATTCTTACATACATGAGACAGAACCTAGTGAAATTTAACCCCAACAACATATTCATCTCATATTAATCAACATTCGTTCATCTCTGTGGTACTCTACTATTGATCAATTGCATTTATATTTAATTTTTGTTTTTCCATTCAAAACCAATGATCTCATTTTACTTAAGTCTTAATCAATCTTGTTATTACACGACTGTCTAGTGCTGAGAGTCTTCTGGGATATGATATTTGGTCTTACCATTTTATATTACTTGTGCAACTCAGTACACTTGTCGATCCATCCCAACAAGTTTATGGCGTCGTTGTTGGGGACTCACGGTTTAAGTTATTCTATTTGTGTGATTCTTGATTAACTTTGACTTTATTTTTTTATTTGTATTTTTCCTATTCTGATTTTTATTTTTATTTTTTAATTTGTGTTTTATTCTTTTTATTTTTGTTTTTGTGCTAATAGTGTTTTCGAGGACTTTATGTTTAGTTTATGCACAACGCAATTCTACCAAGGTGATTTCAACCACTGGTGGGAACCTCAGTCAAGCATGAATCAAAGCCAATTTGGGCAAGTGGGTGGACTATTCAATACACCACCACAAGCTGATAGTACTAGAAAGCTCGAGGAAACTCTTCAACAGTTCATGCAGGGATCTCTCCACTCAGAAAAGTACTCAAGCATCATTTGGAAGAATGGGGATGTAGCTTGATCATTGTCGCAACCGAAATCGCGACGGGACGACGATCCAAAAAAGAAACAATTTAATTTTGAAAAAGAGTTTTGGAGTCGCCACTATTCTGGAAAACTACGGAAAAACCATAAAATGGTAAAGCACGGTCCACGAAAACCAAAGATTGGGTTCGGGAGTCGGTTACGTGTAGGGAAGGCATTAGCACCCTACAACGCCTGCCCGAAGGCAGTACCTTTAATTAAAATACGCGAATAAAGATGTGGTTTGCAAAATGTTTAACTATCCCAAAAAATAAAACTCTAAAGAAACAAAATATATTTTTTTATTTTTTGTGCCCGACAAGGATTCACCTTGCTCCTATGTATTCTCAAAGTGAGAAATCAGGGTTACGTAGTTCTAGCTGAAAGATTGTTTGTTTGTTTGAAAACGTTTTTAGTTTTTGAAGATTTTATATTTTTTTGGTATTTTTTATATAAAAAAGGGGAAAAGTTTTTTAGCACAAGGCCTACGCGAACGGTCGCACGTGTGCTTTAAACCCTTTGAAATAATTTTGTTAATTTTTGAAAGAAGAAGAAAAAGTTTTCAGCGCAAGGCCGACAGAATGGTCACACCTGTGCTTAAACTTTTAAAATGAAATTTTGTTGACTTTTAAAAGAAGAAGAAAAAGTTTTCAGCGCAAGGCCGACAGAATGGTCGCACCTGTNGCTTAAACTTTTAAAATGAAATTTTGTTGACTTTTAAAAGAAGAAGAAAAAGTTTTCAGCGCAAGGCCGACAGAATGGTCGCACCTGTGCTTAAAACTTTAAAATGAAATTTTCTTGATTTTTAAAAGAAGAAGAAAAAGTTTTCAGCGCAAGGCCGACAGAATGGTCGGCACCTGTGCTTAAACTTTTAAAATGAAATTTTGTTTAATTTTAAAAGAATAAGAAAAAAGGTTTTCAACACAAAGCTAACGCGAATGGTCGCACGTGTACTTAAGCCCTATGAATTATATTTTTTATTTATTTTTTATTTTTATTAATTTTTATTTNTAAAATAATGTTTCATGTAAATATTTAAAACAATGTAAGTATTTTTAAGGAAAGTCTAAAAGGTAGAAAATAAATTACAGCTTATAAAAAAAATAATTAAGTGTTAAAAGAAACACTAACAAAAAAATCACTTTTTATAATTTTTAAATTTACCCATTTTTTTTATTCCAAGAAAGAAAAACAATATTTAAAATAAATAAAATAAAACAAGAACAAATTGAAACCGGAATTTAGTCATTAAAAGAGAGATAGCGTCACAAGCTCTAGCACCATTTTTTTTTTAATTTTAACCCTTTTTTTTAAAAAAAATACTTTTTATTGAACATTTCTTATTTCTTTCAAAAATTGAGAATGCAGCAAAAAATAAAACAACATGGTAATAAAGACTAAAAGAAACAAAATACAATACCAATAAATAAAACAAAACAATCAGTAAGAAAATGAGTGATATAAAAACCAGTGACGAGTGCAACACGAAGCCCTTTTCCTTTAGTTCCCTTACGTTCTCTTTTCGAAATTGGATTTTTCTCTTCCTCTCTTTTTTTTTCCTTATACTCTATTCTTGAAATTGAATTTTTTTCTCTCTTTTTTTTTTCTGTTCCATTATGCTCTCTTTTTGAAATTCAATTCTCCTCCCCCTTTTCTTGTTTGCAAGGTGCATATTTATATACACACATTTGTAATATTATTGTGATCTTGCCTTAATGGCGAATTAATTGTCAATTAGAAAAATAGGGAAATAAAAGGTCTTGATTGAATCAAATTAAAAATTATATTTTTCTCTTTAGGAAGAAATTGAATACAACAATCAATATATTATTTTTAATTATTCCTTGCAATGATTGTCATAATGTTGATTCAAATTATTACCAAATAAAACAAAATTTCAAAAATATTCTAAAGTGATCTTTCCTGCATAAATATTAATTGCTTATGGGCCTGGTGCACCATTTTTCAAAGAAAATCACGTGGAGCACCTCTCCCATTTAATCACCATTCTTTTCTTTTCATTTTATTCACGTGCACCCCCTTTTTTTCTTTTTTCCTTTCTTCCTTTTTTCCTTTTGTTTTTCTTTTTCCTTTTTTCTTCTTTTGTTTTTTTTTTATTTTTCTTTTTTTCTTTTTTTCTTTTTTTTATCTCTTTTTTTCCTTTTCTTTTTCCTTTTTTTTTCTTTTTTTTTTCCTTTTAAAAAATTTTTGATTTTTTTTATTCTTTCTTCGTTTCTCTTTTTTTGTAATTACTTTTTTTTTTAAATTAAACAAAATAGTAAAATAAAATTAAGAACAACAAAATAACATAAAATAAAATAAATAATGAAAAAAATGAAAGAAAATAAATTAAATAGGACAACAATAAAAACCAAGTCTCATCATTTAGTCACCCGGACGAAATTGGGTGTTGACAATCACATACTCAAAAAGAAGGATAATCTTGGGAGTTATTTGAGAGATGACCCTAGTAAGGAATGCAAGAATGTTGTCAGCGAGAGTGGCAAGGTTTTAGATGAGAGAAAAGTATAGGGAAAAGAAGAAGAAAGGTTGAGTGAAAAAGAAAAAGAAGAAAAGAAAGAGGATGGGAGAAAAATAGAGAGAGAAGAAGAAGAAAGTTTGAGTGAGAAAGAGAAAGATGTAGAAAAGGAAGAAGATGAGAGAAAAGAAAAAGAAAGGTTGAGTGAAAAAGAAAAAAGATGAAGTAGAGAAAGAAAAGGAAGAAAGTGAGAGAAAAGAGGAAAAAGATAAGGAAGAGAAGAAAAAGGGAGAGAAGGAGGATGAGAGAAAAAAGGAAGAATTATATCAAAAACCTCTGCCTCACCTAAAGAAATATCACACGAAGAAGAAGGAAAAAGAGTTTGAGCGTTTCATGGGAGTCTTCAAAAAAATGGAGATTAAAATTCCTGTGATTGGGACACTACAACAAGTTCCTGGTTATATTAAATTCTTGAGGAAATTCAACAAAAAGAAAAAATTGTCCAGAAAAAGGAAACAGTTGAGGCACCGGACAGTTGCATGTGATCAAGCGTCTACTAAAGAATGCTACTGATTAAGCTTATTGGGTCAAGCTAGTGACATTAAAGAAGCACTTGCTGGGAGGCAACCTAGTGTTTAGATTTGTTTATTGTTTTCCTTGTTTGGTTTGTGGTATTTAAATTTTGTTTCTGTGTGATTGTTTGACTGAAGATGGGTGGGAAGAGATTAATTGTTTAATTTAAGTGTTGTGTGAGCTAGGGATAGGAAGCTTGAAAATTCTAAGTTGAATCTGAAAACCCCTGGACAGGAAAACCCAAAACAAAGTAAAAATTAAAGGGGGAACAGTACCGCCCGCCGTTGGAGCGCCCCCTAGAGGGCACCCGAGCGGCAACTCTCCAGGTTGAATCTTTTGTTCGAAGCCCAGGCGGGCTTGGCCCAAATTTCATTCTTTTTAACTCCAAGGGTCTCACCCAAGCCCTCATTTTTAGTTTTCTCACAACCTAGCCTCTCTAAACACTTCTCCCAAGTGCCTTTTTCACTCTCCCCCTCTCCTATTTCACCAAAACCCTAAGGTTCCACCATTTTTGCATCATCCAAGAATCCAAGTTTGGGGTTTTGAAGGGGTGGCAACTAGGATCTTGTTTTTCATCCGATTGTTTGTGCATTCTTTGTTGATTCTTCGCTTCCAACCAAGTAATTCATGCAAATTAGAGTTCTAATCTTTCCATTGATGAAATTTTGATGAAGATGCATGTTCTTGAAAAGGGTTTGATGTTAGGTGATGAAATTGATTGATTTTTTGTGATGGGTGCTGCTTAAACTTGTTTTGTCACTATTTTGACCGATTAAAGTGTGTTAATTCTCGCTGGAACTGATTGGAAACTGTTTTAGAAAATGAAGATTGAAACAAACCCACGTCTGGCAGCACCGCTCACCGCCCTGGTGCCCCCTCCTGGCCGCCCAAGCGGCGAACATCTGTAGCAGCACCCCTGTTTTCTGTTTTCTAGCTGTTTGATCCTATGCAGTTGGCATTGATGGTTTCCTATTCTACCTTGGAAACAGTGGTACTGAGTCACTAGATTTTTGGGACTAATGTTTTAAGTTTACTGGCTTTGTTTATGAATCCCTGTGTGCAGGAATGACATGATCATCAGGCAAGAGAGTGAAGACTGTAGGAAACAAGAGGAAAGAAAAAGAGTAGTTCTACTTCCACCAGTTTAAGACAGTTGCCCACGAGATACTTCCCAATAGTTAAGGCCAAGAAGCTGCTCATGGAGCATAAAGTGGGCCTGATAACAACTTTGGCTCCTCAGTTTGGAAGGGAGCTCACCACCAGAGGTTGGGGGAACCTAACTACTTACCTTGCTCCAGCCAACATTGATATAGTGAAGGAGTTCTATGCTAACGCTAAGGTGTTAGGAGGAGAGCAGGAGACGTACATCAGCTACATGAGAGGCAGGAAGATCTCCTTTGATGCGGAAACCATCAACACATTTTTGGGTAACGATTGGGAAAGACGGCGATGCCAGTATGAGCAGTCTATGGATGAGGGGGTTAATTATGAGGATGTGGAAAGGACCCTATGTATGCCTAGAGGGCACTTTGAGTGAAGCAGGGTTGATACACCCATCCACATTAAGAGGGCATCATCGGTACCACTAGCAAAATATTGGATGACCTTCTCCCAGGCCAACATCTAGCCTTGCTCACATATGTCTGATATGACCACCTAGAAGGTCGTGCTCTTGTATTGTGTTTTGAGTGGTCAAACCGTCAACATCGGGGCAGTTGTTGCTGATGAGATCAAGGGTTGTGCGCGTGCTATGAAGAGTAGGACCCCCTTAGGACACCTCTCTCTTATCACGCATCTATGTGAAATTATGGGTGTTGATGTGTCGGCACCACCGTTGGAGCATCCAAGGAAGGAGCTGAACGAGGCTTATTTCACCTTCTACTGTGCGACAGGGGAGCAAGGCCCAACTATGCCACCACCGCAAGCTCCCAAGGTGCACAAGAGTGCACCACCACCAACATAGGAGCCTGCCCATATGGCCGAGATGCGGGACATGTATATGTCCCTGATGGAGGCCCGGATGATGGCTCTCTATAGAGGGGAACAGGATCTGCTGAGGACACTGACATTCGCCTTCCCTGAGAGACAGTTCATCTCTCAGGAGGATTTTGCTGCCAGAGTAGCATGGCCCACCGACCCAACACATGGGGATGGAGAAGCTTGAGCAATTGAAGCTTGAGCCATGTACTTGGCATCTACTGATGGATGCCACCTTTGTTTTAGAACAGGATTTCTTTGATTTTTTTCATTTTTACTGCTTTAATTGTGAACTTTATTTTGTCTTTATTGTTTTCCATTTTCTTTATTGTACTCTGCTTGCATGAATTAAACTGCTTTGATTCACCTGTTCTGTGTTTTGTGATTAGTATTGCTTTGTGAGATTCTGGTGTTTGATTGATGTTGAGATGATGCATGATGTGATAATATATAGGTGATGACTCACAATTTAAATAAGAAAAGTAGATATAAGAGGGTGGATAAGATGAAATTGTAAACCCCAACAACTCCATTCATCCATTTCTTTTCCTTGCAACCTGATTCATTTGCATTTTGCATGTTTATTTTCGTTCTTTGCATTCAACACTTAAATTTAATTTTTTCTCAAGTCTTACACGATCAATTTACATGAAAGTTAAGGCCTAAGAGTCCTTTGGGGAAACGATACCCAGACTTACCCGTTTTATATTACTTGATAACAATCTAGTACACTTGCCAGGGACTTAACAAGTTTTTGGCGCCGTTGCTAGGGACTCGTGGTTTAACTTTTCAAGTATTGTAAATTGATTAATTTTGACTTGATTTTATGTTTATTTTTATTTTTGTTCTAATAAATTTTTTCTAGGGTTTTGTGCCTAATGTTTGCAGGATGCAGTACGGACAAGAATTTGATTATATGGGCACTCAATTCTACCAAAATGATTTCAACCACTGGTGGGAACCTGACTCATTCATGGATCAAAACCAATTTGGGCAAGCTGCCGAGCAACAAATTACTTCACTCAAGGAGAACATTAATTCTGACGACGAATTTCTTCAGCGGATCACGGGTATGAATATGTCATTCACCAGAAGTATTGAGGAGATGCAACAACGTGAGGAGTTACGAGAACGTCAAAGACAACAATATTATCCTTCACTTGGAGAAGTAGAACGTCAAAGGCAGCAATATTCTCCTACACTTGAAGAAAGAGAGAAGGAAGTTGAACAACGTCTTTGGCAAAAACAATCTTCTATCCCAAGAGAAACGTTGAGGGAAGCTGAACAACGTTTATGGAAAGAACAACTCTCTATGCCAACAAAAACATTGGGGGAAGCTGAACAACATTGACAGCAACCATCTCCATCAGAAAGTCGTGAAGAGACATTCCAACAAGTAATGCAGATTACTATTTCCTTTTAAGAATGTGATGACGCAAGATGTAAAAGGAAGGAGATAGAATTGGGTTGTGTGACTGCACCTCTGAATGATTCTAGGGTTAGTACTAAAGTTAACCCTAGGGAGGAATGCCAAGCCACTATCTCTGAAAGTGATAAGGTTGTTGATGAGAAGAAAATAGAGATAGAGAAAAATGGAGAAGAAGAAGAAACAAAAAAGTTGAGTGAGGGGGATAAAATTGATGATAAGGAAAAAGCTACGGTTGAGAGAAAAGAAAAAAAGAGAAAAATTGTGAAAAGAAAGAAAGAAAGAAAAAAGAAAAAGAGAAAGGTGAGGGAGGAGAAAACTGCGAAAAAGAGAAGAGAGGAAGAAAGAAGAAAAGATCATATGAAAAACCCCTTCCTCATTCAAAAAAATATCATCGGAAGGAAAAGAAAGTTAAGTGCTTTTTGGAGATCTTCAAGAAATTGGAGATTAAAATTCCTACCATTGAAACATGGAAACATGTGTTTGGTGTTCTCAACTTTATGAAGAAATTCAGCAGGAAGAAGAAAAAGAAAATAATATCAAGCAAGGGGACTATCAACACCTACTGATGGGTGTTTGAACTCTACCAGGTCAAGATAGTGACATAAAAAGAGTGCTTACTGGGAGGCACCTAGTGATCCAAGAACAATGTTTTTGTAATTTAATTTTTAAACCTTGGTGATGTAATTATGAACAATTTTTAAATTTTTGTGTATTGGGTAGCATCTACTAAGGGATGCTAATTTTTATGTATCTACTGAAGGGTACAGGTAAGTACACCTACTGAAAGGTGTTGGGAGGCACTTATTGATGAGTGCTAGAAAGGTTTGGGTCAGGCTTGTGACGTTAAACAAACGTTACTTGGGAGGCAACCCAGTTGATTATTTCCTATTTTTAACTATGTTCTAAGTGCACTATATGTTTGAATGTTGCATTTGAGAGGGCAAAGACATGCAATTAAAAAGATGAAAGTCGAAATCTAGTTTTACAAGGTTGGATCACATAAAAGCAAGCAAAAATGAGGGAGAGAAAATTAACGCCCACCGCTGAGCGGTCCATTTGACCGTTGAGCGGTTGCGGCGCAGACCATCCTTGGGCTTTTAAAAGCTCGGCGTTTTTGGGGGTTCTCCACTTTTGAAACTCCTCTTTGAAGCTCGCCCAAGCATTCTTTGTAAACCCTAGCACCTAATTTTCACTTTTAAAGGTTTTCCAAAGATATTTCTCCACTTTTCCTATCACCCACTCACAAAAATCTCATTTTTCTACAATTCTCTTGTCAAAAGTTTGAGGTTTTTGGTGAGGGTTGTGCATTGGAGAGGCATTCATCATCAATTAGGAAGAAGTCTTGCAAGCATCTAAGATCTCCACTCAAGTAAGTTGTGCAATTTCATTCCTAGGGTTTCTAATTGAAATTTGATGAAAGAACATGTGTAGGAACATGATAAATTAGGGCTTTTGATTTCTGTGCATGATTTGATGAAATAGAAATTGTTTGAACCGGTTGAATTGCATGAATTTGGTCTGAAACTGCGAAATTCGTGTTAGAGTGGAGATTAGGACATTTTGAAGAGGGTTTTTGAAAAAACCCCGTCGCAACCGCTGAGCGGTGCACGTCAGAAATTTGGGTGTTGTTTTCTTTGATGTTAGGACGCTAAGGGGCCCTGTTTTTCCCTCAGCGCTGGACTATGCTTGGTTTGGAATTTAATTGATGATTTACTAACCTCTAATGATGAATTTATGTGGTGTTACTGAACTTATTTGGTACAGGAATGTCATCCTCAAGGAGAGTAAACACCATGGGAAACAAGAGGAAGGAGCCAGAGAGGCCAAGAAGATTTTATTCTCCTCGGTTCCTTTCCAGGAAGCATGAGGAGCACTATGTGACCGTGCAGGAGAGAAGATTTTCGATGGAGAGGAAGGCTATGTATATCCCAAACTTGGCTCCTGAGTTTGGATTAGAGATCGAGAGGCAAGGCTGGGAAAGATTGACTACTTATCCTGCACCAACTAGCATTGAGCTGGTAAAGGAATTCTATGCGAATGCCTTACCCAGAGGAGGAGTATCAGCTGGGACATACATGAGCTATGTGAGGGGGCAGGTCATCAGGTATGACCCCGACACCATCAATAGCTTTTTAGGCACTGAGTGGCCAGGAGAGCAGTGCCAGTATGCGGCCTACACAGGGGAGTACAGGGACTTTGAGGACATTGAGAGGGTGATGTGTGTCCCTGGGAGACATTTTCAAAGGAACCTTAATGGAGTGCCTGTCAACATCATTAGGGCAGATTTGACTCCCCTAGCGAAGTATTGGATGACATTCACTCATGCCAACATACAGTCGTGCTCCCATGTTTCCGACATTACCATGCACCGGATTCTCTTCATCTACTGCATGCTGAGGTAGATGGATGTGAATGTTGGCGAGGTCATAACCAACGAGATTCAGAGCTGCGCTACCACTATGAGTAGTAGGACACCGCTGGGACATTCGTCCCTGATTACATACTTGTGCCAACAGGCTGGGGTGGACACTATTGTTCTACCTTATGAAAGGCCGAGGAGGGCTATAGATGCCTCCTACTATCGTCAGTTCTGTGGAGACGACGAGCCAGCCGGAGCAGTTCTTAGGAGACGTCATAGGAGAGCAGCAGCTCAGCAGGAGGATGCACCTGCAGATGCATCGGCACAACACGCTGAGCCATTCCAGATGAGGGACATGTATCTGTCCATGATGGAGGCTAGGATGGAGTCTCTCCGTAGGGGGCAGATAGCTACTACAGAGACGATAGTGGGGTTGTACGACACACCACCGATGCATAGGTGGACTATGGACGAGTTCCATAGTGTGATGGCTTGGCCTCAAGAGTAGGCTTGGAGCATATGGAGCACCAAGCGGAGATGAGGATGATCAGGAGGATGAGTTTGAGGATGCAGAGGTTGGTGATGAGGATGACGCATATGAGGACATGGACTGAGAGGGCATCTACTGATGGATGCCAGTACTTAGACAGGGATTTTTCTTTTGTACTTTGGATTTTTAGAGTAGGTTGAACTTTATTATTATGTGTCTATGCTTGGCCTGTACATTGATTCTGATGATGGTTTGATGTGATGATATTGCATTATGAGTTATTTGATGATGATTGAATGTGGATGATGATTAAGACTGTGTATACTGATACAGGTGAATTGTTCACTAGCTACGTGAACAAATGTGTGATGATTTATGATTGTGGTTATGATGCTAAGCAGGGTATATGAATGATGTGTGAGAAAGCATATGTGTGAGGTTTTGAGCTCCAAAGTATTCATTGATTGAATTGCTTGAGTCTTGATATTGCTTGAGTCTTGATAATTGATTGAATTGCATGTTTATTTCATATGATCAAGGCCATTTTTGAAAGCCTTTACTTAACCAAATTTTCGCCCACAGTGATTAAATATATGTGTTTTACCCTTTTTGAACCTTGGCCTTAAACAGGATGAAAACCCTTGCTTTGAATTTATTTACCTTGAGTTGGGTGTAGAATAATTGTATGGGTTGGAAAGGTTCAAGTTTGGGGTTGTTTGGGGAAAGTTGAAAGGCAAAAGAAAGGCATTGAGCTCAAATGTTGAAAGAAAAAAAATGCATGAGAAAAGAAAAAGAAGAAAAGAAAAAGCATGAAAGATGAGCTTAATGTAAAAAAATAAAAGAAAATGGAAGAAGTTGGGAATAAGTGAGATTGGTTAAGAAGAGAGTTTGTGTTTGAACTTTGAATGATAAAATATCTCTCTTGACTCAAGGATTTTGTGCTCCAGAAGAACCAATTTTTCTTGTTAGCCCAGCCTCATTATAAGCCTTGGAAAAGTCCTTGTGATGGCATTTGCATGTGAGAATGTTGATTGTATTAGATGAAAGGCAATTTTGTTTTAGGTGACATGTGAATAGTAAAGAGTGGAGTGTCCTTTTAAACACTTGAGTGATTGAGTGAAACACTTGCTTAGTGAGAAAATTTAAATTCCATGTTTACATTTATGCTTAGTGGATTGATCATTCATAAATAAAACATCTGTTTGGAAATATATGGTTATGTGAACTGAATTGAATGGGAAGCATGCATGCATCTTGATAGGATTCCACTAAAAATATGAATTGAACAATAACTTGTTGTGAGGAAAATTAGTTTTGAAAATGTTGAACTATTTGATGAAAAAGTACAAAGCCAAGTTTTGTCTTGTTTGCTTGAGGACAAGGAAAGTTCTAAGTTTGGGGTTGTGATAACGGTCTAAAAGCCGTTATTTTCATGCTTAAATTTGATATCAAAACACACCCTTTGTGGCTTAGAATGAGCTTAGAATCAAGTAAAACACTTAAGTTGAGTCACATTAGAGTCAAAAGTTATTTTTAGAGATATTATGCTTGTTTTGCATTGTTTTGCAGGGTTTTGATGGGAATTGAAGATGGAAGTGAAGTAGGAAGGACTTAGACTTAGGAGAGAAGGAGAAAAAGGAAGAAAAGAAGAAACTTTGCACCGCTGAGCGTTACATTCGAGAGAGAAACCACTGTCTGGTGCCCACTTTGCACTGCCTTGGATGCTTACACTCCAATCTACCAAATTTAGGGTTTATTCTTCCATTCTTTCATTTTATTCCATCTAGATTCACCATGTCAATGGTGAACTAAACCCTTTTTTGTTGTTGGGGAACAATGTAATCTTTTGAAATTCCCTTATATCAAAATTCTTATTTTCTTTATATGCTTGCATATGCTTGATAACGGTCTAAAAACCGTTATTTTCATACTTAAATTTGATAGTAAAACATACCCTTTATGGCTTAGAATGAGCTTTAAGTCAAGTAAAACACTTAGTTGTGTCTTGTGAGAGTNAAAAGTTGGTTTTAGAGATATTATGCTTGTTTTACATTGTTTTGCAGGGTTTTAAGGTGAATTGAAGATGGAAGTGAAGCAAGGTGGACTTAGACCCATAAAAGAAGGAGAAAAATGATGAAAAGAATGGTCAAGTAAGCCGCTGAGCGCCAGAATGGTCCGCTGAGCGCTCAGAGCGATTAGAGGGAAACCGCTCAACGGCAAAACTAACCGTTGAGCGGTCAAAGCGGCAAGAGGCAAACCGCTGAGC
>NC_028352.1:15512963-15522492 GCF_000741045.1 Vigna radiata var. radiata | reverse complement strand
TTGCTTACATGAAAAGTAAGGCCTAAGAGTCCTTTGGGAAGAACGATATTGGGTTTACCAATTATATTACTTGATAACGATCTGGTACACTTGCCAGTGGCTTAACAAGTTTTTGGCGCCGTTGCCGGGGACTCGTGGTTTAACTTATCTAGTAGTGTAAACTGATTAAATTTGACTTGATTGTTATGTTTAATTTTTTTTTTTGTTCTAATAAATGTTTTCTAGGGTTTTATATCTAACATTTGCAGAATGCAGTATGGACAAGAATTTGACTATATGGGTACTCAATCTACCAAAATGCTTTCAACCACTGGTGGGAACCTCACTCATACATGGATCAAAGCCAATTTGGGCAAGCTGTTGAGCAACAATTTACTCCGATTAAGAGGAATATAGATTCTGATGAACTTTTTCAGAGGGTCATGAATTTGGGAGTATGCCATGTCAAAAGCATAGAGGAGAATACAAAGAATGACGAACTTTTTCCGCAGGACATGTATACAAGATTTTCTTCTCATAAAAGCATGGAAGAAATGCAACAATATCATTGGCAGCAACAATTCTCTTCACCAATAGAAACATGGGAGGAAGATCAACAACTATGTCATCAGATAGCTAATGTGAGGGAACAAGTCAAAAGCATTAATGAAAAGTTCGACAAATTCTTGGAGAAGTATGATTCCAAGAGCTATGAGGTTACCTTCAGGAATTTGGAGACACAAATTGGTCAACTATCTAACATTGGAGTTAACCCTACAGAGGAATGCCAAGCTACTAGCTTTGAAAGTGATAAGGTTGTTGATGAGGAGAAGATAAAGGATGAAAAGATAGAGATAGATGAGGAGAAAATAAAGGAGAAAAAAATGGAGAGAAAGGAGGAGAAGATAGAGGAAGAAAGGATAGAGATAAATGAGGAGAAGATAAAGGAGAAAAAAATGGAGAGAAATAAGGAAAAGATAGAGATATATGAAGAGAAGATAGAGGAGAAAAAAATGGAGAGAAAGGAGGAGAAGATAGAGGAGGAAAAGATAGAGATATATGAGGAGAAGATAGAGGAGAAAAAAATGGAGAGAAAGGAGGAGAAGATTGAGGAAGAAAGGATAGAGATAAATGAGGAGAAGATAAAGGAGAAAAAAATGGAGAAAAATAAGGAAAAGATAGAGGAGGAAAAGATAGAGATATATGAGGAGAAGATAGAGGAGAAAAAAATGAAGAGAAATAAGGAAAAGATAGAGGAGAAAGAAACACAAAGGTTGAGTGAGGAAGAGAAAGATGAGGAGAAAGAAAAAGAAGTGGTTGAGAGAAAAGAAAAAAAGAAAAAAAGTGCAAAAATAAAAAAGAAGAAAACAAGGAAAAATGAAAAGAGAAAGTTGAGGGAGGAGAAGATTAAGAAAAAGAGGAAGAGAGGAAAGAAGAAAAGATCATATGAGAAACTCCTTCCTCATTCAAAAAAATATCATAGGAAGGAAAACAAGGTCAAGTTCTTTATGGAGATCTTCAAGAAATTAGAGATTAAAGTTCCTATGATTGAAACATGGAAACATGTGCTTGGTGTTTTCAACTTTATGAAGAAATTCAGCACGAAGAAGAAAAAGAAAATAATATCAAGCAAGGGGAGTATCAACACCTACTGATGGGTGCTTGAACTTTACCAGGTCAAGCTAATGACGTTAAAGAAGCGGTTGCTGGGGGGCAACCCAGTTTCTAACTTTTTCTTTTTAATTATTTGTGTGTTTAAGTTTTTTTTAGGTTATATGCTGCTTCTGATGGTAGTGATGATAGCATCTACTGATGGATGCTTTTACAACATCTACTGATGGATGTTGTTATGAAAGAGGACGATGAATAGGCATCTACTAATGGATGTCACTATTAGCATTGACTGATGAATGCTACTGGGATAAAATCTACTGAGGGATGCTAGAAGATTTAGGTATCTACTGAAGGATACAAGGTAAGTACACCTACTGAAGGGTGTTGGAAGGATAAGCACTTACTGATGAGTGCTAAGCAGGTTTGGGTCAGGCTCGTGACGTTAAACAAGCGCTACCTGGGAGGCAACCTAGTTGATTGTTTTGTTTCTAAATCCTGTGTTAAGTGCATTGCATGTTTAATTTTTGCATCTGAGAGGGGAAAGGCATAGAATTGAAAAATTGAAGGATGAAATCGAGTGCTATAAGGTAAGATTACTCAAAAGAAAGCAAAATAAGCAGAAGTGAAAAATATCGCAGACCGTTGAGCGGTCCATTTTACCGTCGAGCGGTTGCGGCGTGATATGTCTCGGCTTTGCTTAAAAGCTAAGCGGTTTTTGAAGTTCTTCACTTTGAAACCCTTCTTTGCATTTCGCTTGAGCGGTCTCCATAAGCCATAGCACTCTCCTTTCACTTTCAAGAGCTATTTAAAGTGATTTCCTCACTTTCTCATCACCCACTCACCAAAAATTCAATTTTCTACCATTGTTGAGACAAAGTTTGGGGTTTTTGGTTGAGGGACTTGCATTGGAGAGGACATTCATCATCAATTGATCAATTTTTCTGCAAGCATTCAAAGTCTCCACTCAAGTAAGTATGCAAATTAATGTTTGGGGTTTCTATTTTGGGATTTGTTGATGAACATGCTTAGGAACATGATAAATTGGGGCTTTTTATTTCTATGCATGGATTGTTGAATTAGTGTCAACACCCAATTTCGTCCAGGTGACTGAATAATAGGACTTAGTTTTTGTTTTCATTTTTATTTTGTTTTGATTAGTTTTTTGGTATTTGATTTAACTATCTTATTATTATTATTAGATTTTATTTTATTTTCTATTTGAAAAAAATATATATAAAAAAAAATAATAAGAAAAGAAATGAAAAAAAAGAAAGAAAAGAAAAGGAAAACGAAAAAAAAAAGAAGGAAAAAAAACGTGAAAGAAAAAAAGAATGATAAAAAGAAAAAAAGTGTAGTTTTTGTCTTTTAGTAAAGAAAAAAGTAAAAGAAAAAAAAAAGAAGAACGAAAAAAAAAGAAGAAAAAAAGAAAACGAATGAAAAAAAAAGAAGAAAAGAAAACAAAAATAAAAAAGGTTTAAGCTGCCCCTCCTGTAACACAAAAAGCATCTGGCAATGCTTACATCCTGTGCTACACAGTTATGCTTAAAATGTATATGCAATGGCAGTATAAGAAAGGTCTTGGCTCTCTTGCTAAAGTTCTTAGGCAGAGTCATAAGCAGTTATCAAAGGGGAAGATGTTAAATGTGTTTTCTGTCCATCAATCCAATTGAAACATTAAAAAGGAAAAAGACAAAAGAGGAAATCTCAGGTCAGAGGATACGCCTGGATGATCCAGGAGGCAGAGGAGATTTGGCTTAAGGAGAAGCCAGCAGGACAGTCAGGGGAGGGGGATGACCACGCCTTAGAGAGAACCTTGACCATCAGGCAGAACACACACACTACTCCTCTAATGAATCATTATTCACTCAAGAGGAACCCCTCAGCAATTCCCCCATCAGACAAAACTCATACCAACATCCTGACCAGAATCCACTTTCATTGCTCACTCTCACCGTAACTTTCATGCACCTGTAAAAGCGTTGGCAACAAAAGAGATACAATCGTGAAAAATAGGGAGAAGAGAGTGTTACGATGATGGAGGATATACTGGCAAAGAGGGAACAGAGGCAGGCCTTCAGTGAAAGCCACACCATCCTCACACTCACTCACTACCTCTTCCATTTACAGAGACACACACATCACGCCTCTACCCTTCCAACACCATTCCTCTCCAAAAATCCCTATTATCCATGATTGTTCTATACAAGAAATAGCTTCATCTCTTTCGACCTCTCCATTCTCTATCAATACCACCAACCCATGTCCCTCATCTTCATCTTCCACCATCTTCATCTCCATTGCCATCCTCCTTATCATACTATTTTCCCTGCATTCAAAACAAAAACAAAGAACAAGTGAGGGAGGAACAGAAACGCATATCACTCTACACGCTTTGGATGGTCCATCATCACACACCCATCAGTATGTCTTTGTCACACACACACCATACCCGTAACCACCCCAACAAACACCACGCTCTTCATTCTCCCCAGAGTTTCTTCTCACTCACCTTTCTCCCACACATTGATTCGTCAACCAATACCATACAAACCAAATTCAATGAAGGACAGCCAAGATTGAAACCAAGGTCGAAAAGGAAAATGGAGCAATAGACTCAGCGACTTTAGTAATGGTGATTCCTGGTGATGTTCATGGCTCCTTCCACCGTGGGGCAGCAACCACCGCAGCAGTATCAGCAGTATCAGCCGCAGCCTTCGTCGCAGTAGCGGCGTTGTGAACGATCCCATTCCGAATACCAATTCCAAATCTGCAATCTCAATTCTCAGTTTCACAACTCAAATAAAAAACCAAACCAAAGGGCCAATGAGGAATCCAATATCAAGAAGCTACAGTTAGTTAAAGTCGAGAAGAAGAAGATCAGAGCAGAACCCGACGCCATGGCTTGCACTGTATCCGGTGGTGAGTCTGGGCTGTTGTACAGAGCAATAGAGGAAGAAGAGAGAGCTTGGTGCAGCTGGCTCGATGTTGACGGCAACATGATGGAGGTGGAGTGAACTCGACGGAGGGCGACGACTCTGATTTGGTGGCAGCGGCACCGTCGCGACGACGAACGACTGGTGTCATTCACGAACAAGAGGGTTTCCCTCGCGTGAAGAGAAGAAAACGAAGGGGATCTTGGCGTCGTGGCCGACGGTGGCTCTGACAACGAGTGTCGTCACCGGCGACCATTTAGACCGCGACCCACGATGGTTGTATTTGTGGTGAAGGTGGCACACAGCTGCGGCAGAGACATGCTTCCATGGAGTTTTTCTTTTTTCCTCGAAGGAGACCCTAAGTCTCTGGGAATTTGATCAAGAATGGGACGAGATTGGGGAGACCCCTAACGTTTCTGATTCAAGGGCAAAGGGATTTGGGCCTGGCCATTGGGTTGCGATTTCTCTGCCCGCCACTACGTCATTCCATTTGCACCACCATTCCCTTTCTGCAAACAAGAAAAGAGGCCTTGGCCCTGGTCAGCAAAATATCCAAAAGCACCCCAATTTTCATACGCTGGAACCCCTACTGTTCTGATTTGGAGCAAAGGGTCTTGGGCTTATTGGGCCGCATTCTCTTCTCCTGCCACCACGCACAATGTTATTTGCACCTACACTCCATGCCTGCAAACCAAGAAAGGAGGATTGGACCGGAGCATGCTATCTCAGGCTGCACCCCCCATTTTCGGTCATACACCCCTACGTTACTGGACCTGGGCTTGACTGTTTGAGTTGCACCCCTGGTTTTTCATCTCTACATCCCTATTCTTATTGGGCTTATTGGTTTGTAATGTTTTTATTTTTATTGTCTTTACTTTTATTTCTTTAGCTTTAGAATTTGTTTTATTATTATTTGTTTGTTATACTTATTTGTTAATAAAAAAATAAAAAAATAAAAAATAATGAAATATAAAAATCATAAAAAATTTACTTTAAAAGGTTTAAGCACACGTGCGACCATTTTGTCTGCCTTGTGCTAAAAACCTTTTTCTTTTCCTTACAAAAATAATAATAAAATTTATTTCAAAGGGTTTAAGCACACGTGCGACCATTCTGTCGGCCTTGTGCTTAAAACCTTTTTCTTTTTCTTTTTCTTTCAAAAAATCAACAAAAAATTATTTCGAAAGGTTTAAGCACACGTGCGACCATTCTGTCGGCCTTGTGCTTAAAACCTTTTTCTTTTTCTTTAAAAAATTATCAAAAATTATTTCAAAAGGTTTAAGCACACGTGCGACCATTCTGTAGGCCTTGTGCTGAAAACCTTTTCCTTTTTTCTATAAAAATACCAAAAAATATAAAATCTTTAAAAACTAAAAAACATCTTGACAAACAAACAATCAATCTTTCAGCCAGAACTACGTGATCCTTGATTCTCCATCCAAAGTGGAGATACGTAGGAGTAAGGCTAGTCCTTGTCAGGCTCACTTTCCCAAAAATCCAAATTTTCCAAACAAACTTTCCAAACAATTCTCCAAACAAATTTTCCAAATGGTTTCCTAAATAACTACGTAACCTTGATTTCTCAGTCCAACTGAGAATACGTAGGAGCAAGGTCAATCCTTGTCGGGCACAAAAAACACAAAAAATATTTTGTTTTCTTTAGAGTTTTATTTTTTAGGGGAAATTAAACATTTTGCAAACCACATCAAATTTGCGTATTTAGTTAAAGGTATTGCCTTAGGGTAGGCGTTGTGGGGGTGCTAACACCTTCCCCACACGTAACCAACTTCCGAAACCAAAATTTGGTTTTGTAGACCTTGTCTTATCATTTTACGATTTTTCCGTAGTTTTCCAGAATAAACTATGGTGGCGACTCCAAATCCCAAAACATTTTTCAAAATTGTTTGATTTTTTGGATTGTCGTCCCGTCGCGATTTTCTGGTTGTGACAATTAGGATCCATCTGAACCGATTGAATTGCATGATTTTGGTCTGGATTGATGAAATTAGTAAAAAGAGTCGAGATTAGGACCATTTACGAAAAGTTTTTGAAAAACCCTAGCTGCCACCACTGAGCGGTCTATTTTGGCGCTGAGCGGTGGCGCGGCTTGAGGCAAACCGCCTAGGCGATCTTCTTGGACGCTGAGCAGTCTGCACCAGATTTGCCTAAATGTTGAAATTTTTGGATGTTTGTATGTTGAGGGGCCCTGTTTTTCCTCAAGAATTGTATGATCTAAGTTATAGAATTGATGATGCACTAAACTCTAATGATGTTTCTGTGAATATTGTTGGATGTATTTGATTTAATGCAGGAATGTCTACCTCAAGAAGAGTGAAGACAATTGGCAACAAAAGGAAGGAACCAGAGAGACCCAGGAGATTCTATTCTTCTAGGTTCCTTTCAAGGAAACATGAAGAACATTATGCTACAGTCTAGGAGAGGCGTTTGCTGATGGAGAGGAAGGCCATGTACATGCCTGACTTAGCTTCATAGTTTGGTTTGGAGATTGAGAGGCGAGGCTGGGAGAGATTGACGACATATCTAGCACCAGCCAGTATTGAGTTGGTGAAGGAGTTCTACGCCAACGCCTTGCCTAGGGGAGGAGTGTCAGTAGGGAGATACATGAGCTATGTACGTGGGCATTTGACCAGTTATGATCCTGACACCATTAACGCCTTCCTAGGGATTGAGTGACCAGGAGAGCAGTGCAGTTATGCTGCTATACTAGGGGAGGCCAGGGATTATGAAGACATTGAGCGAGTGATGTGCATCCCTGGGAGGCATTTTCAGAGAAACCCTAATGGAGCACCTGTTAACATCCTTAGGGCAAATTTAACTTCCCTAGCCAAATATTGGATGGCATTTACTCATGCCAACATTCAGCCATGTTCTCATGTTTCTGACATTACTTTGCATCCGATCTTAGTCATCTATTGTATGCTGAAGCAAATGGACGTGAACGTTGGTAAGATCATTACCAGCAAAATTCTGAGCTACGCCAACATTGTGAGCAGCAGGACACCACTAGGACATCCGTCCCTAATTACATACTTGTGTCAACAGGCAGGAGTGGACACTGCAGTTCCCCCCTTTGAGAGGCCGAGGAAGGCTACTGATGCCTCCTATTTTTGTCAGCATTGTAGGGAGGACAAGCCAGTCGGAGCAGTTCCTAGGAGACGTCCTAGGAGAGCAGCAGCACAGCAGGAGGATGAGCCTGTAGATGCACCGGCATAGTAGCCTGAGCCTTTTTCATATGAGGGACATGTACATGTCCATGATGGAGGCGACGATGGAGTCCCTTTGCAGAGGGCAAGTGGCCACTTCCGAGATGATTGTAGGACTTTATGATTAGCCACCAGTGCACAGGTGGACTATGGACGAGTTCTGTAGTGTGATGGCTTGGCCTCAAGCGCAGGCATAGGGTAGTGAGTCCAGAGCAGCTGGGACCTCAGGCAGACAAGATGATGACCAGGAGGATGAAGACTTTGAGGATGCCCAGGAGGAGGATGAGTATGATTTAGATGAGGATCTGTGCTGAAGGCATCTATTGATGGATGCCAGCATTTGGACAAGGATTTTTCTTTTTCTTTGTACTTTGAATTAGTAGTATAGGCTAAATTTATGTTTCTGTCTATGCTTGGCTTGTACACTTATTTGGATAATGGTTTAATTTTATTGCATGATGACTTATTTACTACTGATGATTGATTGTGGATGATGATTGAGAATGTGTGAATGCGGATATCAAGGTTGATGGTTCACTAACTATGTGAACAGATGAGTAAGTGATTCATGATTGTGATTTTGATGCTAAGCAGGATTCATGAATGAGAAGTGAGAAAGCATGATTGTGTGAGGTATTGAGCTTCAGAGTTTTATTGTTGTGTGCACTGTTCACAGGGAATCATGAATGATATTGACTTAATCTTGATAATTGATTGAATTGCATGTGTATCTCATATGATCAAGGTCATGCTTGGAAAGCCCTTACTTAGCCAAATTTTCACCCAAAGAATTTTAAATGATATACCCTTTTTGAACCTTGGCCTTAAACAGTATGAAAACCCTTGTTTGAATTGAATTACCTTGAGTTGGGTCGAGAATAATTATATGTGTTGAAAAGGTTCAAGTTTGGGGTTGTATGGGGAAAGTGAAAGGCAAAAGAAAAAGAAAAGCATTGAGTTCAAAAGATGAAAAAGAAAAATGCATGAGAAAGAAAAGAAAAGAAGAAAATAGAAAAACATGTAAAAGTTAACTCAATGTAAAAAGGAAAAAGGGAAGAAGTTGGGAATGAGTGAGATTGGTTAAAAAGAGAGTGTTCTTGAACTTTGAATGATGATTTAAACTCTCTTAACTCAAGGATTTTGTATTCCAGAAAAACAAATTTTCTTGATAGCCCAACCACAATACAAGCCTTGGAAAAAGTCTTTGTGATGGCATGTGCATGTGAAAATTTTGATTGTTTTAGATGAATGACAATATATTTTTATGTGACATGTTGATTGATCATTTGAGTGACCTCCTAAACACTTGAGTGATTGAGTGAAACACTTGCTTGGTAAGAATTGTTAAATCCATGTTTACATCTATGCTTAGTTGATTGATCATTCATGAACAAAACATCTGTTAAAAAAGATTCATTATGTGAACTAAATCGGATTGAAAGCATGCATGCATCTTTGTAGGATTCCATTGAAATCTGAATTGTATAATAACTTGTTGTGAGAAAAAGGAATTTTGAAAAGTGTGAATGATTTGATGAAGAAGTGGAAAGCCAAGTTTTGTCTTGTTTGCTTGAGAACAAGCAAAGTTCTAAGTTTGGGGTTGCCATAACGGTCTAAAAACCGTTATTTTCATACTTAAATTTGATAGTAAAACATACCCTTTATGGCTTAGAATGAGCTTTAGGTCAAGTAAAACACTTAGTTGTGTCTTGTGAGAGTCAAAAGTTGGTTTTAGAGATATTATGCTTGTTTTACATTGTTTTGCAGGGTTTTAAGGTG
>NC_028352.1:15500609-15511968 GCF_000741045.1 Vigna radiata var. radiata | reverse complement strand
TTGCTTACATGAAAAGTAAGGCCTAAGAGTCCTTTGGGAAGAACGATATTGGGTTTACCAATTATATTACTTGATAACGATCTGGTACACTTGCCCTTATATTATCAATTGTTGGGTTCCTTACCTTTGCTTAATGCTTTTATTGTTTAACTCATTCGATAAATGTTGCTTGTCTTTATTGATACGGAGACGTACAGTAATGTCATGAACTGGTAGGAAATTCCTTGATTAAGCTAATATCGCCTAGAGATAGGGGTAGGACAATCAATTATATTTTGCTTCTGTTTATAATGCATTGCTAATTACTAGGGGAGACTAGAGATAGTAAGTCAGTAATTAATAATAAGCTCTTTTCGCCAAGAGATTGGGTTTAGGGTAGACTAAGAAAGTTTGCATGACAATATAGTAATAAAGAAAATTAAATAAGAAAAGTAGATATAAGAGGGTGGATAAGATGAAATTGTAAACCCCAACAACTCCATTCATCCATATATTTTCCTTGCCAACTGATTCATTTGCATTTTGCATGTTTATTTTCATTCTTTGCATTCAACACTTAAATTTAATTTTTTTCTCAAGTCTTACACGATCAATTTACATGAAAGTTAAGGCCTAAGAGTCATTTGGGAAAACGATACTCAGACTTACCCATTTTATATTACTTGATAACGATCTGGTACACTTGTCAGGGACTTAACAGACAACCTTCAAAGAAAGATGCCTCCAAGTTCGACATCGTTACAACCTAAGAGGGGAAGCACCTATAAAAGACACTTTGACATTCAATTCAAATGCTTGTATCAAACTATAATAAATGCTACAATAATTAACATAGTTAATTTACCTCATGAACAATATTATCTATACCATGTTTATTGTAAGACCCTAAAAATTGTAGAGCTTAATTATAAAACTGTATCTTGGTCTACCTTTAAGATTAGTGGAAATTCATGTCTGTAGCCCATTAGTGATAGCTCCTTGTGGAGTTAATGATTTTTTTTGGTGCTCTAATTTTGTTGAATAAATAAATAAATTATTTGTTTTATTAATTTACTGTTTAATGTATATAGTGTGGCCTGTATTTTCATATATGTTTTGTTTGTTTGACTGTTATATTTTAAATATTTATTGTGGGGCCACTTAGCTCATTTTAAAATTTGGGTAACAGCATAATTAAAATATCTAAGGTGAGTTTTGGAACCACTTTCCCGAAAAGAAAGGCAACAAATAGGGGTTAGTGGATTGGGTGGTTTATTTAAGGGAGGGGCTCTGGAAAAATTGAGGGAATGCAGAGTTTAACGGAAAGAGGATAAAGTAGTGTGTGCAGTAGGAGATAGTAAAATCAAAAGAGTATTTTGGAGTTTTCTTGGAAGCAAGAACGTTAACGTGAAGGAGGTGAAAGTTTTGGGTTCTCAATCTTGGGCAAAGAAAGAAAGCTAGGATTTATCTAAGGTAAGGGAAGCCAACTTATTAACTGTCTACGTTTGAAGTTGTATATCTTGTATGTTCGTTAAATTATTTTTTTTACGGTTATGAGAACCATGGATTTCTGGTGGAATTTTCTTAATTGCACGGGGCTGGGGAAGCTAGTATTAGAGTTAGGTGTGTTTCCACTTTTGTTCTGTTACATTGTATGATGAATAAATGGTTTAAGGGTGTTTTGTTACTATACTCACTCATTGGACCCTGGTTCGTTTTTTTTTTTATATATATATAATATATGATCTGGATATTTTGTTTAAGAGAAAACTTGTAGTATGTAAAATAGTAGGAAGACCCAGTGATGTCTTGAGTAAGTTTTTCTCCTTTGGGTATTGATAGGTATATTGATGCTAGGTTGGGGTATAACCTGATGAGTAAGCGATTCGAGCATGAATGGGTTATATAGGTTCAGTGTTAATTGATTTGAAAAAAGTTAGAAGGCAAACATTAAAATATGTTAAGGCTTTCACGTGAGAATAGGGTTTGCATGAGAGAATCTCCCTTAGTTATAAAACTAGTAGATGACAGAATTGTCTGAGAGTTTACGAGTGAAATTATGAAACATTATGCAGTAGAAAATGAACAATGATCTATATTGGGAAGGCACTTAGGGGTTAGTATAAAATCTTATTTCATGTAGGTTATCTCATAAGAAAGAAAAACATCAATACAGGAAGTGAAGAGAGAATAAAACATGTATTAAGAAGGTATGATGATAACCTTGCGGTATAGTTGAGTTTTTATAGAAATAAAGTTGATGCTTTCCTTTTCATGGTGATAACCTTGAATCTGATAAAAGTTTCGTGGAAATAGGGGTACAGTAGACCAAGTTTATTATTGTGGCTTTATAGTAAATCTATTTTTGAACCTTCCTGATGGGTTAGGTAGAATTTTTAAAATTGAAATGGAGGTGTAAGTTGGATAAATTAGTGAAAGAACATATAGTATTGTTATGAGTTATGATTGGTTGCTGATAAGAAAAATTATATATATATATATATATATATATATATATATATATATATATATATATATATATATATCTGTGTGTGTGTGTGTGTATGTATATAAAGAAGAAACAATTAGGTAAGGGTTAAAGTGTTTAAGAAATAAATGAAGTTTGTTGTGAGGTAGCTTCGTTTATTACTGTTGCAAATGAAAGGCTAGAAATTATTATTTTGTTGTTTTAAGTTTCCACGTAGGATTAAGTGAATTATTGTAGAAGTATTTAATTTATTTAAATATATGTTAATTTTAGGAAGGATATATAAGTTTCATAAATGGGAACGAACTTTTCTCTAAATCCGTGAAGCTTAGGAGTCCTTTGCTTATTAGATGCATTTCACGTATATATATGTTACCACTTTTTTTATTATGTAATGGAAATGACGTGAGTTCAATATTAAATATATAAAATTATATATATAGATATGATTTATATTTTAAGCCGTTTTAGAAGATGTTATGTTTTGACTGTTTTTAGAATTTTAGTTTTGAATATTGGGAAACTTGTTCCTAGAGTTCTATTGGTCATTGTAGTAGTAAATTCTTAGAATAAATCGATGAAGAACATTGATTATGGTGTTAAGTGTAATTCTGAACTTTATTATATGGGACGAGTTCGTGTGATGAGTTTTGTTTTGTTACAATAACATATATGTTGTATTTTTTTGTGTACTTTATAATACCGGATATGATATCTTTCATTTATAAGAGACGGTAGAAGAGTTCGACTGTCCTGTTTTGGTGAACAGGTGTTGTCCTGTTTTGGTGAACAGGTGTTGTCCTGTTTTGGTGAACAGGTGTTGTCCTGTTTTGGTGAACAGGTTTATGTGTCTTGTTTTGGTGAACAGGTTTATGTGTCCTGTTTTGGTGAACAGGTTTCGTACAGTAGAATATCAAGGGACAACGTGTCGTATTGGATTGGTTGAGATGTGATGGATACTTGATTGAATGTGTTATGTTACAATATTACTTTGATGATTACCAACTGTTATGTTGATGTTTTATTATGTGATGAATATGGTAGCTTACCCTTATTGTTTGTGTATGTGAATGTGATGATCGTGTAACTCGTGTTGTTATATGGGAGCAGACGTTATTACAAATGTTCCAGTTGATGATTAGAGCGACAAGTAATTAGGAGAAACTAGAAAAGATTTATTTTGTTTTTTTTCAAACATTTTCAATTCATTTAATTGGTTGAGTTGGATTTTACAAGTTTGTAATAAATGTCTTACATTTGGATGTAAAGGACTAAGATTTATTCTTCCTAGTATAAGATCTATAGTGATTTTCCTATAAGTATTTGCGCTTAGAATAAGAGGAACTTTTTTTCACTTGTGATATAATATAAAAACGGGATATTACATTTATGGGATTTTACCTAATTAGGTTTAGACCATGTAGATAATTACCTTGCTTAATTTGCTTAATGTTTCACTAATACACTTCAATTGTTAATTTTAGTTAATTATTGTTTAGGTCTATTTTATGATGTCCTAGCTGACATGGTATAAAGCCAACCGAGGAAATCTCGAACTTATAGACAAAACCTAGAATGGTGTCATAAAGTCAATAATATGGATTAATGTTGAAACAATATGGATTGATGTTGAAAGCGTAAACCTAAGTGATCTTGATCTGGGTATCCAAAATTATCTCAAACACATATAATGCAAATATATAAAAAATTTATAAAATAAACTAAATAATAAAAAAATTATTTATAACTTAGATTTTTTTTAATAAAATATTTGAGTATCATCTTATTAAACCAACTTAAATACTCATTTTCTTAATCTTCATACTAGTTATTATTTAATTTATGTTTAACTAACGTAATTACTATGCCGACAAAATTTATTATTTAAATAATAATATATAATGTTGATCGAAATAAATAATGGCAATATTTAAAATATTTTCTTCATTCTTTTCATTTTATGTATACTTTTATATTTTTAGTGTTTTTTACTTTATTGTTACTTTGTTATGTAGAATTACAAGGAAGGGTTAAAATACGCAAAAAAGTTTCGAAAGCTGTGAGACAAACTAAAAAAATGTTAAAAGGTGTAAATTTATTTTAAAACAATGAATGTACATAGTTTTCTAGGGAAAAAATAAAAAATTGTAAAATTTTAAAAATCAATTTAGATAAATGAACAGTTTAAATCATAAAAAGGGGAAAATATAGTAATTAAGCATATAAAGTCCTAAAACAAACTAAAAAATACAAATATCCATGGCATCAATCTTTTTGCCCTAAGCTGGTGTAGAACACAACAATGCCAACACGATACCACATGCGTACACATGATGACACGTGCCTTTCTCACGTAAACCCGCTTGGATTCGTTTTTCCACTCTCCTAGATTCATCTCAGGTTCCACCAAATTCTATGGATGTCATTGGTTGTCACATGCCACGTCAGCAACACCGCCTCTGATATTCTCAACCCAAATTTCTTCCTCCTTAAAAATTAGAACATAAAATCTCCAATTATCAACCCAAAAAAAAAATATCAACAATTTATTAATTAATTTAATTTATCTTTTTATGTCATTTGATTTCTAGTTTCAACTATTCAATTCAACTTTCATCTAGACAAGTTTCTCTTATTGGTCTTTGAATGGCCAATTTACTGTCTCCAGTGTACACAGAACCTCTCAAACTGCATAACCCATCACAGAAATTTTGTTCCAGAAGCTCATGGGGGATGCTTCCAAAAACTGCAACCCACATGAACTCTGTGACACACAATGGCAAACGAAGAGGGTGTGGCAGGGTAAGAGTTGCTGCTGAGGAAAAATCGTTTTCAACCAGTGACACTGTTGCAGATGACTACTATGCAGTTCTGGGTCTGGTAATGTGTATAACAATTTCATCTTTCCTCTGTTTTATTCTGCTAAAAATATCATTAAATGGTAAATAATAGTGAATGAATAAAAATATTCTTTTTATGAGTTTTATATAACTTTATCTAATATGATTTGTTATTAGTTGATAGAGTAAAAATTTTACTGATAATACATCGAAATTGGACTCACCTGATTGGTTGTTTGTTCCCTTTCATCAGCTTCCAGATGCCACTCCTGCTCAGATCAAGAAGGCCTACTACAATTGCATGAAAGCTTGCCATCCAGATTTGAGTGGCAATGATCCTGAGACAACTAACTTCTGCACGTTCATCAATGAAGTGTATGGGGTGCGTTTCATTTGAATATTAGAAAGTTTAAATCTTGTGAAAACTGTTATTTAAGTTTGTTTTGTATATGTATATAGTAAACTGATAATTTCAGTGCAGGTGCTCAGTGATCCCATTCAGCGCATGATTTATGATGAAATTCATGGGTATTCTTTGACTTCCATTAACCCTTTTCTGGATGAGTCTAGTCCAAAGGATCATGTTTTTGTTGATGAATTCAGCTGCATAGGTACTGCCTCTCATTCTAGAAACTATGATGTTATCTTATATGTTCATATTGTTATGCATGTGAAACTGTTAGTAATCTAGCAGGAGTTGGTAAAGCCAAAGAGACAAT
Organism: Vigna radiata var. radiata; assembly: GCF_000741045.1. Lineage (NCBI taxonomy): Eukaryota > Viridiplantae > Streptophyta > Magnoliopsida > Fabales > Fabaceae > Vigna > Vigna radiata. The sequence goes on along the minus strand of NC_028352.1, from coordinate 15,505,942 downwards.
ACTGACATCTAAAATTTGCAATGCTTCATGTGTTGATAGGCCAAGATGTTGCTTCATTTTATTTCTTAGATCCTCAATTAGAACAATTCCATGGCATGTTTTGTAATTGTAGTTGAAATCCTTGACAGGCTGCAAAAATTGTGCCAATGTGGCCTGTGATGTGTTTGGAATAGAGGAAGAATTTGGGAGAGCCAGAGTGTACAGCCAAAGCGGGAAACCTGACATAGTTCAACAGGCTATTGATAGTTGGTATAATCCATAAGCATTATTTGCTCATATCACCCCCTGTTTGTATCCCTACTTTCTATTAACATGATTAATTTTGAACACATTAGATGTTGTTTAAACCATCTTTTGCTCTTTAGTATTGTTTCAATGCAATTTATATTTGAGTTAAATATGATTTTAGTATCGGAAATTTGACGCAAAATTGGACTTTGTCCTTATCTGAAACAAAATTTAAAGTTTGAGAACCAAAATATATGTATTAAGCAAGGACAAATTCTAAATTTGCGTCTGATAGATATGGTATTGTATACAGAAGAATGAGGAAAACAGACAATTGAAACAATTAGAGGTTATAACTGTAACAGACATATATAAGTTGTTAGTCTGTTCTGTTTTCTTTTTGGGAAGGGCTGAGAGAAAGTTCTCTCGGAATACCACAGTGGTATCTACTATAAACATACAATTGTGTTCTGGGCTATCTTTTCCTGTCACATTAATAAGAAAATAGTCAGTGTTCAATACAGAAGTATATGCAGTGTATAGTTGAATATATCAGTTCTATCACATGGATTGAAAACATTTAACTCTTTAAATCTCCATTGTTGCCATGAGGTACTTGAGTTTTCAGACCAATGGTATGACAAAAGCACTGCTTGTGAACTTACTAGGCTAATGGAGATTTCAGATAATAATTTAACAATAACTTTTTGTGTTTCAGCCCTGTTGACTGCATTCATTGGACATCAGCTGCACAACTATCATTGCTTGAAGACGAAATGCGCCGTGTAGAAAGAGTCAATGTAAGCAAATTTACAAAGTCTTCTGGATCCTTTTGTCCTTCTAGTCTATATTCTTAATATATTGTGGTCACTTCTTATTTTTCTTCTGCTACATGGCTACTGATATATCAGAAACAGTTTTAACCAAGCAGCATATGGTTTTAAGTTTTCAAACCTTAATATTTCTTGATTGTTTCTGATCAATTTTTTAAACCTCAATTTACCTATGTGAATTTTTTAAAAAAAGAACATGTAGTTTGTGTCTCATAGTAATGATCATGCTCTTTTTGTAAACTGAAAGTTTAATCTTTTAGATAATCCGTGGGGTAAAACAAGGTGGCTCTTTTTATACAAAATGGTAAACATTATAATCCCATCAACAAATCCAAATGATTTAGGATTAGAAAAATATGTTCATGCTCTAGTTAAGCTTTTTGTGTACCATTAATCCATATACTGAGCAGAGAAATATGAACAGGTTGCCCTGATGCTTTCAGGAATGGGATCAGCATCAACTGATGTTTTCAGAATGGTAAGAATAACTCTACTGGAAGACTTGCGCAACACACCGGGAATAAGTTCTTAAGAACAGTGAAACTACACACCTCAAGAAATACTGTTTGTCAGCTTTTTACAACAATTTTTAGCTACATTAGGCTATCTTGGTTTAAAATAAGGTTGAAATCATCATCTTCTTCATGCCCCACCTCATGGCTGATATTTTCCGACTTATGAAACAATGGTTAAAAAAAGTCTTGAAAACATGGCTGAAGAAAGCATTTTTTTCAGAATATTTCATGGTAGCAGAATTATTTTTGAAAATCTTTTAATCACTATGCATAAGATGGTACTTTTTTTAGCATATATGTAATGAACTATTTGTGTACTTTTTCCCCTAACACAATTCAAACATAATGACAGGCAAGTTCGCGATGGGAAAAGAGGCAGGCAAAAGTCCTGGTAACAACTCACTCTCAATCACCTTTTTTTTCATAGTTTTTTGGGGAATCACTTATTTGCATGCTGTTATTTGTATGGAAATTATCATTGATTTGTCCAATTAACCGCTGGAAAGTGTAGGTTCTTCTGGTATTAAAAGTTAAAGCAAACTTACATTTTGATCACTGAAAAGCTGGTTGACATTAGTTTTCTCTCTTAAGAAATTTTACTGACATTCATCTATTTCTTAAAAGATAGAAAGTGTCATTTGACAAAAGTATTTCACACCATCTGCAATGTCTCTTTCTTGGTTAGAGAAAATTATAATTCTTTGTTAGTTTCACACCATAAACATTCTTTTATGAACAATTAGACATTGATGAGTGTTTTTGCAGGAACAAGCAAAATTGAGAATGATGAAGGAGAAAGGTTCTGATAAAGCAGATATGTTCTGGAACAATGTTTGGGGAAAAGAAAAAGACTTGAGTTCAGGTACTGGACATGAAATTACACATATTATTGGATATTATATATAGTTCTTATCTACCAATGCTTTCCTTTTTCAGTTGTTTTGTTTCAGAACTTTATTTCAGCAATTCCTTGTTAGTGGATGGAAATTTGCAGCTTCTAACCTTACTAGCTAGTACCTATTAACAACTCTACACTGTCAATCAATCAGAAAACTTTCTAGTTGAAACATTAAATGCTTATTAAAAAATTAAACATCTTTAAAACTGGCAATCTATGAATTGATGACAGGTGAAGAAACATAAACATTATTATTGGATTCAAATTTCTAAGTAGTATTATTTGAAGGTTATACTGTTCATGACAGTTACAGTCTTGAAAATGTTAACCATTATGCAGAGGAGGAAATCAAAGAAAGAGCAAAGAGGGCTGCTGCTGCTGCTAGAAGATGGAGAGAATACTCAAGAAGGGGTGTTGATAAGCCTCCCACATTCAAACTTCCAGAGGCAGCTTCCACCAAGGACTAGTGACCATTATTTTCCTTATACCATCCATTCCCATGTAATTAATTCATCCATAGCATCTCAATGAATCTAATGAGTTTAATTCCCATTTAACAATCCCTCATTGTATATGCTGCAACACTAATTAAAGTAAAATTAATACTAGTGGATGATATATAGCAAATACAAGGATAAAATAAAAGAAAGTTAAGTTCAAAGCAGTGATGCCATTCCTTTGTCTTGACTCTGCTATTTCCATTTAAATTGCTACGTTCAGCATAACTAAATCACACTAACGAGTGCAATGAGAGGTATTTCTGAAATGAGTAACAGAACATGAGAAATGCAGAACATTGGCCTTAAATCCCATGGATATGGCAAGTTCTACTGAAAAGTAAGATGATCTTAACTTTCTTTTGGGCTTGACACGACTCAGTCACATATATATTTATCAACTTTTGGCTTGATCTAGGCGCAACCTGATCCAGCATAACTTGAATCAGATCCAATCCTGTTTATTTTGACCTAAGATTGATTTGTACAGATAGACCCACTTGATTCTAGTATATGAAATTTTTTTGTTATTATTTTGATCCTGTGAACTTTTTCTTATTTGGATTTTTTTTGTTCCTTTTGAGTTTTATTTCTCTGGTCCATGAGCTGAGAAGTGTACAGATCTAGTAAGATCTTAGGAAAACCTTAAAACAGGAAATTTAGTTTTTGTATCCATATAATCAAACAAGAAAAATAAAGAAGAGTTTATATTGCATAACACTCTAAAGAATCAAATGATGATTGGGTGACAAGTGTTAATCATTGATATGCTGGAACAATCTTTGATGTTAAGGAACAACAAAGATACTTTCTGGAGATGGGAAACTGACGTTTTGTTTTATCTAGGAGCAAGTAGTCATATCATAGTATATTGTTTGGATTGGAGTATTTATCGTAACGGTAGATATTTTGATAAGGTTGATGGTGTCGTAAGGGTTGGAAACTCTTGTACTCTTTATTTTTTTTTTTAAATATATTCAGTGGTCTCTATTTTTATTGGTTTTTTTCAATTAGGTCTCTATTTTTTAAAAATGATCAATTTTGTTTCTGAATTTGAAAAATCAAACCAATCAAAGACATTCCGTTAACTTTCCTGGACGATGTTAAATATAACCAGTGCTTCATTTTTTCGCTTAAGCTAAAAGGACAGGTTCCAGTTTTGAAAGATCTCGTCCAGGTTAACCAAGTTTCGCCCAAAGTGGCCCCACCCAGGGATCTTCTTTTCCATACATGAGACAAATTGGCACATTGTTTCCTTGACATCTAAAATGCAGAAATCATGAAAATCCAGAGATTAAATTGATCATTTTTAAAAAATGGAGACCTAATTGAAGAAAACCAATAAAAATAAAAATCACTAAATGTATTTAACTTTTTTTCATAAATTTTCTAATATGAATCATTGATTATGTAATAAATTGTTTATTAATATATTTTATTCTCTATACTTCAGTAGTCAAATCCTGAAAGCAAAAACAAATAATATATATATAACATATCATATATATATATATATATATATATATATATATATATATATATATATATATATATATATATATATATATATATATAAAAGATTGACTACAAGTGTGAATATTTCTTTTAAGCACTAGTCTAATGATTTTTGAAATCTCTTGTTACTCGTCGGTGGTCCGAGTGGATTATTGATTCTATAGTCATTGGTTGAAATAAAATAAAGTGAGATTATATATAAATATTTTAAAGTAGAATACAAGTATATTTAACAATCACATTTTCTCTAATTTTATTTCTTGTATTTTTAACCAAATGTGTAACTATCCAATTACAGTAGAAAGTTGCTATTAAATAGGTTACTACATGCAAACACTATAACTAGATAGATAATTATATAATGTACTATCATTCATATGAAAAACATTCTACGATAGTATTTCAAAATAAATATAGGACTAACTATTACATAATATGTTTATCCATATGTATACTATAGATTATATATCACCTGTACCTATTCAATGCAATCATAATGTTACTCTTCTCATGCTCTTGACCTGTGTTTTTTACGAAACACACGATCATGGATAAGTTAGAACAAGTTTGAATTATATTATTAGTTTTAAATACTAAATTTTAAGAATGAAATATTTTTTCACAATCCATATATCTCACTCAATCATCAAAACTTATAAATATCACACATACAATAGTCCTCGTGGCTATTTCATATACAAATTTTTGAGTTTGTTAGTTTCCCGTTACTGTCTGAAGGACAGTTACGGTATTTTTTTGTTAGTTTTCCCTTTTCCCGTTTTCCCCTTTCTCGAACTCTATATATGAATATAGAGTTCCTTTGTTCAGTAGATTAGATAGCAGAGAA
>NC_028352.1:15481514-15500594 GCF_000741045.1 Vigna radiata var. radiata | reverse complement strand
AAAGGTTATGTTTTTCTTACTGTGCTCTTTGCCCCGATCAACTTCTTCTTCATCGTCGCCGGCCACCGCTGCCTTCGCTGGAAGATATCGCCGTCGCACCACCTCGGAGATCTCTCGTTGCTCTGTTCTCTCTCCTCTCACACGAAGACGCTTTTCTTTCAAATGAATATTCAGACTTTGCATAACGCCTTTTACGTTTCTTGGGCTGAAGGAATTTGGGCCATCAACATTAAGTGCACAGTAGTGGGCTGGCCGAATATGGTATCAGAGCAGGTCTAGTGCCTGCTCTGCTTCCGTTGTTCGCTGCTACTTTCTTGAAGATTTTCTTGGGTCATCTTTCTGGCCTTTTTCATGGAACAGATGGACCAGTCATCTAACCCATCTAGTCCCTTCTATCTACACCCAGGAGAAAATCCTGGAATCACCTTAATCACTCAAGTCCTGAACGACAACAATTATTCCTCATGGAGCAGGAGCATGCGAAGTGCCTTACTCTCCAAGAATAAGGTAAAATTCATCGATGGTACGATAAAGAAACCACAAAGAACGGATGTCTTGTTTGACGCCTAGGAGAGGTGCAACATGATGATCTTATCTTGGATAACGAAAACTCTCTCCCCTAAGATAGCTGAAAGTGTCATTTACGTGGAAGAAGCCAAAGAACTATGGGACGAGCTGAAAGAACGGTTTTCAAAGGGATATTATTTCAAGATATCTGACTTACTTCAGGACATACACTCCATCAAACAAGGAGAAAGAGGAGTTAGCCAATTTTTCACTGATCTTAAGATTCTATGGGAAGAACTTGAGTCGTTAAGACCCATACCCACATGCACCTGTCCTACCCCTTGCAACTGTGATCTCTCCAAATGCTCTTTGAAATACAGAGAGGTCGAACATGTGATTCGCTTTCTTAAAGGTCTAAATGACTCCTACAACACTGTCAGGACACAGATCCTGTTGATGGATCCCCTTCCTAATATTAACCGTGTCTTCTCTCTTATCATGCAACAAGAGAGGCAAGAAAAAGAAGTCTTGGTCGAGATCAAAATTTTGGCTAATGCTGTTGATAGAAACAGCTCCTGGAAACCTGATCAGAGTTGGAAGAATCAAGGGAATCAAGGAAGAGGCCCTGGATTACGTGGGCAAGGAAGAGGTAGAGGTAGAAATCCTAACCATGGAAAGCAATGTTCTTTTTGCAATAAAATGAATCACACAGTGGACGAATGCTATTCTAAGCATGGATTCCCTCCTTGGTACAAAAAGGGGGACAACAATTCTGAGAAAAGAAATGATTGGAGCTCTGCTAATGTTTGCACAAATAGCAATGGGACTGAAGGGGTTCAAAATGTTCAACAGACCAATAACAGCAACATTCTTAATTCCCTCACCACTGAACAGATGCAGAAATTACTCAGAATGATAGAAAAAGGTGATGAACCTATCCACAAGATCAATCAAGTTCAGAGAAACAACACTGAAAATGACGAAGGTAATCTATCTTGGATTTTAGATATTGGCGCTACTGATCACGTCACACATGATAAAAATAATTATATCACTTTTTATAAGATAAAACCTGTTCCTATCAGATTACCTAACAAAACCATAATTACTGATGAATATGCTGGGACCGTGCAATTCACAAAAGATTTTGTCATTTTTAATGTTCTTTACATTCCCGATTTCTGTTTCAATTTGATTTCTGTCCAAAAACTTATTAAGGACTTGAATTGCAGCCTAACCTTTTCTTCTAAGACTTGTCAAATAAGGCAGAACAATACTTTGAAGATGATTGGATGTGCTAACTCTTGGGGAGGCCTCTATTATCTACAAGCTTTTTCGAAATTCAGTTCAAGATGTAATATGAATTCTGTTTTTTCTTTCAAAAGTGTTGATATTAATCTGTGGCATGTTAGACTAGGCCACCCAGGACAAAAGGTTGTAAAACATATGTGTGAAATGTTTCCTTATATCAAAATGGGTCCTAATATTGTTTGTGACACTTGTCACTATGCCAAACAGCACAGATTACCCTTTACTAAGAGCATTTCTCTTACTAATGCATGTTTTGATCTTATACACTGTGACATATGGGGTCCCCTCAACATTGTTTCTGTTCATGGGCATAGATATTTCCTTACCATAGTAGATTATTACAGTAGGCACACGTGGATTTTTCTAATGAACAATAAAGGACAAACTAGAGATTTACTGCAAAACTTCATCATCAAGATCAAAAACCAATTTAACAAAACGATTAAGATCATTAGATCTGATAATGGTCCCGAATTCAATTGCATGAATTTTTACGATTCACATGGCATTATACACCAAAGAAGTTATGTTGAGACACCTGAACAGAACTCTGTTGTTGAAAGAAAATACCAACGTATATTGAATGTGGCTCGTAGCCTTCTTTTTCAATCAAATATACCTAATACTTATTGGTCCTATGCGGTGGGACATGCTGTTTACCTAATAAATAGATTACCCACTCCCATTTTAAATAACAAGACCCCTTATGACTTGTTGTACAACCTGCCTCCCACTTATTTAGATCTAAGATCTTTTGGATGTTTGTGTTTTGCCTCCACTCTTGAGAATAACAGAGGTAAACTTGATTCAAGAGCTAGGAAAGGTATATTTCTTGGATATAAACCAGGTATGAAGGGCTATATTGTGCTCGACTTAAACACTAGGGAACTTCTTATAAGCAGAAATGTTGTCTTTCATGAAGACATATTTCCTTATCAAAGTCAGCAAGGAAGTGCAGAAAACATTGATAGTGAAGGAGACAAGGCAGATTCTCTCAATAGTTTACTGGGAGATCAATATGCTGAACCTGATACTGAGAATAAAGAACACATACAAGAAGGGTCTGATAATGAAGAAAATAGTCACAGCACAAGGAGCAATCAGGAGGTTCGTGAGCAGAGGAGATCTGAAAGGCCTAGAAAAACACCAGAATATCTCAAGGACTATGTTCACCAGGTCAATCAATCCTTAACTATGAAAAACAATTTTAAGACTCCTTATCCGATTTCTAATTCATTGTGTTGTGACAATTTGACAGAGAAACACTTGAGATATACCTTAGCTGTCACTGGAAACAAGGAACCTCAACGTATAATCAAGCAAAGGAAATGGCTGAATGGGTGGAAGCCATGGAAAGGGAAATTAAGGCTTTACAGGATAACAAGACTTGGGTTTTAGTACAACTATCTTCAGGAAAAACTCCCATAGGATGTAAGTGGGTGTACAAAACCAAATATAAAGCTGATGGTAGCATTGAGAGGCTCAAGGCTCGATTGGTGGCAAAAGGATACACCCAACAAGAAGGAATTGACTATCTTGATACCTTTTCCCCCGTGGCCAAGTTAACTACTGTCAGACTTCTCATTGCTCTAGCTGCCTCTCACAATTGGTTTCTACGTCAACTTGATGTAGATAATGCGTTTTTACATGGATACCTTAACGAAGAGGTTTATATGGAACCACCCCCAGGTTTGAACATTCAAAAGGGACAAGTTTGTAAGCTAACAAAATCCTTATATGGCCTGAAACAGGCCAGTCGACAATGGTTTGAAAAACTGTCAACTTTCCTAATAACTGCCAATTTTGTCCAATCAAAATCTGATCATTCTCTGTTTATAAAGAAAACACCTACGATTTTTACTACCTTGCTTGTGTATGTAGATGACATTGTTTTGGCAGGAAACTCTATGATGGAAATCAGGTGCATAAAAGAATTGCTTCACCAGAAATTCCACATAAAAAATTTAGGGGAATTAAAGTACTTCCTTGGATTGGAAGTGGCCAGATCTAAACAGGGCATCCATCTATCTCAGAGAAAGTATGCTCTAGACATACTTGAGGAAACTGGAATGCTTGGATGCAAACCATCTACCACTCCTTTCTTAAGTGACACAAGCTCTTTGTATAAAACAGAGAGCTACCTTGATGATCCTACTCTCTACAGAAAAGTGATAAGGAAGTTACTCTATCTTACCAATACTAGGCCCGATCTGTGTTTTACAATTAACTTGCTTAGTCAATTCATGCAAAACCTTACTGGTTATCACTATCGTGTTGTTCAACACATTCTCAGGTACATCAAATCCGAGCCATCTCAAGGATTATTCTTTCCCACAAACTCTCATATGCATCTAAAAGGCTTCAGTGACTCTGATTGGGCCACTTGTCCCAACACTCGAAGATCCACCACAGGCTTCTGTGTTTTTCTTGGATCTTCTCTCATCTCCTGGAAATCTAAGAAGCAGAAGACGGTCTCCAGATCTTCCACAAAAGCTGAGTACCGCGCTCTTGCTGCCACTGTATGTGAAATACAGTGGCTTCGTTACCTCCTACAGGACCTTCAAATTGAAGAATCCGGAACCCCTGTTTTGTACTGCGACAACAGGTCTGCGAGACATATTGCTCATAACCAGAGCTTTCACGAACGCACCAAGCATATTGAGCTTGACTGCCATGTTGTTCGTGAGAAGATTCAAGAAGGTCTTCTTCATCTTCTTCCCGTTCGATCCGACGAGCAATTGGCCGACCTCTTCACTAAGTTCCCACACCGTGTCAGATTCAGAACCATTGTTCCCAAGCTCGGACTGGTGAGTATACATCGTCCAGCTTGAGGGGAGGCTTTTGAGTTTGTTAATTTCCCGTTACTGTCTGAAGGACAGTTACGGTATTTTTTGTTAGTTTTCCCTTTTCCCGTTTTCCCCTTTCTCGAACTCTATATATGAATATAGAGTTCCTTTGTTCAGTAGATTAGATAGCAGAGAAATACATGTATGAGTTACATTCAGAAATAATAAAAAGGTTATGTTTTTCTTACTGTGCTCTTTGCCCCGATCAACTTCTTCTTCATCGTCGCCGGCCACCGCTGCCTTCGCCGGAAGATATCGCCGTCACACCACCTCGGAGATCTCTCGTTGCTCTGTTCTCTCTCCTCTCACACGAAGACGCTTTTCTTTCAAATGAATATTCAGACTTTGTATAACGCCTTTTACGTTTCTTGGGCTGAAGGAATTTGGGCCATCAACATTAACTGCACAGTAGTGGGCTGGCCGAATACAAATAAACTTTTCATTCAACCTTTAGTTAATTAATGTATTAAATAGAATCTGAAACCTTACATTTGTCATAACTCATTCTTGCTTATAACTATATAATGATCAAGAAACACTGCTCTCAAATGTTACGATAAAGTAAATTCTATATATGTGAGATTTAATTTTTAATCGAGTTTACAGATAAGTAACTCATTTGACTCTCACAAATAAGTATCTTTTTCTGTGTGAGTTCAATACTAGTAGAGTCGGGATAATATCCTTTCAACTTCAATGTTAATGCACTTCACACATCACTACATATAGTAGTATTCCTACCCTAGAAATCAATCTCTTCTCATTCCATATAGTTCATATCAAATCACAATACAATTTACAAAAATTTAAACTAAAATCAAAAGTTCAACCCATCCCTAAGATAACATGTAACTCTTGTAGAGGTTGGTAGATTAGATTAACTTTTAATTTGTGTCCCTCTACAACAAGACATTTAGAGTAAGCTCTTGAGGTAGTCACTTGACCAGAGGATACAATTGATCAGATTGCAACTCTCTAACCGGTAGATTTAACTATTCCACGCAAACACTTAACAAAAAGGAGTGTGTCGCTCCAAAATCATATAACACTCTCAAACTTCTATTAGCTATAAAACACACACCAAGAATCAAATTACCTATTTGCAGCTTTCGCTCCAAACAAGGCATAAACTCTTCCAACTGCCTTTCTCTCCTAGATATAACACCTCAAAGAACTTAAGAACCGAGGACAATCTCTCCTCAAATGAGGTTCATCAAAATAAAACATTGTACCCTTCTAACCTACTACTATTATGGATGAGAAGAATATGTCTCACCCATTTAGTTTGGTGGTCTAGAGTAAGTCTTCTTCTTTTCTCCATCCTCGATCATACTTACACAAGGATCTTCCATCGAGACCTCAACATCCAACTTTCTTCCTTCAACTTCTCAACCATCCTTGCCTTTTCAACTATATCCTAGAACTCTCTAGTGGTCATGGGCACAATCATCTCCTTTATCTCTTGTTTAGAACTATTTTTAAACTTTTGCATCTTCACATTTCATTGATGGATTAAGTGTAAAAATGAGCCAGATGTTTAAACTTCTTGGTATACTCAACCATTATCAATAATTCTTGCACCAATTGCAGTCCACTTCTTTGGCATACCTAACTTTATCAAGAAAATAATTTTTTAGCTTAACTTTAAAATTATTCCATGTGATTAGTTTACCATTCTCTTCCACCATCATCTTCACACTTACCCATCAATGCTCAGCTTCCCCAAATGACATATAGATGGCATAAGAGTTTTTATTTTATTTAGGACATTACTTTGCATTAAAAACCCTTTCAAGATCCTTCAACCATTGATCTCTCACTCAAGGCTCACCTTCCCCTCAAACTTCAAAGGAATGCTTTAGGAAGTCTTCTAAACTCCATGTATTTGAAGATACAAATGGTTGGGTGTTGGGTTGTCACGCAAGAACCTAAGTATACCGGCAAGTATACTAGGTAGTTTGTGATATAACAAGGGTCGTATCCATAGAGATTTGATAGAAAACACTATATTTTAACTACCTTGATCATTTAATGTAAAGTAGAGACTATTGTTATGTATAAAAAACATATTCGATTCGTGAAAATAATGTGACATATGTTTGCACAACTATAGGTTTTCGTTGTTTAAAGAACTAAAGCCTATAATTTTTACAAATAATTTCAAAAATGTCACTAGTGACATATTTGAAAATATTTGCACAACTATAGGCTTTAGTTCTTTAAATAATTGAGGATTATTTCTCTACTAAGGTTAAAATTATATTCCTACCAAAGCTTTTCCATTTGCATTGTTGCATCACATCTCCAATGCAAGAGTCACTCTACTCCCTTCTTCATCACCAAATGGAAAGCTCGTTGTCACTTTTATTGTCACTCATCTACTCTTCTCCATTTCCTTCTTTGCAGCCAACACAAAATGTGTCGTCGCATCGTTATTACGAGTTTTTCTTTTCTTCCCATTTCAAAAGTGGTTAGAGATTCGTTCTCTCGTCTTACATTTCTTTTCTGTTTCATAATAATTTCTTTCTAATACAAGTATGTTTTTAATGCCTTTTATTGAATGTGTGGAAGAAAAAGATGGTAGTAACTCTATTTTTTTTAATAAGGAACACGTGATTTTAAAGTGATTCTAAGATAAAAAAAAATGTGAGAATGAAAAAATATTCAAACAATAATTCTTTTAAAAAGAAATATATATAAAAGTAGACTTAGTTAAAAAAAATAAAACAAAATATAAAATAGACTTCAATTATAAACTAAAACTTAAAATCTTAGTTTTTTTACCTCGTCTAAATATATTTTAATTAAATAACCGAAATATAATTTCTAAAACAATGATGTAAAAGTCCTTTGGTCAGCTACACTAGTATAGGATATAAAGTTGATGAAGCCAATGACACTACAACACAACACATAATTTGCGGGACTTATTTCCTCTCTGTATTAAAATTTTGAAACACTTCCGGCTTCACGTTTAGACAAGAAATATATATTGGTTTCTATTTTACCAAAAAGATATCATCATATTGAATGCATAAAAGGTAATCTCTCAATAATTTGGCGGTACAGAATTTTCAAGCTTTTTTTCTTACTCAACTTTTACATCCCAATCACTGAAAATTTGAAACAATCATTACACTGTATTTTAAAAGTATTTGATATAGTGTTAACTAGAACTTTCAAACCGATTGATTGACTTAGTTTGGTTTTGTGAAAAATTAAAAAATTTGTATTAGGTTAGCTTGACTGTTTTTTAGAAGATAATTTTTATTTTATTTTTTAACTCGATATTCTTTGGTCAATAGGTTATTTTGATCCATTCTAAAAAATTAAAAATAAATTAAATAAAAGATAATTAAAAAAAAAATTTAAAATTTGAATTAAATTTAATTCAAATATAACAACATAATATAAGTATATATAAATTATAACATCTATACTTTAAAAAATAATATTTGTTTATTTATTCTTAAACATGATTTATTAATTTATAAAAAGGTTCCACCAATACATCAATAGGCGGTTAACCTAAATTTAATTAATTCAAAAAGAAATATGAAAATTAAATATAAAAAGATTATTCAATTTAATCATTGTTTTCTTTACCTTACTTTTGTAGGTTTTTCAGATCGACTTAGTGTTAACAACATAACTAACTATGTTAACTTAGGATAATAAAATTTACTTAAATCACGAGATTATATAAGCTGGTTATATATATATATATATATATATATATATATATATATATATATATATATATATATATATATATATATATATATAAAATCATACTTTTATTTGAAGTCTACCTTAAGTAGAAAATTGCTACGTGAAAAAAGTGATAATGATTAAACAAATACTAAAAATAAGTGGAACTGATGCATGCACACAGCCCACAGATTGTTTCTTCCAAACAAATCTTTTAAAGGATATATAAGGATTGTTTCTCAGTTATCAAATTGTATAGTTCAGCTTAAAGAATCTTCTGTAGAAGAATTTAGGATATGAAACTAGAATATTCTTTCACCAACTGCACAACATAATCATTGTCTTTATCCATACAATAGAAAAACGTTTTTGCTGCTGACTAAACTCAATATAACAGCAACGGAAAAGCAACATTATAACACCACAACAATGTTTTTTTGCACGTGAATCAACCCTTCCATTAAGGCTGTGAAAAACCGAAATACAAAATTGAATATAGGCGAGATTTGATAAACAAATAATATTAGATAAATAAAATTGAGTAAACAAAATAATTATAATCAAATTTAGATATTAAGTTGAAATTTTATTCAATTAAAATTTATATTTTGTTTAGGTTCGAGAAGCACTTATTCACAATTTGATCTTATCTTTTATTTTAAATTAATCTTTCCTTCTTTAGTTATATCTAATTCTCTTCAAAATGTTCAAGTCTTCACGGGTATATGTTAAAGATACTCAGACACTTAAGTTAGTTTTATAATTATAATTACCGATCCATTGTTATAGTCAAGTATTAAATATCCAATAAACACAATCATCTACTTTTTTTATCTTACTTTTATATTTATAGGTTTTATAGTCAAGTATTAAATGTCCATTAAATACAATCACTTACCTTTTTTATCTTACCTCTATATTTATAAGTTTCAAAATGAGTCTTTGATTCGGACTAACCCAATTAAGGCCCAATACTTCTTAAATATGTTTTTACTTTGTTAATAAAAAAAAATTATATTGATTATCAGACGGAACGTTGTGGAGTTGAAGCTTAACCAAACCGCTCAGTTTACTAGTTATGATTTTTATGAGAGTTGACTTTCATACATGATTGACCGAGCGGGACATAGACCGGTCGGTCCAGTACATATTTTAATATTCATAAATTTATAAATATATTTTAAATTTAAAATTATTTTTTTAATATAATATTATTTTGTTAAAATTTAATAACTTATATAAAATCATAGTTTATTATAATAAATATTATTAAAAGTATACGTATATTTTTTTAAGTAAAAGATTCATTATATTTATGTTAATTATGTAAAAATAATAATTTCTTTTAATAAAAAAATTAATTTAGTATAAATTTGTAATTAAAAATGTCATCAAATTAACCAACAATTCAAAAGAGAAATGTATCTAGTGCATAGCTCAAAAACACTTCTCTCTCTAACATTCCCTTCTTCAACTTTCTCCACCTTCTCTCTAGGTCCATTCTCTATTAAACCACCCATTTCACAGTCAGAGGAAACTTAAGAAATCCTGACGCTGAAAACTCCAACTTTAACCGGTCGATTTTCTCATTTTTCAACTGGTAAGAAAAATCCATTTTCCAGTCACCTTAGGACTGTGAGTGTGCAACCAAGCTTGCTGCATGCAGCCCATTCCGTTTCTTTTTCCAAATTTAGCTTTTATTTAGTTCTAAATCTTGTTCTCCATCATCAATTGATGATCAATAGGTGTTCTAGCATTTCCGAGAGTGAATGGGGCGTGCTTGGGGTCTCCTTGAACTAAGAAGGGAGTTTTGTTACTGCACTGTTTGAATAGAGGTAAGGGAAGCTAGGATTCTTATTACTGTTTGGTGTAATTTTGGTTGCTTGAATTAGGTTTTGTGTATTTATGTTGATATAGTACATGAGAGGTTGTTTTGATGATTCTACCGTTGTTTTGAAGTGGAAATTTGTGGGTCTTATATATATGAATATGTTGTGATGGTTGATTGAGTTATGAACTGTGAAATTAATGTTTCTGAACTGGTATGGGGTCCTTGAGATGATGAAATTGAGTAACTGAATGCATGGAATCTGTTTAGTAGTAAAAAGGGGTTGTTTAATTGAGTTGTACTGATTTAAGGAGGATTGAGATGAAGTGAGATAGCCAATTTGGGTAAGAAGGGTTGGAAATTGTTTTAGGTATTTAGAGTAGCTTAGGTATGGTACATATGACTTATTAAGAGTGTTAGATTAGTCAAAAACAGTCACAAAGTGGTGAATCAAATTTTGAGTCCATAGGTTGATAAAAGTGTAGTCTTAAGTTGGAATTTTGTGCATAACTACTAGAAATTGATGTTAGGAACGTTTTTGGACACTTAGGTAAGTTTAATTCACCGTAGACCACGAATTAGAGGTGTTAGAAGTTAGGTTAGAGAGTTGGAAATGGGTTGGAGGGGCGTGAACTGCGAAATTATGCAGAATCGTGTGCTGCAAAGTCTACACATTCGCACAGCGCACCAAGAGGGTGCACTGAGCGAAATTTTCTGGGCCTCCCTTGTTGCTTAATTCGCACAACGCACCAGGAAGGTTGTGCTGAGCGAATTTAGTGTGGCAAATTGAATGTTTTTGACGTTTTGAAAGTTCCAGACATCCGTTTTGAACGTTCTTTAGGTCGTTATGGGGGGTTTTTGACCCTTCCAGAGCCATTGGTGAGGGTCTCCAAGCTTTTTAAATTACTTAAGAGGTGGTAATAATATGCTATAAAGAAATTTGAATTAATAAATGATGTTTCTGTGAAAATATGTAATGTCTGAGTATGTTTGAGTTGTTTTTATGACATGATTGATGTTGTATGATGTGTATATGACTTAGTATAGCATTGGATGTACTTGTACAATTTTAACATGGTACATTATTGATTCAAGAGGAATATCATGTGATTTAAAGTGGTTAGATTGAATATGAAAGTAAGATCTCTAGGTGAGATCATTTAGTGTTTAGAATGAATGTAAGAGGCTTCCATATGGGGGGTTATCCCAACACTCTAATGGTCTTTCATTCTCACTTAAAGAGGATTGACACATGTGGTGAGAGTAGTGGGAAGTCCTAGGGTAGGCGCTATCACTGGAGGCCTATCGCGCAGTAACGGACTAACTTCGACAATGGCTTTGCAAAGCAGTAGAGGCCACCACAAGTGCACAACCCGTCCCAGATCGACATTCATTCTAAGTCCGGACGAGTCTAAGAGTCATAACCTGATTTGATAATTAATTTGATTTATTATATGAGTGAAATTTCTAGGTTCTTGATTACTGATGATGTCTTGCATGCTGATATGTTGATATGTTCTGTATTGTATTAACTTGGCTGGAATTAATTGGTTTGCTTATAGAAACCTAACTTACCCTTTGCATTTATGTGTTGTATGTGCTTGTCTTCCTCCTTGCGATGATCATCCAAATCCTTGGATGTGAGCAGAAGCAGATGAAGTGCCCTTGGAGCAAACATTGGAGACTAAAGAAGACCCAGCTCCTAATTCTTAGGACTCCTACTAGTTTATGTTTAGATAGCTTCTTTATTTTGACAAACTTCTAGCTTTTATTTTAACATGATCTGTATCTTGGAAATGCTCTTAGACATCATTAGACCTTTAGTTGCTATGTATTTTAGGAAGACTCTTAAGATTGTAATTAAGTTTTAAATTCCCTCTATATTTTAGATAATTGTACTCCTTAATACTATCATTTGAATATTCTTAACTGTTTTCTTTTATCATGATATGGTGCATTCTAAATATATATGCGTTATATATTTTGGGATGTCAAATTAGATACAAATTTTAATATATTAAATTCAAATTGTATTGAATTTATGAAGTTTGATCTGAATTCGCTTACTGTATAAAAAAAAAAAAAGTCTTTGACATTTTATGTTCCAAATATTTGACGCGAAGGTAAAATTTTAAAATTACTATCTTTTTCTTCTATTTTACTTCAACTAAATAAGTTTTATTTTTATTTTATTACTTATTTCTTTTCTTTTTCATTTGTTCTTTCTTCTCTCCTACCATTAAACATCTTGATTTTTTTTTCTTAATAATTCTTCAATGGCAAAAATCCCCTCTACTTACCATTCTAAGAGTATATCTCCATCAATGTTTGTAACATGCACTAGTTTTGAATGGAACAATGTTCCCTCGCCTAAGTTTCTTATTAACAAAATGAAGAAAAAGAAATTGCATTGCTTAACTAAAAAGCATAGTGTCTTTCTTGAACAAATTTGCTTAAATATATTCATTTTGACCTTATTAAATGTTGAAAAATCTTTATTAATAAAGTTTGAATTTAATTATTTTTCAAATATTTTACCTAGTAGTAATCCCTTTTGTCCTAAAAGTGTCCCAATAGATTGACATATCAGAGCATGTTTTAACATATTAAAACATTTTCATTTTCTGGTCAGATTCTCTGTTTTCTTTGTGTCTCATCCACTTGAACTCCACCATTCTTGTTATTCACTAAACATATTTTAATTGCATTGCTCAATTATTGAGAACACAAGACAAATCAATGAAAAGTGTGTTTTTGCAATTGCAGCTTCTGAAAAGCACTTCCAATAAACTAATCAAGATTCTCAAAGAAAGAAACAAATCATCCATGAAGATGCCAAATTCAACCAATAACCAAGGCTTACGCCACAATCCATAAGTATCTCTCTCAAATCAATTTTGCGTTGAGATTGATCAATAAGACAGGGACAACAACATCAAACAAAGCCTTAACCTTAGAGAAAGAATGAAAAACAAAACTGGCTACAACAAAAGTCTTATAAAATATGTACATCGTTTATTACAGCTAGAAGCCAATATGTACTATCTACAATCACTGATTTGCTGTCCCATGATGAAATCTTTTTAGCTTTTTTTTTTTTTTTTCAGTTCTTCTTCTGCTAAATATCATGTATTGACAGAATGTAGATGCAGCAATTTTCAAGGCTTTTTTCTGTGTTGTTCTTCAATCAGAATTCGAATTTTATCTCAGTAACGCAGACAATGTTAACTTTTTGTTAAAGTCAACATAAATAACTCAGATAAAATTCTAATTCTGATAAAAAAGTAAGATGAAGAAAAATATCAGAACATCAGAATCTGCATCTAAATTTTGTTCATTCTCATCTTACAATGGATGCAACTGTGTGAGCCCAGAACCTAAGATTATCTTTCATGTCAATTTCATTACCCTTAGCTGGTACCCTCCAATTCAGCAAAGGATTTTTCATCCCCCTTTGATCCAAAACATCCCAAGCCTCAGACAAATAAGGCATGTTGTCAGAAACCACACTTTCATCATCACCTTGCCCTTCATCTTCATCTCTTCCTAATCTCTGCAAGCCAGGTATCAGAGAAACCAGTTTTGAATCCTTGTCCTCTTCAGAAAACACAAACCCCAAATCCATAAACCCTTTTAGCTCCTTAAACTCAAGCTCAGATAGGCTCCTGCTGGTTCTCTCTCTCCTCAGCCTTCTTCCATGACCAAACCCCTTTTGTTTTCTCTTAAAGTTTACACCTTCCTTTTCATGGTTTCCACTAGAGAATTCCATGATTTCCCTCTCAGAAGGGATTGTCCTCAGCCTTCTGAGGGTGAGCACAGAATTTGGTGAAGGAGAATCACACAAAATACTTGATGAGGAGTCCAAGTTTTGATCACTGTAGGATCTAACTTCAAGGGTTGGAGTCGGAACCAGTGAAAGCTTTGCATCAGGAGGAAGCACTTCCTCCACCATGTTGCTTTGAGAGATTGAAGGGGTTTTGATGGCGAGAATTGAAGCCTCGAACCAGAAGGAATCAAGCAATCTCAGAACTTGTTCTGCAGCAGCCATTGTTACTGTGTTACAAAATGGATGGCTTAAATTGAAATTAGATTCTGCAGCAATATGCTGAGAAGGTTGGAGATAAGAAGAAAACGTGTCCCTGTTATGTGGTTCTGATATATTTATATTCAAAGTGGCATTTCTTAATTGCCACTGCCTCTATCTATTCCTTTGTTTTATTCTCATTTTATTCGAATATGCAGTTTGGGAAATTTCATGAAACTTTCCCCTTATGCTTGTCTGCTTCTAAGAAGAGGGTGAAATTAATATATCACATTCTGATTGTGAAAAGCATTTGCCAATTAACTATTTTTTTATTTTATTTTAATCTGATATAGCTGAACATTTTTAATATGAATATTATGTTAGAAGTTTCTAGTGAAAGATATTAATTAGGAGTTTCAATGTGCTGTTTGAATTGTTTCAGTGCCAGTTAAGATGATGGTGAAGAAACTTTTTATATTTAATATAAAATATAAATGATATAATTTCTTTACACAGAAAATAAATTATCAAATAATGGTGGTTAACTTTTTTTCTGTGGATTTATTAATTAAAATGAGATGGTTGTTCTAAACTTTTTTTTATATGTGCAAGAACGTAAAAATAGTGAAAGTTACCCTTACGAGAAGAAGACATATATAATAAATTTTTATCCCGCATAAAAAAAAAGAAAAGAGAGGATAAAAATGGAAATTGAATATATGTTATAAATACGGAAGAAAATAAAATCTTTTTGAAATCTTTAATTACATAAAGAAAGATAAAATAGAAAATCTTCATTATTTTATTAAGGTAGCAAAATGAATAGAATTTATTACTTTATAGGAAACATCCTTAAAAGATAAATTAAAAGGAATGAACGGAGAACTATTTTAAAAATTGAATTAAACTATTTACCTAGTATTGTTAATAAAGTTTATACGAGTGTTTTTATAAAATCCGACTTTACAAAATTATAAAAAACAAAATTAAAGGTAAAATATAAACATAATCATCTATTGAAAACAAATTATTAGAATTATGATATAGCCCACGTATATTGTAAAATATTATAAAGTTTTCTAAATTTAATTTCTCACTTTTTCTCGTTAATGAAAAACTTTTTCTTGCTTTTAAAATCATTTTCAGAAAAAACGAAAAAGTTATAGAAACTGCCATCAGCACTGATTAATAAAGCAAGTTATTGAATGAGTATTACAAAATTATTCAATCAGTAAATATAACTTGGTTTATGTTATTGCCCAATAAAGAACAAAAATTGTATATAGAACATGATGTAAAATAATATTTTATTATGATAAATAATAATGATAATAATAGTAATAATAATAATAGAGTTAGAAATTTTTATTGAAAGGAAAAATTATTAAATTTAAATTAAAACTTTTATAGTGTATCTATCTTTTTATATTTATTTCTAATGTTAGTACGTTTTTTTCTATTTGCTGAATGTATTAAGATTAGATATGTGTTTTATTTCATCTAGTTTTATATTTTGATATTTTTTAATTTATGAGTTTTGAGAATTTTTTTATACATATTTTAATGAGAAAATAAAATTTTTACTTAAATTTAATTACAAAATTATTAACTAGGTTAGTATAAATATATAACAGTAAAATAAAAATTGTAAAAGGTTGTAATAGGTTTCTTGTGGATTTACTTAACTGATAAAATCTAAATGGTCTAAAAAATTTAAACTTCTTTATTTTAAAGTTTACTATTTCCTGTATACTCTGAAAAATGTAGATGTATAGAAAAAAATCAAACGTAACCTGAACCTCGACATGTTGTCATACTTACCTTATATAAATATTTATGCATATATTTTAAAAAATTAAACTAAATGATAGAAAATAACATTAAAATAAACAAACAAAAGGTTTGATATATTTTTTCTGATTTATTAAAACTTTTATTTGTTGATTGAATTTAACTTTTCTAAATATCTAAAATTGACAAGTCTTGTTTATTGTTTCACTTTAGTATATTGTTTCACTTTAATACAGAGAAAGACAATCTATAATCGTCAATTAAAGTAAAAATAGGTCAAACTAGGTACTTACGATACAATCTAAAACATGTTCCTTCTAAGCTTTAATAAAAGCTATTTGATTAAAATGGTGATGTTTAATTGGACTATTCTAATTAACCGATTTAAGTAAATATAAATAGTATCGTTATAAGTATTAGTATAATATTATCTTTTATGACAATTAAATTTATTGTAATTTTTGTAAGAATTTCTTTTAAATATAAAGTTCAACTCTAGGTTTTTTAAGAGGATCATTTAATAAAGAGAAAAAAAGAATAACACAAGATTTATACTGATTCGCTCCAACTAAACTATGTCCACTCATTCGCAGAGGGTTCCACTATAATCTTCATACGATCATAAATGAGTATTAGTCTCGCTCTTAGTACTCAGCTACATCGTCGAGATTTTTTGAGTATTCACACCACTCTTGGTACTCAGCACCCCGTAGAGATTTTCTTGAGTATTCGAACCACTCTTGGTACTAGATTATCGTGCTTAGATTCCTCAACTAAAGAGTTCAATTGTAAGTATTTTAATTCTCTTGAGAATTGAAATCAAAGACTTCTTACAAGCAGTTTAGACTAAATCTCTCCACGAGAGAATATGAATACAATACAATACAATCTAAACATTCACAGGTGTTTCTCTCTATAATCTTATAAAAGTAAGAGATTTGACGCTTAAGCTCGAGAATATCTCTTTCTCTTTTCTCTTCTCTTCTCTTTTCTTTAGGTTAGATATAATCTTTTCTTTGAGCTTTATTTCTCTCTTCTATTTTGTAGGATGGATATGACATTATAAGCTTTGCGCACTTGCTATCCTTTATTCTATCCTCTTGATTTTCTTCGTGAGAGATCTTCTATTTATAGGCTCGATGAATACTTGTCCGTTAGACACCGTTTTTAGTTCGTAGTCTTGATGCTTGTATTTTCTCTTTCTTCTTTTCATAGCAGCCATTGTGTAAGTAAACTTTTTCAGAGCAGGTGTGATTTTTCAGTCCTTTGGTTGAAGTAGCACTAGTACAAAAAAACCATACAACTTTGAATATTTTGGGTTTTTAATGACGAATTTTTGAGCGACGTCATACTGGGAGACATAAATTTGACGTCGAATTGTGGAGGTCGACGTTAAATATTTAGACATACGTCAAGTAATAAAGAGCTCGACATCTAATATGTGAATAAATAGTTATATTTAAAGGAAGATTTGGCTTCTATTATAAGGGCACGAGACATAATGTGACGTCGAGCATAAAGACGTTGGACGTAACGTTGACGTTGAATTGTGCAGAGCGACGTTACTTGTTGTTTATAGACACGTCGAGTAATAAATTTTGATGTCTTTTATTTGAATAAATATTTATACTTAAAGAAGATTTGACGTCAACTATAAGGGGACTAGACGTAAAGTTGACGTCCAAAGGAAGGAGGATGGACGTAAAGTTAACGTCAAATTAATGGGTGAATGACGTTACCCTTGTTAAGCCAGAGAGAAGCTTGCCTAGAGTTGCGTTTTTATGGTAATCCACTATAATATATGAACGTCGATCGGTGCATAGTTCGACATTAACATGAAATATGAACGTTGAATAGTGTATAATTCGACGTCACTTTCATTGTTTTTTTTAAATATGGTTCGTTTTATTGATATTTGTAAGATTTTCAAATGTAAATTTCTACATCAATCCAATTTGATCTGATTCCTACTCTAGTGATTGTCTTCATCCATGACAAGATGTAGTAGCCACATGCCCAGGAATCATTCTACTTGTTACACTAAACATGTGAAAGAATTTAGTCAAATGTAATGGTTTAAATTTGACTACGAAAATTAATAGTTAAAGATCAACAAATTCCAACCTTAGGATATATAATTTCAATTTGTTGTCCTCTAGGCCTAGCCACAACTCTAAACATATTTGAAACATTTAAAACATTATAAACATAAGTTAATATATTAATATCATAATGAATTGATATGAATGAATGTAATACTTACATTTGTAACAAGGACTTCAAATCTGATTTCATATTCCTATGAAGAGAACAAAACCATACAACTTGTGCTTTTTTTGGAATGATCACCATATTTTCCAATGGCCCTTATCATGTACCAACAATTAGTGAGTTTATTGATTAAATTTTGATAAAAGTTGACAATATTGAGAAACACATACGCATCAATGTATGTCGTGATATACAACTCTCTTTTAGCCTAAATCATCCATGTTTGCAAATATGATTGTCTAGAATCAAATGTGTTTCTAGATGGTTGAATGGTCTGAGGTTCAAGAAAGTCATACATTGTTGCCTGACCTTGGTCCACTACGATGGTGTCCATGCATAGAAAAAAGGTTACTAATATTCGATGAATAACCTTATGGAACCTTCACAATATGTAAACATTGACAAAAAAAGGTTCTTTTGTTTTTTTGATAGTGTTACAAGCTGAAGGAAGATAGGTGCGTCTTCCTATGGATTGCGGATGTAACTCAAAACAGATTCTCATGTCAACCAAGTCTTGTCGTGATTTGACTCCATCATTTGTCTTTCCTTTTACGTTTAGTAAAGTCCCAACAACACTATTGTTGACAAATTGGCAAGTGTACCAAATCGTACAAGTAATATAAATGGTAAGACCAAGTATCGTTTTCCCAAGAGACTCGAAAGGCTTTCTCGTTCACATGAATTAAAATAATAAGACTTTGAAACTAAAAATTAATAAATTGGATTTGAGAACAAAAATATTAACATGCAAAATAAAGTTGATTCAATTGACAAAAGAAAACAATGGATGA
>NC_028352.1:15477697-15480019 GCF_000741045.1 Vigna radiata var. radiata | reverse complement strand
CACAACAATTGAGCTCAATGCCTTTTACTTGCTTTTTCAATTTTCCCCCGTACAACCCCAAACTTGAACCTTTTCATCACATACAATTAAGCTCATCCCAACTCAAGGTGAAGAACTTCAAAACAAGGGTTCACATACTGTTTAAGGCTAAGGTTCAAAAAGGGTATAATATTTCAAGCACTTTGGGTGAAAAGTTGGCTAGAGAAGGGGTTTCAAAAATGGCCTTGATCATATGACCTTCACATGCAATTCAATCGATCATCAAGATTAAGGCAATATCATTCATGTTTTCCTATGAACAATGCATACAACAATAAAAACTCTGGAGCTCAAAATCTCACACACATGCTTTCTCACACAAAATTCATTCATACACTCTACCTAGCATCATGACCACAATCATAAATTCATTACACATCTATTTCCTGGATATCAACATGTATTACAACTCAATTCTCATCCACATCAAATAATCATCAAATAGATCCATCATGCAAATTAGTTAGTCAAACATTTTCAGAACAAGTAATAAAGCCAAGAATACACACCGAAATTAAAATTCAACCTATTCTAAGAATTTAAAATGCAAAAGTGTAAGAAGAAATCTAGGTTGCCTCCTAGTAGCGTTTGTTTAACGTCACGAGCCTGACCCAAACCTGGTTGACACTTGTCAGTAAGTGCAATCCTTCCACCACCCATCAGTAGGTGTGCCTTCCTGGAATCCTTCAGTGGATTCAAAAATTGTAGCATCCCTCAGTAGATGTTAATCATTACTGCCATCACAAGCAGCGCATAACCCAAAAATAAAATAAAATAAAATAAAATAAAGTAAAATAAAATAAAATCAAATCAAATAACATAAGATAAACTAAAATAAAATAAAATAAAATCAAATCAAATCAAATCAAATGAAATCAAATCAAATATAATATAATCAAATCAAATCAAATAAAATAGAATAAAATCAAATCAAATCAAATCAAATCAAATCACATATAATCAAATAAAATAAAATAAAATCAAATAAAATAAAATCAAACACCCATCGGTAGGTGTTGATACTCCCCTTTCTTGATATTCTTTTCTTTTTCTTCTTCCTGCTGAATTTCTTCATAAAGTTGAGAATACCAAGCACATGCTTCCATGTTTCAACCATAGGAACTTTAATCTCCAATTTCTTGAAGATGACCAGCTTGAACTTCTTTCCTTTCCTATGATTTTTCTTTTTATGAGGAAGAGGTTTTTCATGTGATCTTTTCTTCTTTCCTCTCTTCCTCTTTTTCTCAACCTTCTCCTTCCTTAACCCTCTCTTTTTCTTTTTCTTTTCTTTCTTTATTTTCACAATTTTTTTCTTTTGTTCTTTTCTTTCAACCACTGCCTTTCCTTGCTCATCCTTCTTCTCACTCTCATTCAACTTTTCTGTTTCTATCTCCTCTATCTTTTTCGCAGCAACAACTTTTTCTGTTTTTGTTTCTTCTTCATACATCTCTATCTCTTCTTCTTCTATCTTTTCCTCCTTGACAACATTATCATTTGTAAATATAGTGGCTTGACATTCTTCTTTAGGGTTAACTTCAGTATTAACCCTAATAATGCCCAGAGACTTCAAGACCTTTGTTATCTCATCTTCCTCTATCTTCTCTTCATCAATAATCCTGTCATCCTCAAAGATAGGAGCTTGACATTCTTCCTTAGGGTTAACTTCAGTATTAACCCTAATAATACCCAGAGACTTCAACGCATGAGAGTGTTGTTCCTGCAATAAACGTTCTTTAGCTTCCCCCAATGTTTCTTTGTGTACAGGAAATTGTTTTTGTTATAAACGTTGTTGGGCTTCCCCTAATGTTTCTTTTGGTACAGAGAATAAGTTTTGCCGCAAGAATTGTTGGACTTCCCCCAACTTTTCTTTTGGTACAGAGAATAGTTCCTTCCGTAAACGTTCTTTGGCTTCCCCCAACGTTTCTTTTCGTGAAGAGGAATGTTGCCCCATTTGGCTTTGATATATGTTTGAATGAGGTTCCCACCAGTGGTTGAAATCATTTTGGTGGAATTGAGTGCCCATATAATCAAATTCTTGTTTAAAATACATTCTGCAAATGTTAGGCACAAAACCCTAGAAAACATTTACTATAACACAAATAAAAATAAACATAAAATCAAGTCAAACTCAGTCAATCCACACTACTAGAAAAATAAACCTCGAGGCCCCGACAACGGCGCCAAAAACTTGTTGACAAATTGGCAAGTGTACCAAATCGTACAAGTAATATAAATGGTAAGACCAAGTATCGTTTTCCCAAGAGACTCGAAAGGCTTTCTCGT
>NC_028352.1:15468266-15477287 GCF_000741045.1 Vigna radiata var. radiata | reverse complement strand
GCATTATAAACAGAAGTCTAAGCAATTGATCGTCCTATCCCTATCCCTAGGTGATATTGCAAAATCAAGGAATTACCAACCAGTTCATGTCATTACTGTACGTCCCCATATCAATAAAGACAAACATCAGTTACCAAATGAGTTAAACGATAAAGGCCTTAAGCACAGATGATAACCCAACAATTANCAANNAAAACNTATNGAGACCATATAAATAATCAAGAGTTTCAATAAAAGAGAGTATCAAAAGATTACATTGTTTCCCCCAACAACAATAGGGTTTATTTCACCAGAGACATGGTGAAACCAGATGCAAAATGGAAGAAGAATGGAAGAGCAAACCCTAGAAAAGATGAAAATGAGCCTAAGCATCTAAGAGATCCTCTCCAGAGAGCAAAATTAGGTCTGGTCGTTCTCCCCTGTCAAAAGAATAACTCTGAACTCAAAATAGGGGTATTTAAAGGTGAGGAGCGCAACAGAAAACAGGCCCACGCCCAGCGAGCCACCGCCTAGCGGTTTAAGTGTGTTGCCCGGCGGTTTTCCATAATCCTCCAAACTGCCCGGTGGCAATCGCCACCGCCCGGCGATTTTCCTCAAAACCGCCCAGCGTCAATCGCCATGCCTACTCCTCGCTCTAGACCGCACGACGGTTTAAGTGTGCCGCCGGGCGGTGCGTCGACTCTTCAAATCTTCATTTTTCTGCTCTTTTCTTGAGTCAACGACATGTATCTTTAACTCCATTCTTCACTTTCTCAAAATAGCTACAAAACAATGCAAAACAAGCATAATATCGCTAAAAACAGCTTTTGATTCTCTATAGACTCATTTATTGAGTTTTGCTTGATTCTGGCTCATTCCAAGTAGTAAAGGGCGTAATTCGGTCCAAATTGACATATGAAAATAACTGTTTTTCAACCTTCATCAACTATCACATACATTTTTTTCAACATTCATCACATTTATGCAATGTTGCACATCAAGTTTATACCAATATGGAGGATTAAAGAATACTGATTTCTTTTTCCAAATGTTTTACTCAATGGTCTTCTTTTTATGTTTTCTGAAGACAACATCAATGCTCCTCACTTGGTTGTATACTTTTTCCCATTACGGAGTCTGGACACTAAATCATCTTTAGGACTTCCATTAAATACTTTTTTTAATCTACGGTAAGGTTGATTTCGAGGAAGGAATTTTTGGCGTCTTGTGTACACAGTTTTCTGCCCATGCTTCAATTGAAGTGATGGGGTGTCGCAACCCACACAAAATTTAATGAGCATAAAAGAATGCAGTATAGACTAGGAAGTGACTCCTAGGTCGTCTCTCAAGGACCAAACTATGGTTCGAGAATTAGGTCAGACACGAAGTGGGGGGATTGTGAAAGGTTTGTGAACGCAGATGAATAAAATCGAAACACGGATGCAAACAGAAATGCAACACAAATGTAAAAATGGTTTCAAAGACAGAAGGAAAACGGGCGGTCATTAACTTAATTACAATGCTTCCTATCACATATCAACAAAATAAAGCCAACTCAAACCTCTAATCCAACACAATTAATCAACTAAGCGCAGACTAATTATGTTTTCGTAAAAGCGGACTAAGTGAACGCAATGTTAACATCAAATCTAATTTACACTGTGCAGTTTCATCATCTAAGAGAAGACTCAACACCAACTGGGCAACTAAGTGTGTACCCAATTGCAAGTGCAAATACAGATTTGATATTAACCAAGTCAGAGTGGCAATCACACATACAGTCCAGAAATCTCAAAGAAGCAATGCAATATCGCTAATGACCAACACAGTTAAATGAAGCTATCATGACAATTAAATTAACACTACCAAAAATACTAGACATCATTAAAGTAAAAGACCATGCTAAACCTAACAATACAAGAGACAAATATCCAGACATAATTAAAATGATTAACATCCAACACTTAATTAAATCTACCAAAAGAAATTAAAATTGCAAAATGGCCTAAGAAAACCTCTTGGCCGAGACATGTTGAACTTCCAAGTGCTTGATTCAACGGAAAATAAAAATGGAAAAAGGTGCAACCCCCTTTGCTTCTCCCATTCAGTCACCACTTTTCTTCAACAAATGCTCCAACCGAGACACCACTTTTTTTATATAATAAAGGGGTCAAATGAATCTAAATGAGAGTAAAGATCTGGATGCACCCGTAACCATATCTTATACCATATCTCCAATTTAAAAGACTATATAAGCAACGGTGTTGGAATTAAAATCTAAATTAAGAATGCTTGATTAAACTAAACAGCTACAGCGGACGAAGCAAAAGAAGAAAGCCAACGCTTTAATGTGAATGAAATCACGTGTGTGCATATTTAGTAACCAGCATGCTGCTTCCATACTTTCCACGGGAATCAGCTTTTAATTCAAATAAAAAAAAAACAATAACGTGTGCTTGGTGCTCTCCGAAACTTGTTGCACTGCTTCATCTCTCCATTGAAAATTAAAAGCTTGCTCCACCATTTTCTAAAGTAAAAGAAGGATAGACGTGGCAGCAGCTGGAGAACGAACCAATTGCAATGCTCCCAAATGCATCGTCATTTTCATTCTATTTCAAGCAACTTCAAAGACAGCAAAAAAAAAATGAAGAGGGTGTCGGCAGCCAACACCTTCCAACCCCCAAAATGTAAAAGCGTGTTTACATTCTACAACTCATTCTCCTCAACGTTCAACAGCCAATAAAAAATAAAGATGAGTGGCGGCTTGTGCTTCCTTAAAGCACCGTCTCCATTTCTAATAAGTTCCAGCCCTTTGCACAAAATAAAAAATGGAAAAGTCTCCTTCATTCAACCATAGGCTAAGCACGCTTAACCATGGAGTTCTTATGGGTTAGGCTACAGAAAAGCGAATGCATTTTGGTGATATGAGTAGCCAAATCAATTCCTTTAAGCTATCCTTCAACTGTATAGTCCCATACCTATACAGTCTCTAGATCCCTCTCATTCCAGTGTATGTTCGATTCGTCCATGTACCCCTTCCACTGGAAGCCTGCCAGGAGCCGCTCCTTGTCCATGGCCCCTGCACCATGCCTCTTGCACCGGCGATCACTCCCCGCCCTCGTCAGTGCCCGGGTGTCAAACACACGGTTCCCAAAAGAAAACGTTGCAGCCTCCTAAAATGCCGAGAGAGAGTGTCAATGCAATGTGACGACTGGTTCAAATTTCTAAGAGGCCATGTGTCCTAAAATTGGGGTGGGGTCCACCCTAAAAATAAAACGAAACCCTAGGTGCCAAGTGTCTACTATTTGGGCCCATCATATTTTTGCTAACAATGGCCCATTGAGCAAAAGTTTGTCCAAAAAGTTTAAACAATTAAATTACAATATAACTAAATTTTAAAATGTCTAATTTGAGAGTCTTGAATTTATTTTGTTTCCTTCCCATTGCTCCAAATTGTATCTCCAAAATTTTCCCTGAAAATAATAATGCAAATAATTAGCTCAAAAAATTCAAATTAATTAAAATTAGAATTTCCGGTCAAATTAAGCATAATTAGCAGAAACGGGAAAATACCGGGCATTTAAGCACAATTCCCTGATTAATTCTAGTACAATAAACTAAGTGAAGTCGAGAAAATATTGACTCATCATGAAGATAACTAGTATTTTCTTCACAAATCGGACATGCAAAATGACCTTTAACACCGTAACCACTCAAGTTCCCATATGCTGAGAAATCATTTATGGTGCAAAACAACATTGCACGTAAACGAAAGTTTTCTTCTGAATATGAATCGAAGACCTCGACACCCTCTTCCCACAACATTTGTAAATCGTCAATTAACGGTTTTAGATAAACATCAATTTCATTTCCAGGTTATCTAGGACCCGATATCATCATAGAAACATCATGTATTTTCTCTTCATGCACAACATAGGAGATAAATTGTAAATAATCAACAAAACTAGCCACGAACTATGTTTGCTACTTAAGTTGCCTAAGGATTCATACCGTTGGTAGAAAGTGCAAGTCTTGAGCTTTTTGACTCTATACTAAATTTGAGAAATGTTTCATCAATCTTCTTCCATAGTGGGTAATCAACTGGGTGTCGAAGAAGAATATCACATTTTCTTCCATCAACGTGCCACATAAGCGTCTTCTTTAATAGAAAACAATCGTGACGAACCACACGTCGGACACACATTCATTGAAGTATATTGATCTTTATACAATACACAATTCTTGGGACATGAATGTATCTTTTGGTATTCTAAACTCATTGGACGTATAATTTTCTTCGCGTAACAGATATGTAACGTGTTATTTTCTGGAAGCATCTCCTTCAGCAACTCCAACAATTCCTTTAAACTTTTATCAGCCCATCTGTTTCTTTCTTTCAAACAAAACAATTTCAAAGTTGACGACAACCGTGTAAAGTTGATGCATCTTGGATACAACTCTTTTTCTGAATTATTCTTAAGACTTTCGTATAAATGAGCTCTTCCAAAAAAATTTCGTCTAAATGATCACTCATCCATTCGTCGACATAATCCAAACCTCTTAACATTGTTGGCTTATATAATACTTCCCCATGCCAAGTCCAAACTATATAACTTCTCATTATTCCATAGATGAACAGATGATCACCGATGTTGTCCAAGCCTTCAAATACTTGATTGAGACAACGAACACAATGGCAAAAATATGTCTCGTTAACTAGTTTTACGTGTTCTTTAACATATTCAATGAACTTAAAACCCCTCGCTCATACTCTTCACTAATACGACGTTGATGAATCCAACTTCGATCCATACTACTCTAACTAATTTTAAAACAACAAAAGCAAAGAATCCATGTCAAAAAATAAAGCTAACTTACGTACAGAACTAACAAAATATACCTATCATACATTGAACAAAAAAAACTATCATACAAATATCTATCGTGATACATTGAAGGAAAAAAAAAACTAACATAGAAATGGTCTATAATGTACAAACACAACATGAAACACGAACACATATATTATACGTAATACATTGAAAAAAAAAACCAACCTCGAAATGGTGTCACTGGAGAAAAAGATGAAGTTCGTTGACCGCCATGTGCGCAAAATGCCTAAAGATAAATGAAAATCAATCGTTCAAACCAAATGAAAAACATAGAAAATAAGTATCAAATGACATTCGCAAGACATAAACGACTAAAAACTAACCTTCTTTGTTGGTTCACACTCGTCCTCAAAGAAGAAAGTTCAAGCAGAAATGAAAGCACAAAGAAACAGTGAAACTGTGTTATGTTTTTTACATTCATTAAAACAGATTCCACGTCGAACCCAAGGTAAATTCGACGTTCTATTTAAATAATACGTCGAAGCCCCATACAATTCAACGTTCTATGGTGGTAAATATTTAAACCAGTACGTCATTCTTTTATTCTTTTTTCTTTTAAACCACGAATAATACGTCAAATCTGCGGTTATTCGACGTATTGTTGTCAACCAAAAGCCAAAGAGTTACTCTCTTTTTAATTCTTTTTTCTTTTTTCTTTTAAACCACAAATAGTACATCGAATTCAATGGGGATTCGACATAATATTTGTCAGCCAAAAGACGAAGAGTTACTCCTTTTTAATTCTTTTTTCTTTTAATCCACCAATAAACGTCGAACTCTTTGGGCTTCGACGTACTCTTTGATAGCCAGAAGACAAAGAGTTACCCCTTATTAATTCTTTTTTCTTTTAATCCAACAATAAATGTTGAAATCCTTGTGGATTCGATGTATTATCCGTCATCAAGCAGTTCAAATCAGAATCCAAAGATATTTATGACATTAATACTATATGGTGGACAATGGCAGCTAATAGTCATAATTAAACGTTGTACTGCTTTTTAATGATGAAATGTTATTGCATGTCTATAAACGTTGAACTCCTTTGGAAATCGACGTATTATTCGTCATCCAGAAGCCAAAGGTCGCTCCCTTTTTTTTTCTTTTTTTCTTTTTCCTTTTTAACCTCCTATAGAATGTCGAAGTCTTGGGGGCTTGGACATGAATGGCATTGCATTTCATATATAAATATGACTTGCATTTCACGTAACCTTGTCTTCTGTTTCCGTATTGAACATGTTATGATTCAGGTTTTTTTATTTTCTTTGCATTTTCTTTTCCTTAGATTTCGAAGCATGTTTGTTCTTTAAATTGCAATTTCCCAACTTGAATTTCAAAGTGTTGCATTCAACATCAGTTCATATGAAGGTGGCCTTTGAAATTCAAGTCAACAAAATATTTTTTATAGTATATAAATGGTTAATTTATCTTATTGAAAGGGAAGTGCTTAGGAAAAAGAAATATGATTCACAATATGTTTAATGTTGAGACAATTTTAAGAACTAAAATAAATTTACAACAAAGTTGTTCAACTTCATCATTTAGCAATGTATGATTCTTTTTCTAAATTGTCTTGGAGTTATTTGGTAAGATTGGATTTCAGAGTTATCTGATTTCTTATTGGACAAACAACTTCAAGACAATTAAATTTAGAATCTATTTACCCAGTTGACGTCGAACATTGACTACATTCGAAGCAAAGACCTAGAGTTTATTCAATTTTTAAGTTCCTGGTAATGAAGTTGAAAAGGCTGACGTCGAGGTCTAGGACTCTTCGACGTCAAGATTCTTTTCCTTTTTTAAAATTTCCTGATAATGAATATGACGTTTTACAAAACACAACGTCTAAAATGAAGACCAAACACAACAAAATAATGGAGAATGTTTTTGAAATTTATAAGTGTTAACATTTTCCTTTGGTTTTCCCCCATGCTTTCATTGTTAACAAAGATATGTCTTCGTTTAAAGGAGGAACTGAAGGAAAACCAAAGGAAAAAGTTAACATGAATTTGGTTGTAGAAGTTATATAATGTAGGTTTCTGAAGGGCACTACTTAAAATTCATAAGTGTTAACATTTTCCTTAGGTTTTCTCCCATCCCTTCATGGTTAATAAATAAATGTCTTCGTTTAAAGGAGGAATTGATGGAAAACCAAAGGAAAACGTTAACATTAATTTGGCTAGGGATGTTATGTAGTGTAGGTTTTCAAATGGTAATACCAGAACTGAAATCCAAAACTGTTAACTTATTTCTTTGGATTTCTATTGCTCATTCAAGCATCACCCAAACCTTTGTGACCTTGAAAGAGCTAAGAGAAAACCAGTGAAAAAATGTTAAAAAAGTGACAAGTTACACCAAAATTTTATAAATGGAGGTCTAGATTAAGGTCTGAAACTGTATTTAAAGAAAATGGACTTGATCTTTGATGTCAATTTAAACACTACTCGACGTCTACTTAAATGATATATGGGGAAAGGCAGTTTGTTTGTCATCATAAATGCTATTGTAAGAAACGAAGATATTAACGTCTAATTGTGACACTACTCATTGTCTACTTTATATACCTTATATAGGAAAATGAAGTTTGTTGCGAACGATAAATGTTGTGTTAGAAACGAAGAGATTCACATCCAACTTTAGCACTACTCATTGTCTACTTTATATGAGAAAAGGCAAGTTGCGGTGCATGATAAATGTTGTGTTAGAAACGAAAATATTCACGTCAAAGACCTATACAATTCGACGTTCTATGGTGGTAAATATTTAAAGCAGCGTGACTTTCTTAAATTCTTTTTTTCTTTTAAACCACCAATAATGAGTCATATTCTGAAGATATTCGACGTATTATTCTCAGCCAGAAGCCAACTGGTTACTCCCTTTTTAATTCTTTTTTCTTTTAATCCAATAATAAACGTCGAATTCCTTGGGGAATCGAAGTATTATTCGTCATCCAGAAGCCAAAGGTCGCTCCCTTTTTTATTCTTTTATTCCTTTTCCTTTTTGTTGGAAACAGGATGTCTTAGTTTCAACACCAAGAGGGGGGGTGAATTGGTGAGGTTCAAAAATCAGAGTCTTTTTAAAATCTTTTTCGCAAAGTGTAAAGCTTTACAAAGTTTCTTGAATCGCAAGGAATAAAAAGTTTAAATGCAGTGGAAAAAAAGTTGACTGTGCGAAATGTAAATTTGACTTAAAGTAAAGAGTGTAGGGAAAGAGAAAGCAAACACAGAGTTTTTATACCGGTTCGGCCCCAATGCCTACGTCCAGTGTCCTTCCACAACTAAGAAGCCAATGTACTATATTAGTCAAGGTTTTTACACTAGATTTCTATAGAGACCTCCACGTCGAAATATAGACAATCTCTCTAACCCTCTAACTAAAAGTATAGGCATTAACACAAAGATTTGCAGCAAGATATCCCCTCTTCTGCAATCTTCAACCCACTTTGAACAATCCTCAAAGTGTACAGAACTCCACGTTCTTTTCCTGTAATCCCAACAAGGCAGTCCAATCTCCAATAGATTGATAAGTCTTGGTCAATATGATGAACACCAGTAGTGCAGAATTTGATCAAACAGTAAGCAAAACTTTCTTCCTCCTAAAGAAACTCTTCAAAGAAAGATCTCATTTGTCTTCTTGATGAGTTCTTGGAGCATTTTCACAAAGATCACAATCTGAAACAGAAAATTCAAATTGTCAGAATAATCAAAGTCTCATTCTCTTTATGAATTACATAATCATGCCTATTTATAGTTTTCTATGAAACAGATGCTCCCGTAGTCGACTTTGCCACTAATGTATTCGACTGTCATCAAACAGTTATAATAGTTAAAACAATTAGTTGCATTCATAACAACCAAATTGGTTACGCATTTAATTCATTTGACTTGCATTTAATACTTTAGCATAAAATTGAAATATAGCCCTTATAACACATAATCATTAAAAGAATTTCAAAACATGTAACTAACTAAGTCGAATTCACTGCACATGCAGTCGACTTTAACACTTCAAAACAGTTTTGAAAAACTTTTCATTCCAAAATCACTCCCCGCATTGTTTTAGAAAATTTGTGCAAAGTCACGAGTTTTAATCGACTTACTTCATAATAAAGTCGACTTAAAACTTGTAGTTTTGCTACACAATATAAGTTCAA
>NC_028352.1:15429476-15468146 GCF_000741045.1 Vigna radiata var. radiata | reverse complement strand
ACACAAACATGTTCTTTCAAGATATCATTCACAATAAAGAATAGAACATGCAACACATAACAATACATGTGTTATTAATAATGTGTTGTCATCATAAAAAACTAAAACACTATAAGATTTAGGTTTAGCTAAACCAGTGCTTCTCTTATGAACAATCTCCTCCTTTTTTGATGATGCACAACCGTGATTAATAAGCAACCATGTTTGTACATTAGCAACACATAAAATCAATCATGTAATCACACATATCAGAGCTAAATCAGAGCTTATATAAGCACACAGTAAGAACAAGTGATTAAATGATTTTTCCAATATATTAGAGCAAGCAAAAGTTAACTTCAAAATATTTTAGAACATTTACTCTGAATAAACAATATCAAGCAATCAAGTATTAAGTAAATAAGCAATCAAACTTTTCTCCCCCTTTGTGCATTAGCAAAAAAGGTATGCTCTAAGATAATTATATGTTGATAAAATGAAATACCAGAGATGCATCAATGTAAACAAATTAATCATTCAAAGATGATCCCCCTGTCACATATATTCACATGATAAATAAAATCTCCCCCTAACATGTAGGCATGTGAAAAATCTATGTAATCATGTAATGCTCCCCTTGTCATTATGCATGTTTTAAAATCAAAACCTAGATACACAATGTAGTTTTCACATGTATCAGAGCATAAAACAATATGTATCATAATTGTATCAGAATTTCAAATAATTCAATCAAGCATAGATACAATCATCAACAATCTCACAATATATTCTCATAGATATATCAATCAAATGAAAACAAAGAGATATTGAAGATGACCAATATAAAATGATCAAAAAAAAGAATAAACAAATTCTAATAAATGGAATTTATAACCCCTGTAAGTGATAGTCGATTGATCCATTGTTCAAGTCGATTTCATTGCTTTTTCATTGAGTAGTGATTCTAGTCGTAAGTTCAGAACAATGTTTCTTGCAAAACCTTTCAGGATCTTTTGAAGATCAAGCAATTTACAATCCCAGTAACCCAAGAAATTATACAGTTAAGAAGTGAGTATGCAAAAGAATCAATGTAACAGTAAACATGTGCATAATCAACTTCAACAATTACTTAGTCGATTTAAGATTGATTACAACAGATTCAATTAGGAAATTTAAAGCAAATGGTATCAAACCATAATCGACTGATTTCATTGATATTAGCAAAAGATATTACATTTTGATTAGACTAGATGACAAACAAAATGGCAAGCTAAGCCATTTTCAAAAGATAACTAACACATAGACACAAAAGAGCAATAAACGACATAAGACTCAAAACACACTATTGTAGACATAAAAGCCTATTCGGATTTGGAAGACTCAACTGTTGGAAAACAGGTTGGCTTCGTTTCAACACCAAGAACGAGGTGAATTGATGAGATTTCAAAATCAGAGTCCTTTTAAAATCTTTTTCACAAAGTAGAAACCTTTACACAATTTCTTGAATTGCAAGTAATAGAAATTTAAGTGCAGCGGAAAATCAAAGTAGACTGCGCAAATTATAGAGTCGACTGAATGTAAAAGAGTAGAGATAGAGAATTCAAACGCAGGTTTTTATACTGGTTCGGCCTCAATGCCTACATTCAGTGTCCTTCCAATCCTAGGAAGCGAATGCACTATAATGATCAAGGTTTTTACAACAAGGCTTTTATAGAGACCTCCACGTCAAAAATATAAAACACCTCTCTAACCCTCTAAGCAAAATATAGGCAATACAAATAGCAAGATATGTAGCAAGATGTCCCCTCTTCTGCAATCTGTAACCCACTTTGAACAATCCTCAAAGTGTACCAGACTCCATGAGTCTACCCCCTGTAATCACAACAGGTACAACAATCACCAAACAGAATTTAACACGATCCTTGATCAACCAAAGAACACCTCAATTATGCGAATAATGATCAAGCAGTAAGCGCAGTAGAATTCTCCATCGAAAACTCTTCAAAAATTATCTCCATGGTCTTCTTGATGAGTTCTTGGAGCTCTAAAACTCAGAGAATCATTCTGAAACAAAATATTAAAATGTTAGTTCTTCCAAAAGTTCTTTGAATAACTCAAGTCTCATTATTTATAGATTTCCATAAATCAGATGCTCATGCAGTCAACTAAGCTACTAATACAGTCAACTGTCTCTTGACAGATATAACATATAAGTCAAATTAGTAGTAAAGTGAATTAAATTAATTCCACATTAAATACTGTTGACTCTTTTTCAATGTTTAACTAACTTTTAAAATATAGTCGTTAATATTCACAAGCATAACAGAATTTCAAACAAGACAACTAATAAATTCGAATGCATAGCGCACACAGTCGACTTTGACACATCTACACAGTTTGAAAATCTTTTCAACGTAAAATCTCACAGAGCATTGTATTTGAAAATCTGTGCAAAGCCTTTAGCCTTAATCGATGACTTAAGCTATCAGATTTGCCACATAGTTTAAGTTCACAAAAGTGCATGTGGTTTTCTTCTTCGAAAATATGTGTAATGCAACCAGAATTGATGTAACATATACAAGCTCAGTAAATGTGAATTAACATATCAAAAACAACACAATACATGTTCAATAAGATATCAATCAATAAGCAACAGAACATGTAACATATCAACAATACATGTGTTATTAAAAATGTGTTGTCATCATAAAAAACCAGAGTGAATAAAGCATTGTGAGATTAAGGTTAGGTAATCCATTGCTTCCCTTATAAAAAATCTCAACATCTACAATCTTTTTGTTAGCACTGATCTTTCCACTGTCTGAGTCATCTACAAAGGTATTTCCGAAGGCATTTATCCTCAGTGCATAGTCCATTTTTTTGTGCAGTTCAGTGAAAGACTTTTGCAGCATTATCATTTTTTCATCAAGTCTTTTGAGTCTTTCATCCATAAATTCTTCATATATGGTTCAGGGATGAAACTTGTATCTAGATGAATCAATGTTTACAGGATTCATTTTTGTTGTATTTGGAATGTCATCAATTCTGATCCAGTCTTCTTTTAATTTTCTAAATCCCACAAAGTCCAAAAATAATTTTTCCATCACATTTTTCTTGTTGCAGCTAATGACCTTCTCATTTGTGATATCCATCTTCTGCATTTGAAACTTTACTGATAAAAACGCCATATGGAAGACACAACTCTTTGCTTTTCGCAAACTTTAACATGTGATCACGGATCACAAATGCCCAGTACATTGGAGTAGTAGATTATAAAGCATACACAGGTATATGTCCTCCCCATTTAGCAGTGATTGATCATAATCCCTTGGAAGCAATATCCAGGTGATCACATAGGCACACAGACACTCATCCATTCTCAGGTTCTTAATACCAAAAGATTTATATCTACCAACCAAATCAGGATTCTTCAAGAAGTTATTGTATAGGTCGTTTTTATAAAAACCAGGAATCCCTTGATGAGCCATTAGTCCTTCTTGTTGAAGACCTACGACATATTTCCAGATGAAATAGTCTATGCTTATGTCTACACCTTTCACTCTTGATTTAAGATTGCCCCCTTCATTTCTCAGATTAGAGTAGAAAACCTTTACCAGGTGTGGATAGTAGTCACCTTGAAGCTCAACAAACTTTGTCAGGTCAACCTTACCCATCGATTCTTGAAATGTGAAACCTTCATTGCAGAAGAAAGAATGCTCATACATTTATGTCGTATTACTTCTTTGAAACCCCATTTGCATATAAAACCAGTTCTTTGCTCATCATCATTGAACCATCCAAACGGATTAGCTTCCCTTATTGCAGACGCAGATTGTTTCCCAATTCGTGATGAAGAGGCGACCATTTTCAATATTTGTGAATAATGTAGAGACTTCTTCACCAGAATAAGGGTTTTTGCTTACAGAGTGTATGAAATAGAGAAATACTATGCAGTCATATATAAAGGCGCGAATCCAGATTTGTTTAAAACGACCCATTTCAAAGATTCAAATTTGGAAATCCAAAAAAAAACAGAGACACTAAGTCGATTCTAATAAGACCAAAGTTGACTGTTTTATCTTAGAAAAATTTTAAACAAAGAAACAAACATATTGTAACGTGCAATTGATTATACACATAATTCAGTCGATTATAAATCGTGAAAATTGATTTTCATTTGCATACAATAATCATTCAAACAAACAATCATACACATAATCACATATTAATCAATCAAACTTTTTATGCATGATGTAGTAAGATAATACTTGTTACTAGTTGTAGACACTTAAGAAGGTTGATTTAGCCTTGTTAGTTCATCCTTGAGCTCTCACTACACATCATTGCATCTATTGCACATCATGCAAAACAATTTAAGTTTTTGATGCAGGTACCCATTTAAATTTGGGTCCTTGATTGTTAATTGTAGCTAGATGTTCCTTCGGTATCCACACATACAAGCCTTTTGGAACTCCAACTTTTCTATAATAACAGTTTCTAACTGTATGACCAATACTATTGGAATAAAAGCAAGCATGCTTAACAGGTTTGCTTAAATTAGTAAATTTCTTTGTATTGGTTCTATTAGATTGAGCTTTATAACCTATTCCTTGTCTATAAATTGCTCTTCCTAAAGACTTTAACACAACATTCAAGTTATCTCTATCCTGTGTGAATTTGGCTAGCATGCTAGTCAAGTAATCTATTTGTTTCACATGAGTAGGACATTTTTCACATTTCTTTTCTACTGTAATAGTCTCAATTTTAACATTTTTAGCAAAAAATAAAGCATAATCTAATTCCTTTTGTAATTTTTCATTATCAGTGACAAGATTATTAATCCTATATTCATAATCTTTTCTTTCAGAGTTTAGTCGATTAACCTTATACTGCATTCGCATTGCTTCAACATGAATCTCTTGAAAAGCATCCAGCAACAGGTCATATTTCTTCTCGATTGGTTCTTGCTCAAACTCTGTGTAACTTCCATAATCAGTTAATGATGTTCTAGCCATGTAGCAGATGTTTTATTCCTCTTCATGAACAACATCTTCATCACTTGATGAATCAGAATCACTATTTTCCCAAGAACCGTAAGCTCCTTTATGTTTTTGTCCTGAGGAAATTTTATACTTTCTTTCTGCATTGGCTTCAGATCTGGACACTCTGGCTTGATGTGTCCTTCTTTGCCGAATTCATAACAGTGAATAACATTTGATCTAACAACTTTCTTGGCTTTGCTGTTACCTGCATGGTTAGTAAGTTGATTATTATTTTTCATAAGTCGATTAAACTTTCTTACCACCATGGACATCAGTTCATTGTTGTCTATTTCAACATTTGAATCATCCTCTGATTGTGTAATATTTGAGGCTTTCTTGCTTGTGGCTTTCAATGCTATGGGCTTTTTCTCTTCAATCTCTTCTTCATCTTTCAATCTTCCAAGTTCATATTAGGAAAAGTTCATACTCATGAATCAACGAATTCTTTCTTGCTCTCTTGACTTCATCAATGCCTTCATGTGTAACTTCCAAGACATCTCACATTTCCTTGACAGATTTGCATTGAGATATCCTAAAAAATTCATCAAATGTTAGTGCAGAGGCAATGATATTTCTAGCTTTGGCATCATATTGTGCTTTCCTATTTTCTTCTTGAGACCATTCAGAAAATTTTTTTAAAACAGTTTTTCCATCAACAATGTGAGTTGGCTCAAAAGGAGCATTTAATGTTGCATCCCAAATTCCTCTATCCACGGATTCAAGAAAAATTTGCATTCTTATTTTCCAAAAAGGATAATTTTCACCCGTAAACAGAGGTGGTCTGTTTGTAGATGCACCTTCACCAAAGGTTTGAAAACTAGAAGCCATTGTCCAGGAATATAGTCGATTCAAAGAAAACAAAAGTCAATTACTTTTTCAAATATCTTATGAAAACCAGCTCTGGTGCCAATTGTTGGAAACATGATAGCTTAGTTTTAACACCAAGACGGGGGGGGAGTGAATTGGTGAGGTTCAAAAATCAGAGTCTTTTTAAAATCTTTTTTGCAAAGTGTAAATCTTTACAAAGTTTCTTGAATTGCAAGGAATAAGAAGTCTAAGTGCAACGGAAAATAAAGTTGTCTGTGCAAAATGTAAAGTCGACTTAAACTAAAGAGTGTAGGGAAAGAGAAAGCAAACACATAGATTTTATATTGGTTCCACCTCAATGCCTACATCTAGTGTCCTTCCTCAACCAGTAAGCCAATGCATTATATTAGTCAAGCGTTTTACACAAGATTTCTATAGAGACCTCCACATCAAAATATAGACAATCTCTCTAACCCTCTAACTAAAAGTATAGGAAGCAACACAAAGATTTGCAGCAAGATATCCCCTCTTCTACAATCTTCAACCCACTTTGAACAATCCTCAAAGTATACAAAACTCCACGTTCTCTTCCTATAATCCCAACAGGGTAGTCCAATCTCCAATAGATTGATAAGTCTTGATCAATATGATGAACACCAGTAGTGCATAATTTGATCAAACAGTAAGTACAACTTTCTTCCTCCTAAAGAAACTCTTCAAAGAAAGATCTCATTCATCTTCTTGATGAGTTCTTGGAGCGTTTTCACAAAGATCACAATCTGAAATAGAAAATTGAAATTGTCAGAACAATCAAAGTCTCATTCTCTTTATGAATTACAAAATCACGTTTATTTATAGTTTTCTATGAAACAGACGCTCTTGTAGTCGACTTTGCCACTAATGTAGTCGACTGTGAT
This sequence comes from Vigna radiata var. radiata, assembly GCF_000741045.1. NCBI lineage: Eukaryota > Viridiplantae > Streptophyta > Magnoliopsida > Fabales > Fabaceae > Vigna > Vigna radiata. Next base: position 15,461,401 of record NC_028352.1, on the reverse strand, counting down.
CAGACAGTTATAATAGTTAAAACAATTAGTAGTAGTCATAACAACCAATTTGATTATGCATTTAATTCAGTTGACTTGCATATAATGCTTTAGCATAGAATTGAAATATAGCCCTTATAACACATAAGCATTAACAGAATTTAAAAACATGTAACTAACTAAGTCGAATTCACTACGCATGCAGTCGACTTTAACACTTCAAAACAGTTTTGAAAAACTTTTCATTCCAAAATCACTCGCAGCACTGTGTTAGAAAATTTGTGCAAAGTCACGAGTTTTAATCGACTTACTTCATAATAAAGTCGACTTAAAACTTGTAGTTTTGCTACACAATATAAGTTCAACAAAGTGCATGTAGTTTTCTTTTTAGAAGCATATGTAATGCAATCACAAATGATGTATCAAGTATAAAATCAGTGAATATGCGTACATATATGAGAATCAACACAAACATGTTCTTTCAAGATATCATTCACAATAAAGAATAGAACATGCAACACATAACAATACATGTGTTATTAATAATGTGTTGTCATCATCAAAAACTAGAACGCTGTGAGATTAAGGTTTAGCTAAATTAGTACTTCCCTTATCAACAATCTCAACACTTTTTAACCTCCCATAGAATGTCGAACTCTGGGACATTTCGACGTGAAGGGCATTGAAGTGGTTGGAAGCATTAATTTTGTGTTATTGCCAAAGGTTTTGATCATTCACATAGTTAATTGACTCTATAAATATAATGCTTAACTGTTTCTCTCATCCAAATATACAATTGCATAGTTTGATCATTTTTAAATGATTCATTTATTAAATTTTCCTGGAGTTGTTTTCTCCCAAAATCAGATCCATTGATTCTGTAGAAAACAACTTTAAGAAACTTAAAAATTGAATCATATATACAATGGGACGTCGAGTGACTTAAGTATTCAATGTAATATTCCTTGAAGGATTTCTAAAAGAAATCCATTTTTACAGAAGGTAGGTTCATAAATGGAAACAAAACCAAAACAAATACATAATAACACTAAACATATGAAAAAAATGAAAATCAAACCATGAAAAGATCCACGGGATAGCTAAAATGTAGAAGGATTTTGGTGAATTGAGGTTGTAGCGTTTTGAAAGGGTGCGAAATCCAAATGTATCAACCTATTTCTTTTTGTTACTATCATTTCTTCAAGCTTTTCAACATGACAAAGAATCAAACCACAAAGAAATTAATCGTTTTTGTGACCTTGAAGGAGCTAATAGTAACACAAAGAAAAAAGTTATCACAGAGAAAGAACAAATATTGTTACGAGAAATTTTATACATGGAGGTGTAGCGGTTATCCAAGGCTCCGAATTTTGAAAGGGTGTGAGATCCAAATATCAACCATTTTCTTTGAGTTTGTATCATTCGTTCAAGCTTTTCAACATGACAAAGAATCAAACCACAAAGAAATGACTCGTTTTTTTGAACTTGAAGGAGCTAATACAAACTCAAAGAAAAAAGTTAACACAAAGAAACCTTGAAGGAGTAGTTACGAGAAATTTTATAAATCAAGGTGTAAGGTTATCGAAGGCTCCGAAACTATATTTATAGAAAAAAAAATAACTGCTGGGAGCAAATCACGTCCAATCCCCAAAGAGTTTGACGTGATATGGGTGACCCTTTGGCTTTAACCGCATAATAAAACGTCAAAGCCCTTATCAATTTGTCGTTTTTGGGTTGATTTAAAAGAAAGATAAAAAATAATTGTTGTTTGTAATATACAACGTCATATGTTTGGTACAATTGACGTCATATTTATTAAATCACTATTTAGTATTTATTTATTTTGTATTGGACGTCAGTTGTTTCCTTAGATGACATTATGTGATTACTAAGGTCATTATTGTACGTTGAATTGGTTTATGGTGTGACATTATTTCCATTAAAATAGCGACTGTAACATTCAATCGACATGCAGCGATTGAATTTATTTAGGTTTAATATCACTATTGGTCCCAATTTTGGTTGAGAATATTCGAAATGGTCCCCATTTTGTTTTCTGTTCAATGTAGTCCTAAAGAACGAAAATTGTGTTCAATTTAGTCCATTTTGCAAATGTCCTTTAAATCGTTAACGGCGAGATGTCCACATTTGTAATTATAGAGTGAAATGTCATGTAGTGGTTGACGTGGAGTCCTTTGTGGCGTTGTGAGTTGGATTTTTTATTTTTGAACCCATTGAACCCTCGTTCTCATCTAACAGCCAGTTCCCTTAGGTAGTAACCCACGATTCTGGCGCCACTATCGAGACAAGTGAACAAAAAGTCAACGGCAGAGTCGAATCGTTGTTGAGCTACCGGAACTGTGTGTCCGTATTATAATTCTCTTGCGCAGAGCCCTCCCCGCAAACATTGTAACCCACCGGAAGAGTAGATTTGCCGATGGGCGATAACCGACCAGAATGATCGCAACAATCGCCGACCGATTCAGAGGGAGATAGAGTTTCAAAAAAGAAATTAGTAAAGGGAGAAACCTCCATTGGCCCCTCTGCGGACCTAGCGGGTGAAGGGAGTGAGAAACACATTGAATTTGGTGACACAGAGTAAATGATGTTGAGCAATGACTAAAAATGAAGGTGGAGGCTTTTGAACTGGAAAAAATTGAGGAGAATTTGGATTATAAATCAAAGGATAAAAAATTGGGAAAGCGGGGTTTGGGGGTTAGGGTTTTGATACGAAGAAGAGGATTGTCTTTTGTTATTAGGGTTATTATTTTGGGGAAAATAAAAAATCCAACTGACAACGCCACAAAGGACTCCACGTCAGCCAATACATGACATTTCATTTTGTAATTGAACTTCTGGACATCTCGCCGTTAACGATTTAAACGATGTTTGCAAAAAGGACTAAATTGAATACAATTTTCGTTCTTTAGGACTACATTGAACAAAAAAACTAAATGAGGACCATTTTGAATATTCCTAACCAAAATTGGGACCAATAATGATATTAAGCCATTTATTTACAATAATGCCACGATCATTGTTAACGTTGGTTGTTCTGCTATCCAATGTTGAATGTGTGACGTTCTACACAATTTTTGTACTGGTGTAGGTTGTACGATCTTTTTAGACTTTGCTTCAAGAGAGGAACCTTCCATGATTATCTCTTTGTCTCTAATGTCCACATTTGATTTTTGATCTGTAGCATTATGGATGCGTGTAGAATAACTTATTTGCAAAATTAGAGTAAAGTGTGCATGCAAAATATATCACTTTTGTTGTTTTTAAAAGTTGGCATTTAATCTCATTTACTGCTTGCTCAAAACAACAAAGTGTTTTTTGATTTCCTACCGTTAAGTAGTATTTTGCAATTAAGCTCTTTCAATTTGAAGATACCTAACGTATAGATACTTCATCATAAGATGGCGTGTCTGTTTTGCTCATGGTATCATCTGGGTACAAGTAAACGCTTCTTTGCATTTGTTCATTGCAAGCAGATAGCGTTTAGCTTTCTCGGGTTTTCTTAAATCTTTTAGTTGTTTTAGTCGAAGCTAAATACCTAGTCCAGGTATCTTAAGCATTAAGCTTTTAGCTCAGTTCTCTCTTAGACAATTTTAGACAAGACATCGTTTAGTCAAGTGTATGATTGTTCTAGCCTAAATGTTTTTCTATTTCCTAGCACCTAAGTGTTTTCCTATGAACTCTAAGTTTTGGGTTTCAAGTTCTACGTTTTGTTTGTTTGGGTTTTTGGCTCTACGTTTTTATCCTAAGTTGCTTTCTGATCCTTTAAATCGTTTTAATGTTATTTGATTAAAATTCAAAACATGAGATCATTTGTTCATATACAAGATTTTGTCTTTAACAAAAGACATGATGGAAGCAAGTCCAAGCTTCATGCTAGAACAACTTCACATCACAAAATGCAGCAGCGGAAAGGAAGGATGCATGAGAATTGTGATGCATGGAAGGTGTTCGATGAATGTTTTAGTGAAGGTTTGGTGAGTATATGAGGTTTATCAAGCTCAGAAGACCTTCCAAAAGGGAAGGAAGCTAGAGGAGGAAGTGCAAAATAAGCACAAAGAAGGTTGAACTCTGAGGATATGACTGGAGAAATCTCAATAGCATTTCATTATATCATCAAAGTTCATTTTTACATGGAGAAGAGTCTCTCCTTTATAGGTGAAGAGAGGACTCCATTCTATATTTTCAAAGCTTCTAAAATGTACATATGAAGTGTGCTTGAGACGCTTCAGAGCTTGAGCCGCAAGTTCCACATGAAACATATTAAAAACGTGTTTTAAAATGTTGAATTTTTGTGTGAAATGGTTGAGCGCGGTTGGCAGTGGTTGAGTGCAGAGTTCAATCCGGAAGCCATTTTCCCATGCAATTTCAATCCATAAGCTATTATCTTCAATCCGGAAAACACCCTTTTTCATCCCTTCTTTGACTCCTTTGCTTCATTGGAGTTGAGCTGAATATGTGCTTCAGTTGCTCAAAAGCTTCCAAAATTCTTTATCAGAGTTGAATTTGACATTTTTGACTAGCAAGTTACTTAAAGGCTTTGCAATCTTTGAGAAGTCTTGTTTGAACCTCCTATAAAACCCTGCATGACTTAAAATACGTCTGACTCTTTTGACATTAGTAGATGGAGGAAGTTTGGAAATTAAATTACACCTTTGTTGGATCTACTTCAATTCCTGTCTTGGATATTTTACGACCTAGTACAATGCCTTCCTTCATCATGAAATGACCTTTCTCCCAATTAATCATTTAATTCATCTTCACACATTTATTCAAAAAATAGAATTTAGGTTTTCAATGCATTCATGAAAAGAATTACCATGGACAAAATAATCATCCATCAATACCTCGATTTTCTTCTCAATTAACTCTAAGAAAATGGCCAACATACATCTTTGGAAAGTTGGTGGTGCATTACATAATCTAAAAAGCATCTTTCTGTAAGCAAAAACACCAAAAGGACATATGAATGTTGTATTTTCCTGATCTTGAGGATCCACAACCGTATGTTTATAGCTAAAGTATCCATCAAGAAAACAATAATAGGTCTCGTCAGCTAGTCTCTCTAGCATTTGATCCATGAATGGAAGTGGAAAGTGATCCTTCCTAGTTTCTTGATTGAGCTTTTTGTAGTCTATGCACATCCTTCAACCCGTTATAATTCTAAAGGGAATTATTTCATTATTTTCATTGTAAATGATGTCCATTTCTCCTTTCTTGGGTACCACTTACTCAGGACTTACCCAAGGATTGCTAGAGATTGGATAGATTATACCAGCTTCAAGTAGTTTGACCACTTCCTTCCTTATTATCTCTCTCATAGCTGGATTGAGTCTTGTTTGGTTGAGCTATAGGTTTATAGTCATCCTCCACCAATAATTTTTGCATGTAGTATGAAAGACTCATTCCTTTCAAATTTGTCAAATTCCATCCTGTAGCTCCCTTATTTGATTGCAAAACCTAAATCAATATCTCATCTTCCTTAGTTGAAATTGAATTACTAAACATTATTGGCTTATCACCTTCTTTTTCAAGGAAAACATACTTAAAATGAGGTAGTAGATGCTTTAATTAACCCCTTTTGCAATTGAGATTTTATGTCACAACTCACCTCGAATTTGGAGTTGTAATCACAGTCACTTCTTTGGCTTTTCTAGTTCTTAAACATATTTTCTTATCTCCTCTTCTTCAACATCATTTCCCTCTTCAATATTCATCATAGTCTTTCCAAGAGGGTCTATTATTGAGAAATTTATCTTTGAACCATACATATTTTATTAAGCATGTTCATTCTAAATCTTCTTTTTTGTTGGATACTTTAAAGTTTCAAAGACATTAAAATTCACCTCATCATCTTGATTTGACTTTCAACTTGCCATTACCCACATCAATGATGACTTTAGCAATTTTCATAAAGGGTTTGCCAAGATTAGAGGAACTTCCTCCGTGTCTAGTATTACAAAATCAACAGAAAAGTAGAACTTATCAATTATCACCAAGAGATATTCTACTATTTCATAAGGATATTTGACTTATTTGTTAGCCAATTACAAGGTGATTCTTGTAATCAAGGTCTAGTAAGGATTTTTCCATTGTTATATTTCCTATAGTTACATGCAGTGTTAAGCTATCTTAATCATAAGTTTTCTAAAGGTAATGATTTATGGATTATAACACTTCATCCAAACTCTAAATCAATAATTTCAACTTCATGAACCCTCCTTTTTTTTTTCAACAAATATTTCATGAATGTTGTATAGGTTGGCATTTGCTCCATGGTTTCAATGGATTGAACATTGATCTAAATCCTTTTTATCATATCCAAAGTCAAAATATAAACTTAAATAATAGAGAAACAAAAAAATAAAACATTTAAATCATTCAATACCATCAAACATTACTCAAATCTTAAAATGATCAAATACTAACCTACATAATTAGAAATACTAAAAAATTATAATAAAAAATTGTGAAAAAAAATATTGTAGATGAGTGGTTTAATTAATCCAACTCAAATTCTTTAACCTGAAATTTAAGTAAGTCATATTCAATTTGATTGATATTAAAAAAAATATTTTTTTAATCCAATCCCCTTTAATCTCCATGAATGTAACCTCACTGTGACACTTCAATGATAAATAGAAAACATTTATTTATTTTTAAAAAAAAAACTATATTTATCTGAAACTAAATATATATTTATATCTACGAAACCTAAAATATTTATAGGTCAACCTAAATCCATCATCAACGTATAGCATGTGAATCTAACCCAAATATTGTCCAATCAACCAATAACATCCTTAAAAGTTACAAGTGCGTCATAGGTTTGGCCCGTCATTATTGCGTCATAAGAAAATGTAGTAAAAGTGGGTACCTGTCTGGGACATGCTGGGAGGAAAAACAATGTTCTATAGTGTGCTGTTATTTATTGTGCTCTGTGCTATCTTTAAAACGTAAGGCCCAACACTAGAAACACTTTCCTTCTGAAGGTTAGATGTTGCAATCAAATTTATTTTTATTTTTAAAATTTGAAACATAAAAAATATAATTTTAGTCTTTTCAACTTACCGTTTATGAATTAAAAGAAATTCTAAAAAATCATTTTAATCTTTTAGTTTAGTGTTTAAAGAATAAAAATGTATTTCTTTTAACCGTTTTTTAATTGAAAGATGAGAATTGAGAGTTTATATATTTTTAATATGTTCTTTCGAATATATTTTTATTTCAAATTTCTTACATATTATGAAATTTTGAGTTTTATTTTTTATTTAATGAATTTTATTTGTGATCTTACAATTTTTAATAAATTCCAACCAAATATATATCGTGTAAATAAAAAAATAAGGTACTAGCATTTTTTACTTTTCTTTTCTTGTAGTTAAACTAGGAGTTTAAGCTGCATGCGCATCCATCTGAACATAATTCAATTATAAAATTGAGAGCTAAATTGGATTATTAAAGTGAGTAAGGTGTTTTAAATATACCTAATTAGAATTGAATAAGATAATCTAAGAGCAGCATGTTTATAAATAAATATGTGTATTATTTTTCTTGTAATTTTATTCCAACCAAATAAATATATATATATATATATATATATATATATATATACACGGATGTCATCTGATAAATATTGTGTTTCTTAATGATGATTTTGTTCAATGACTTAACTCAATCTATTGGGTTAGATTAAATTACTATAAACAATAAATTTAAATCAATAACCATGATAGAAAATTACATTCAATTTGATTCTACCACTTATGTTCCTCTTATAACTGTAGGCAAAAGTTTCAACTCTTTTATATACTAAAATAATCTCAATTAAGATTTTAATGTATTTGTTTTCTATCTTATAAAGTGATATGTTTATAAGGCCTGTGATTGAAATTTGGAACAATTATTGTAAGAACCTGAAAAATATAAATAGGGTTATTGGGCCTTAAGCTGGGACAGCCAGCCCATAATCTAAGGATTCATTGACCTTAAGAAGGGGTTTCTTGAATTCAGCTTCTTCTTCACTTACTAGATTTTTCTCTCTCTCTCTAAAACCATTTTCTCTAACATTTTTCTCCTCCTTCTCTCTAATTTTCCAGCCAACGGAACCGATTAAAATTTGAATTAAAGGTGCTCAAACGCTCTCTACACCAAGAGCTTCAATCTGAACCGAACAGTTTCCTATTCTGATCGGTAAGCGTTTCTTCCTTTCTCTTCCACTGTTCTAGGACCTAGGGTTTTCAATATTGTTGGTTGCATGTGTCTTGCATATTTTTATTTTCATTCTTAGTATATCCTAGCTCTAAGAGCTGTATTCCATCACCTATTGGGTGATTTGTAGGGTCTGTAAGAACGTTGTTGTGTGGGTCACTGTTAGGACATCTTGGGTAAGTTGTTCAACACAACCCAGAGGTAAGGGGAGCTGGTATTCTTTTTGTTTGTTTCTTTCTGATTTCTGTCCAGTAAATTGTTGTGTGTGTGGGTATGATTTAAGTTACTGTTGAAATTATAAAATAGCTTTTGTATAAAACTGCCTAGAATGATAATCATTGTATGTACTGCTTGAGTTGAATTGTACCTATCGTGTAAGTACGAAGCATGAAATCCATGAATGTTTGATGATAAAACTGTGAAACGCATGACAATTTATTTGGATGTATTGTTTGATTGAAATTTTGGAATGTGTAATGAGGAGTAATTGAGAAAGTTGTTGTTATGGGTATGAACAGGGGATTGGGGCATTTTAGATCACTGTGTGGGGAAGTTGAGATATTGAAATTGGGCAGTAGGAGTCTAGAACACCATAGAGCAGTTGGGATGGCTTAAATAAATCATTTGGGACTTGTTGAGAGCATCTGTGTTGGTAGGATAGAGGGGACTTAAAAACCTGAGTTAGCACATCCCTGATCATAAAGCAGCCCTGGCCTGGTCCAGTCAGTTGTGACTAGTCATTTGTGACTAGTCATTTGTGCTGGCGTCGAAGGTGAGTCTGATGCGTTCAGACATCTGGACCCTCTCCGGTGACCAATTGGGTAGTGGGGTGAGGTTGGGAGCAAGTGTTCTACTGTTATAAGTAATTTAGTAGGGAGTCTGACAATTAGGGAGGCATTTTAAGTTGTTTGAAGGGAAGCGAGGGAGTGATTTTGTGCAGTTGGGGTATTGGGGATAATTGGTCTGTTTGAGTAGTCTAGACAAGTCATTTGGGACTTATTAAGATCATAAAACTGGCCTAAACTTCCTAAAAATGGTAGAATAGAATTTAGGGTCTTAAATTATAGAGTTTGAGTTTTTTTTTTTTAGAACTAAATGTCTAAATCACTCTAAGATCAATTCATAGTTGTTATAAACATTTAGACAAGTTCCATTCATCAAATATATCAAGTTAAGAGTGGTAGAAGTTCATCAAAATGATTAGAATTGGTATGGGAGGGTAGAGTTGCTCAATTATGCAGTTTTAGGGTGTTACAGATCATGCAGAGTCGCCTAGCGCACTCTGTGCGCTCTGCGAAGGCTTGCTGGCAGGAAACATTCGCTGAGCGCACCCCAGGGTGTGCGCTAAGCGAATTATATGTGACAAATTGAGTATTTTTTATGTTTTTGATGTTCTGGGAGTTCCGGACGTCCGTTTTGGACGTTCTTTAGGTCGTTCTGGGAGTTTTGGACCCTTTCGGAACTGTTGGTGATGGTTTCAAATCCATTTTCTTTGTCTAAGTATGAGTTACGGGGTTTTGGGTTGTTTAGTGATTCTTCTTAGACTGTTATGATATGCTAATGTATATTGAATGGTTTTTATATGGATTTCAATGTGATAATATTATGGTATTCACTTGTTCATGTCTTGAGTTAAGTTCTAAAGTGAAAGTATGGTTGATGGACGTAATTCCATGATCCTCAAGAGAGGTTACATGGTGGTGCCCTGTAGTTGTTGTGATTAACCGTATGAATGGCCGAAGTTCAGGATGGGGTTTATCCTGACATTCTAATGACCATCAATGCTCAATTAGAGAGTGATGAGTCATGTGGTGAGAATAGTAGGAGGTCCTAGTAGTAGGTGCTACGTGGAGGCCTATTATTCGGTAAACGGCTTACACTTGTGTGTGGTCGGGTGAAACCCCTCGGCAATGGCTTTGCAAAGCAGTAGGGCCATTACAAGTGCACAAACCCCTGAAACTCAACATTTCATACTAGTCTGGATGGTTAAATCACGTGGTCGGTCATTGGTATCAATAAAATGCATTGGGTCATAGTTTGTATTGTGTTATGGTCCTTGCATGCTTGAAATACTTGATTGATAACATGCTTTTTATACCTAGCTCACCCTTGCTTGTTTGTGTTGTATGTGTATGCTTTTCCTTTTGCAATGATCATCCAACTTTGGATGTGAGCAGAGACAGAGGATGTTCTCCTGGAGCAGGCTTTGGAGGGAGAGGACCCAGCTCCTAGCTCTTAGATTCTTTTAGAATTTCTTTAGATGTTTACATTTTGAAAAACTTTGTAGTTCATATGTTGTACCTAGTTCTTAGGATTTCTTTCTTAGAGTTTTACTTCATTTTGAGAAACTTTATAATTATGTTGTAGCACCTAGTTCTCAAGACTAATGTTAGACCTTTTCTATCATTTTGAGATACCTACTATGTATATAAAGTTTTAATTTTATAGCATTTTGAATGACTGTAAATATTATAATCTTACATACATCCTTCAACTGCTCAATCTTATTATAATGATAGATCCTGATATATTATATTCTATATATAATTTTTGGAATGTCACAATTATACGCATAAATAAATTTCATTTTAAAAGTAACCGTTTAAATTGATAATTTAGCCATATATAATTTCTTTTAATAAATTATTGAATTTCATTTATGCCTCTAAATAAAACATATATAATTGGGATGACAAATAAAATAGTTTTCTGAAATATTACTTAAATTCGTTCTCGTTTTAAGAAGAATTAATAAGTACAGTAGGTAATATATAATTTTTTTCATTAGATATAAGAAAAAAAAAGTATATATATATATATATATATATATATATATATATATATATTTCATTAATATAAAAGAGTTTTGACTTCTCATATTAAACATAGTAATAAAATAGCCAACATAAAAAATAACTAATGACATTTTTTTTAAATAAATGTTGAATTTTGAAGTCAAAATTTATACTTTTATGACATCATGTGGTCACTAGAAGTTGTAATTCTCAATTTTCAATGTCATATTAGGAAAATTTGATGAAAATGTTTGACACAAAGATGAAAATATATTCACGTATGATGTTAAATACCTTAGTTTCAAATGTCAAAGAGTTATAAGATGTCGAAATATCACTTTACAGACGTTATATGTTAGTGAATTCATTAAAAAATTTGGGTGGGAGGATGAAAACTTATTCACTTTATCTTTGCGCGAAATCTTCTTCTTTGCTTAAACTCTTCTCCGACAAAATTTTGGTGATAAACATATGTAATCTTTCTTTCATTGTACAAAAATGCACGTTGATTAACTACTCTAGGTATGATTTTCTTTCATTTTGATTGATTGGTTTTGTACACAAATACTCTTTGGAACATAGGCGCGTTCCCCTTTCTCCCTCACTTGTGACAACACTTTATTCTGGTGGCAAACCCACCTTCAAGAAGGTTAGTCTAGTTGTGTTTTTGATGAACTTATGTTTCCGTTTTCATTTTTTATGGGCTATAAATTGGTTGAACTTGTTCGTTTTTTTTTATTTTAATTGTTATTTATACACTATATATATCCAAACTTAAGGTAAAATTGAGAGCATATTTAAAAGACCTCCAAATAACCTGAAAATTTGTTCAAAGCACCAAACAATCATGAGAAGCCACCACAAAAAAATTCAGATCAAAATTCAAAGTCTAAGTATATGAAATAATTTTGCAAAGATTTAAAAAATAAAATAAATTGATGAAAAATAGAAAACGACATTTTTTTTAAATCTAGAGGGAACAACTAGCTAAGTCGACCACCATTGCATTGGAAATATTTTTATACCGCAAATTGATATATAATAATGCCAAATCTGCAAACCGGAACAAAAGTTATGATTGTTTAAAGATGTGCAACAACTAACTTTTCAAATAATTTTTGAACTTCAAACAAACCCAAAATAAGGGCTCCTAGTGGTTTTTCTCTAAAATAGGGGTTCTAAGGAGTAGTAAAAAATAATTTCAACCAAAAATAATAATTATAGCTATCAAAACAAAAAATTGCAAGTAAATAATCAGTATACACTACTACTACTGTAATACTACTACTAACATACATAGTAAGAATTGACAGAATGACAACTCTTTCTTCATTCTATGGGTGATGGTGCATACAAATCTATGCTAGTCACATTCTCATGATTTTTCAAGATTTTACTTGTGATAACTTTAGCTTATATTAGTTTATACAAATTTGAAAATGAGTTCTTGATATATGAAATGTCAAAATTAAGGGACATTTGCTAGTTTTCTATTTTTCAAGTTTGGTAAACTTTAAAAATGATTCATTTATTAAAAAACAAAGGAAAGATGACTAGAAGTGCATTTTGAACGTCATTTAACGTAAAAAATGATCATTTTCAGAAGTTAATTGACTTAAAAAATGACAATTTTCATATGTTAATCAATGCTTCCCGTTATGACATTGGTTTTTGCAAACATTAAAGATAAAAAAAATAACAAATGTCAAAGTCTTTTTTTTTACTGGTATCCCCTTTAATATTCATATTTGTCCTAATACTCATCCTTATTTAAAAATTAATTACTAAAATATTTACAATTTATTAGATAATCATATATATATATATATATATATATATATATATTATTGTAACATCTTATTTAATAATGTAAAATTATTAAATAAAACGTTATAGAAGTCATAATTATTAAGTAGGTAAGACAAAAATACATATATTATATTACAATCATCCATAAAGTATGTATTGAGTATAAAAAGTTATGTATATACATTAACAAAACCTAGAATTTTTCAAGAGAAAAAGATTATACACAACATGACAAATCCTAATTATGTTCTGACATCTCCTTCACTGTACGCTAAATCAACTAGAACAACTTCATTTATCCATGACATTAAGGTGATCATTACAAACAACAAGGATAAACATAGATGAAAGAGTAAGTTCATGTACCAAAAGAACAAACATACAACATTTATAGACATGTTAACACATCTAAACATTCATATCAACAAATCCTAAAACATACAATCATTCATGCTAAACTTGATCATTCAGATACATGTATTGATATCAAACTCTGACGAATTATGCACTTGTGGTGGCCTTTAGTGCTCCTCAAAATCATTGGCAATGGGTTTTATCCTATCACACACAAGGTTAGTTCTGTTAAAATCTTTGGCCAAGGTAAAACCCCTAGATTAGGACCTCCTGCCTCTCACCACATATCTTACCCTTCTCTACTTCAGATTGGATAGTTATTAGAGGGTCGGGATAACTCTCAATATGGAATCCATATATCAATACATACATTAGTTTAACCACCACCAAGTCTGAAGTGCTCACTTTGAAATAAGACTTTCATGAAGACTTGATTTATGTGCTAAAGCTTTTGTAATTAGTAGATTTATGTATACGACTTTATTTGTTGTTGATTCCTTGTAAGTTATGCTTTAAAATGCATTTTGGAGTCAAAAAGCTTTGCAACAATTGATTAACTACTTAACATAATCGATTATCACAGAGAGTTTTTAAAGGTTGCTAAAAACTATTTTTTGTCTCTAGAATAATCGATTACCATCCTATGATAATCGATTATACATAATCTATTATGACTTACCATAATCGATTATCATGACTAGCTGTTGGAGTTTTTAGGCATAGTTTTGGGCGTTGTGCATTCATTAAATGCATAATTGATTACCACAAGTTGAAAATCGATTATCACGCAAGAAAAAAGCTAACAACAAATTTTTGGAGGTGTCCTTGAGTAAGGTTTTTATAATATGTTTTAAACTTTCATTCTAATACACGAAAACATATTTGTCTGAATTGTGATAAGTGTGATATAGGGTTTGTGTAATCGTTCTGCTTTGGCTTTGAGAACTTGATGTTGGCAAGAGCGAGAACTTTTACTAAGAGTGTGATTGAGTGATACTATTGTTGTTAAGTGAAGTCTGTCATCCTTTGTGAAGATTCAAAAGAAGTGTTCATCCTTCGTGAAGCATTCAGAGGAGGTGTTCATCCCTTGTGACCTTCAGGAAAAGTGAGTTTCATATCTTATGGTAACAAGAGAGGTGTTTTCTAAACCCTTAAACTTGTATTTTTGTCTGATTGTAATAGTTTATTGGTTTTGTGAAAATTTAGTGATTGTCTAAACCCTTAAACATTCACATAATCACACACATTAAACACATCATAAGAAACATATGAAAATTTAGTTAAAATTCTGATATTTCCGGTTAGTCACCAGATTTGTTTGCTCAACAAGTGGTACTTGATAACACACTTGCTTAGCCACCAATCTGCTCGTTCAACAAGTAGTACCTGACAGTATACTCGCCCGATGACCAAATAACTCGTGTAGTGAGAATACCATTATTTCATTGCGTTACTTTGATCCACACACAAATCCACTTCTTTATTTACTCAAAAGGATGACCCCTTTTGTGTTTACTATGACAAGAAAACGAGCACCCTTTAGAAACCTCCCTAAAAAATTCTATAAAATTTTCAAGACCTTTGGAATTCCCCTTTTCATTGATAGCCTTAACATTCTATTTCCTCAACCTTTCCTCCACCTTTAGAACCATATGTCCTAATAGTCACTCCTCCTTGAGCCAAGACTTACACTTGACGGTTTAGCACACAATCTGTTTCTCTTTCAAGATCCATCAAACTTGAGTTATTTCAATGATTACACTAAGTTTAAAACATTATTTCTTTAACTACTCCTCCACGTGCTTTTTTACTCCACATTCTCAACAAAAACTATCTAGTTAGGAACTATTGACACAGGTTCTGCATCGAACACCAATGCAATAATGAATTGCATGACTCCTAGGTGGTAATTTAGTATCTACTTCGAAACACTTATAGAAACTCTTTTACAACTAAGATCTTGTGAGTCTATTCTTCAGTTGTCTTTGTTAGACATCTATGATTCACATTATACTTTGTCCCCACCTTTTAACTTGATCCACACTTGATGCATAATTATCGGCTCACCCTCTCAAAACAAGGAACATCTCTTGGAAACCAAATTCCACAAGAGACTGGAAAGCAACTAAACCATCCTTGAAATTAGTTTAACTATTACTATTAATCTTCATAATTAGACACATATTTATAGAGGAACTATATATTTTTAATGAATTAGATATTTATTTATAAAAGAATTTTAGTGAATAACTTTTTCATTAATCTGAACAGAATAAAAACTTTCTTAAATAATTTTTGTAACAAATTAAAATATATTAATAAGTCATTTTCATAATATTCATTATAATCCAAATTATGAGTTCTAAATTTAATCTCATGAGTAGGTCCTAATTCATCTTTGAGTAAGTTTACTTTTTAGAGAGTTTTAAATGTGGAGGCAAAAAAAAATCTTTATTTCCCAAAGTCTTTTCTCAAGTAGGTTATGTAAGATCAGAAAAAATTAACAAATAATTATAAATAATATTTGTATGAATTTATTATAGTTTAAATGTACTGAGTGAATGCATGTAATATTTTATAAGTGATTGTTTATTTTTTTTATGATGTTAGAGAACTACTAAAAAAGATAAAAAGGAGTTATATATTAGTTTGTAATTAGTTTAGGCGTGTTCCTTCAATAATTTGATAACAATGGTTTAATTCACTCATTGTGATTAACAATTAAATTAATTTGAAAACCCTTTTTAATTATTGTTAAAAGTCTCATATTAATCACACACATTAAACACATCATAAGAAACATATGAAAATTTAGTTAAAATTCTATTATTTTCGGTGTTTTGCTGAACAAGTGGTACCTGATAACACATTTGCTTAGCCACCATATCTGCTCGTTTAGCGAGTAGTACCTAACAGTATACTCGCCCAATGACCAAATAGCTCGTGTAGTGAGAATATCATTATTTTGTTGCGCTACTCTGATCCACACACAAACCTACTTCTTTGTTTACTCAAAAGGATGACCCATTTTGTGTTTACAATGACAAGAAAACGAGCACCCTTTAGAAACCTCCCTAAAAAATTCTATAAAAGTTGCAAGACCTTTAGAATTCCCCTTTTCATTGATAGCCTTAACATTCCATTTCCTCAACCTTGCCTCCACCTTTAGAACCATATGTCCTAATAGTCACTCCTCCTTGAGCCAAGACTTACACTTGATGATTTAGCATACAATCTGTTTCTTTTTCAAGATCCACCAAACTTGTAGTTATTTCGACGATTACACGACGTCTAAACCATCACTTCTTTAACTACTCCTCCACGTGCTTTTTTACTTCACACTGTCAACAAAAACTATCTAGTTAGGAACTATTGGCACTAGTTCTACACCAAACACAATGCAATAATGAATTGCACCACTCCTTGGTGGTAATTTAGTATCTACTTCGAAACACCTATAGAAACTCTTCTACAACTAAGATCTTGTGAGTCTATTCTTCACTTGTCTTTGTTAGACATCTTTGGTTCATATTATACTTTGTCCCAACCTTTTAACTTGATCCACACTTGATGCACAATTACCGACTCACCCTCTCAAAACAAGGAACATCTTTTGGAAACCAAATTCCACAAAAATGAGATTGGAAAGCAATCAAACCATCCTTGAAATTAGTTTAACTGTTACTATTAATCTTTGTAATTAGACACGTATTCATAGAGAAACTATATATTTTTTAATGAATATAAAAGACTTTTAATAAATAACCTTTTCATTAACCGTAGTAGAATAAATACTTTCTTAAATAATTTTTGTAACAAATTAAAATATATTAATAAGTCAATTTCATTATATTCATTATAATACAAATTATGAGTAAATTTAATCTCATGAGTTGGTCTTACTTATTTTTGAGTAAGTTTACTTTTAGGAAGTTTTAAATGAGAGATAAAAAAGAAGCTTTATTTTCCAAAATCTTTTCTCAAGTAGGTTATGTAAGACCCAAAAAAAATTAACAAATAATTATAAATAATATTTGTATGAATTTATTATAGCTTAAATGTATTGATTGAATGCATGTAATAATATTTTATAAGTGATTGTTTATTTTGTTATGATGTTAAAAAACTACCAAAAAAGATAAAAAGAAATTTGATACCAAATAATAATAATGGTTTAATTTACTCTTCGTCATTAACAGTTAAATTAGTTTGAAAACCTTTTTTAATCATTGTTAAAAGTCCCATATTATATCTTATTTTTAAAAGAGTATCATAAAACTTAATATGAACTAAATAAGAATATTTATTTTTCAAAAAGCTAATTCATAAACAAAGAAAAAGGTTGATTTACTCATTTGAGAAATCAAAACAGTGCTTTATTTGTTTTAAATTAAAAAAAAAAAGGAAAAGTACACAATTGCAATCTCCTTGCAGAAAAACGTGTGCATACCTATTCCAAGAACAAGATTTTATATTTCCATTTATAATATAGTTTATGGCATGGGATGTTCCTTGTGAATTACGTTGTTGTGTTGGCACGCTATTTCATTGTCAATGACAATGCCCTTTTTCCTTCTTTTTCTGGTTTTTATGTGACAAGATGATAAAGCTTTTCATCATAATTATCTAAATCAAATAAACTTCATTATTCCTATCTCATTCACGAACAAGGAATAGTTTTAATAATGTGACATGTTGGTCTATAATAAACAAAGTAGAAGGATCTTATTACTTCATGTTTCTTCATTTTGTTGACTTTAACTTACATGTTGTTGTCTATAGAAGATAGACCTACGTCACCCCTTTTCACATTTAACAATCATAAAAGTGATTTTAGGGCAACAATCATAAATCTAGGGCTATGACTACCACATTCAAAGCTTTCATATGTTTGATTTCTAATAAAAGCCTATATAGCATGATGGATATGAATTTAACCTATTTTGTTGAAGTCCTTCAAAATTTGAACAAGTAAAAGGTATAAACCCACTTCCCAAGCCAACTATCCTTTTGGGTGTTTTAGTGTACTCCAAAAATGGTAAAAAATTTAGGTCTTTGTGACCCTAACTTTATTATTTTTACCAAATGTGCACGTTTTGAAAGTAGAAATGAAAGAATATATTATTGTTTCCATCTTTCAGAGCATGTACAACTAAAGTTGAGCCATCACATTTGGTGGGTCATGCTGCTATGTAATGTAGTTGTAGATGGATGAAAAGAAAATGTATAAAATAAGATTCCATATAATTTTAATCGAATTATTTTTTAGGATAATGATATTTAGACAATATTTTTTTGACAACATTTGAACATCATCTATGTGTCATTATGTGATTGGTTCATAGTGATATTTATGATTATTATTATTATTATTGATTGTGGAGTAATTTTGAACCAATCACAGAATGACACGTAGATGATGTTCAAATGTTGTCAAAAAAAATGTTGTCTAAGTATCATTGTCCTATTTTTTATAACTATTGAAAAATTTGTAAATTTTAAATTTTTAATAATTTTGTTAAAAGCTAATGTTTATATTTTGATAAATATAACTGAGTCGTATGTTCGATTATCCTAACTATTATTCAAATTCAAATAAATTTAATAAATTATTTTATTATTATACAAAAAAAATATATTAATATCTATTAGAGTTCTATCTTGTTTGAATAATGGACTAGTTCTTAATAATCGTTATGAAGTGTTGGTCAATCCCGCGTTAACTACTATTTTTTATAATGTTTAAATATGTTTATAATTAGCCTCTTTTTTTTTTTTGCTTATTTTCAATAAAAGTCTGTTTTTCTTTTATTTTTCCTTGTAACAAATAACTACAAAATCTCTTTACTGCTATATTTCGTTTAGTTGTTTTGTTATCTTCTTTTTGCCATTCTTTTTAAATGCTAAATAATATTTCTTTTCAAATCATGTCTCAAATATAATTAACTTATTTTTAGATTTAGGATGTGTTGAACGACTTTGTTTAGAAAAAAGATGACATAAATTTTTTCATAAGTTAAAATTAGTTTATGAAATTTAAAATAAAAATTTAAGTGAAGTACATGTTTGTTTTTACATAAATTAATTTTTATTAAAAATATAATTTTTATTTTCATCTATAAAGAAATCGAAACTTTGTTCACAACTTATTATATAATCTCCCGTATTTTAAACTTATTTTTGTTTTAATATTTTGAAAAAAAAAATCAAATTGATTAACACTATTAGTTTTGGTCATACATTAATTTTTTATTTTAAAATTATTTAAATTAATTAATTTAATCTTTGTCTTTATATAAAGTAATATATTTCAGTAAATGACACATTAATTATTATTTTTGACTTAGTTGAAAGAACTTAAACGTATAAGATAAATAAAGTCCACCGATACTTTTGATAAATATAATTCTTACACTCTAAAAGGATTGCGATTTTGGTTTAAAAATTATAATACTAATTAACACTCTTTGTTTTGAACAAAAAATTAATAATCTCATTATATTTGTATTAAGACAACTTTTTCATTTCGAAAATATAAATTAGTGAACAGCTTTATGATTTATAATTTTCATCTAGTTCAGTGTAATTGTTTTAAATAGTGAAAAATATAAATAATATTAATTGATAGAGGAAATAGTATAAGATGTAAGAAAAAGAATTAGAATTAAATGATAAACTGATAGAAAGTGAGAATAAAAGTTGAATGATGATGTTAAAGGTTCATGTCATGTATAGTTTTTAGTATTTCACTTTTTCTTCTCTGCGGTGATTTTCCACTTCTCACATTTTTTTTTTCTTCTGCATTTCCATTTTTACCCTTGTCCGCGTGGTGGGTGCAACATAGTGACGCGCCAACGTACTGCGAGTACGCGTTAGGTCCGTAGCACGTGCAGAGCGCGTGGTCAATGCTCTCTCCGGGTGTTGCCAGCTGGCATTTCGCTCCACTCACTTCCCAACCCAACCTTATCCAATTTCTTATAAAGTTCGACTAATCTCACCTCTACCTGCACTCTCACTTCCTCACTGCCACTCCCATTGGCCACGGGTAAGGAAACGCAGCCTCCCATTGGCCTGTCACACGAGCGCGTTGCACGCGTGGCGCCATCGTACGCTCCTGTAGATAAGAGGCCACGATTTTGTTGTGCTTAAAAAAATTAAAAGAGAGAGAGACAAATAATATTTTTAAAACGTAAAAGAAATTGGACATATTTCATTATTTTGCGTTCGCCTCAGTTCCTATGAATGTGTATTAATTAATTAATTAAATAGTTAATATTCGGTTTGTGAAATTTTATATTAATTCTGTGAATCTGCGTTTCTATATTTTCACTATAACGCTTTCCTAATTCGTAATTCGTTTCGGGCTGAAAGCAGAAGAAGCAGAAGGAAGAAAGAAAGAGGGAGAAGAGGTAGAGAAAGAGAAAGAGGAGGGAGATCTTGTAAATAAGGAAACCCTAGTTTTTCCTTTTTTGGCTTATTTTTCTAAATTTTCCCATTAATTTTCAGTTCCAACCTGCTACTGTTGCCAATAAGGAATCTCTTCTTCTCTTGTCATTGCTTCAATCGAACAAGGTCTGCTATCATTTCAATTCCCCGTTTTCTCAATTTTCCTGTGCTGTTCCCTTTTCTGTTCTGGACAATAAAAGGGGCGTCTTTTTTGTTTTTCTGTTTGGTCTTTTAATCGGGTAGGATTTTCATCGATCCCGTTGTGTCGGAAAATCGCTTAAGTTTTGTTGGAATAATGGGGTTTTTTTAATTTTTTTTGAAACCCTTGTAAAGGGTGTCTGTTCCTATGCTCAATGTGATGTAACCTATTTTGGCGGTCAAGAATTTGGGGCTTTTGCATAGTATCTAAGATTGGAATATGTGTTCCGGAATTACCATGTGTGAGTGTGATGTGTCTGCATTTTGGTATAGTGGTAACTATTTGCCACCAGGAAAGTATGTATGTGTTGTTTTATAGTGTGTTCCGTTATTTATCACTTAATGAATCCAGTTCTCACGTGTTGATGTATGAGAATGCGTGTGTTTGTGTTTGAAGGCTATGTGTTAGGTTGTTCTTGTGCCTTCAATGATTAATGGGTTTTTGTTTGCTGTTGTTTTCTTTGAGTTTGCAGAGTGAAGGAGTTTTGTGGGATTGGGTATTATATAGGAAGGCGCAAAGATGATGTCCAGATCGTATACAAATCTTTTAGATTTGGCCTCTGGGAATTTCCCGGCAATGGGGAGGGAGTCTAGGGAGAGGAGGCGGATGCCGAGGGTTATGAGTGTTCCAGGGTTTCTCACTGAGGTAGATGATGATCAGGCAGTTAGTGTTTCCTCCGATAACCCGTCGACAATTACTACGGATAGAATGATCATTGTGGCTAACCAGTTACCATTGAAGGCAAAGCGAAGAGAGGACAACAAAGGGTGGTCTTTCAGTTGGAATGAAGATTCGTTACTTTTACAGCTTAAGGATGGACTTCCGGATGACATGGAAGTTCTTTATGTTGGTTCCTTACGCGTAGATATTGATCCAGCAGAACAGGATGACGTGTCTCAGAATTTGTTGGATAAATTCAAATGTGTTCCGACTTTTTTACCTGCTGACGTTTTGGCAAAATTTTATGATGGTTTTTGTAAAAGGCAGTTGTGGCCACTTTTTCATTACATGTTACCATTTTCAACTGACAAAAGCCATCGATTTGATCGCACTTTGTGGGAAGCTTATGTGCTAGCAAACAAGCTATTTTTTCAGAAGGTAGTTGAAATAATAAACCCTGAGGATGATTACATTTGGATTCATGATTATCATTTGATGGTGCTGCCTACTTTTATTAGAAGGCGTTTTAACAGGGTTAAAATGGGATTTTTCCTGCATAGCCCCTTTCCATCATCAGAGATTTACAGGACTCTTCCTGTAAGGGAAGAGATACTGAAAGCTTTGCTAAACTCTGATATCATCGGATTCCATACCTTTGACTATGCTCGTCATTTCCTTTCCTGCTGCAGTCGTATGTTGGGTCTGGAGTATCAGTCTAAGAGGGGTTATTTAGGATTGGAGTATTATGGAAGGACCATCAGTATTAAGATTATGCCTGTTGGTATTCACATGGGTCGGATTGATTCAGTCATGAGAATGGCAGTTGAGGAGACCACAGTTAAGGAGCTCAAACAGAAATTTGAAGGAAAAACCATCTTACTTGGTGTTGATGACATGGACATTTTTAAAGGAATAAATTTGAAGATTTTGGCAATGGAGCAGATGCTCAGACAGCATCCTAAATGGCAAGGAAGAGCTGTTCTGGTCCAAATAGTTAATCCTGCTAGAGGGAAAGGGATACATCTGGAGGAGATACATGCTGAAATACAAGAAAGCTGCACCAGGATCAACAGAGTGTTTGGGCGGCCTGGTTATGAACCTATTGTTTTTATAGATAGAGCAGTATCTATTGCTGAAAAAGTTGCCTATTACAGCATTGCTGAGTGTGTTATTGTCACAGCTGTAAGGGATGGAATGAACCTCACTCCTTATGAATATATTGCTTGTAGACAGGGAATATCTGATTCTGAATCATGTTCTAATGCCAGTGACCCAAAGAAGAGTATGCTGGTGATATCAGAATTTATTGGGTGTTCTCCATCACTTAGTGGGGCAATTCGTGTCAATCCATGGAATGTTGAAGCAACTTCAGAGGCAATGAATGAGGCTATCTCAATGAGTGATGGGGAGAAACAGTTGCGGCATGAGAAGCATTACCGGTATGTCAGCACCCATGATGTTGCTTACTGGTCACGTAGTTTTTTGCAAGACATGGAGCGGGCTTGCACAGACCTTCTAAGGAAGAGATGTTGGGGAATAGGTCTTAGCTTTGGATTTAGAGTTGTGGCACTTGATCCTAATTTTAAAAAGCTCTCAATTGATGCTATGGTCTCAGCTTACAAGAGGGCAAAGAGTAGGGCCATTTTGTTGGACTATGATGGTACTGTGATGCCGCAGAACTCCATTAACAAGAGTCCAAGCAAGGAGGTCTTGTCTATTATGGAATCACTTAGTGCAGACCCAAAAAATATTGTTTTTATTGTTAGTGGAAGGGGGAGAGAGAGCTTAAGTGAGTGGTTTGCTCCCTGCGGAAAACTTGGAATTGCCGCAGAACATGGGTACTTCTTGAGGTCTGCTCTCTCTCTCTCTCTCTCTCTCTCTCTCTCTCTCCCTCTCTCTCCCTCCCTCCCTCCGAAATGTCAGCTATTTTTCTGTTTTACTTCATATTAACTCTCCACAGATTGCTTATTGTACTTGTCATATGAAACATATCTTAGGCATCTTCAGCATACAATGTCTGTAGAGTTGTGGAAAGTGCCATTTTTTTGGTGTGAATAAATCAGGTTACAGTAATTTTGTTTTATTCTCAGTTTGACCAAGGCCCATTAAGCAGGGGTCAAAGTGTTTCTAAAGTCTAATTTAACAGATACAATATAATATTACAAATATATATATTGGGTTTTGCAAGTATTGTTAGTAAGTCACACTATGTAGTTCAAATTGTTGCTGAGAACACATCGGCTTCTGACAGCTATGCCAGGAATGAATTCCCGTCGAGTGGTATTTTGTTTCTGAAAATGTTTCTCACTATTTCTGCACTTAACTAAACATATAGATTCTCATCTCTCTTGATCTCCATTCCTTAAATTCTGTCCTGCGTTTTCTGAATTGGTAACATGGAAATTTCTATATTAAACAAATTGTTTTATTCAGATGGGGCCACAATGGAGAATGGGAAATTTGTGGTAAGTCCTCCGACTTTGGATGGATGCAGATAGCTGAACCTGTGATGAAACTATATACTGAGGCAACTGATGGCTCCTCAATCGAAAGAAAAGAAAGTGCTTTAGTCTGGCAGTACCGTGACGCAGACCTTGGTTTTGGATCTTCTCAGGCTAAGGAAATGTTAGATCATCTAGAAAGTGTTTTGGCCAATGAGCCCGTTGCCGTGAAGAGTGGCCAGTTTATTGTTGAAGTAAAACCACAGGTATATATAATTTCTCTGAGAAGAAAATGAGCCTTTTCAGAATCTCTTTTCAAAAATGCTACTTTCCTGAGTTTGGATTTTTGAGTTGTATCATGCCCTAAAAAAGAGCATAATGTGCTACATTTAATTTGTTTGTTTTACTTTCATATTTTTTTGGTGGCACTAGGAAAAAGCCTGTTGTTAAATACGGTTTGTGTGAACTGTTGAGAGCTCATTAAGGCTTCTGCGATAGTATCATTGTAATGTTACCAGTGCCATTAATTTGTTAAAAAGAAGTGGTAAATAAGTAGTTAAGGAATATTTTGTTGCAAAAAGTAGAAAAACTGGACTTTAGATAGAACCTGGTCCATGTCTTTCCAAATCTCTCATTCTCTTTCATATTTCTGATGTTCTGGTTTGACAAGACCCCTGTTTTTGGAAACAATTGATGCTTCTGAAAGGGTTTTCAGTGGTTAAAATTTTCAAACTGGAATATTGAATTCGTCGGGTGTGCATAGCAGCTTAGCAGCTGGTGGTTGCTGTGTAATCTTGCCATGAACTTACAAATGATTTGATATTGCTTAAACAGTTGTGCCACCCTTGGTTAGGGGAAATGATATAGTGATTCATCTGATTCCATTTGGGTGTTTGTGTTTGCAGGATGTGAGCAAAGGTTTGGTGGCCGAAAGGATATTTTCGTCAATGGACGGGAAAGGCAAGCAGGCTGACTTTGTGCTGTGTGTTGGCGATGACAGATCAGATGAGGACATGTTTGAAATAGTTAGTAGTGCAATTTCAAGGAATATTCTTGCCTCCAATGCTTCTGTGTTTGCTTGCACAGTTGGACAAAAGCCAAGCAAAGCAAAGTATTATCTGGATGATACAACCGAGGTAACAAGCATGCTAGAATCTTTGGCCGAAGAATCAGATTCTTCACCCTGCATACAAGAAACTGGGGATTCCTCTCGGAGGCAAGTATCAGTTCAGGTTTCTCTGATTTAGATGATCATGATTTTTTTTAATTGGGATGTAATATTCGTGGTGACATTTGGGGCGTTTGCAGAGTATGTTTTCATAAATTTTTTCTTTCTTTTGCTTTTCTTTCTTCTATTATATATTACATATATTTTTGGGAGAATCCCGTCATTATTTTCTGTTCCGTTATTCATAACTTTGGTTGGTTGTGGTGTAGCAGCAGACAAAGATGTTAGTTTGGTTTTTATGTCCTATAACAAAGGAAGAAAATAGTGGAATTCTTGCTTTCCAAAATTACATTTTGATTTCTCGGAACACAGTTTATTCAGAGATGTTCCTAAACTTAAACCATTTATACCAGAAGCGTGCAATATAGTAATTAGTATATTTAAGTTCTTTCTTATTCAATTTTAATGCTATTTAGAAAATTTGAATAAAAATTAACTTGAACTTCTATTGTAAGAAATAGTAACATCATGTTCTAAAACTCAATTTCAACCTTTTGCGGCTGGACTAACGAAGTATGACAGAACTTAGACGAACATTAAATTCCTGGGAATATTTTGGTACAGGAAGATTCTTCAAAAGAATTTTCAACAGCCTAAATTCGGTGGCAGCATTTAATTGTGTATCCAATTTAACAATGTGTAGGAATATATCCACAAGAAGATGGAGTGGGTGTATCTACTTTCATTTAATTGTGGTTGTGGATAGGTTCTTTATGCACCTGATTTTTCCAAGTTTCATAAGGTGTAAAATAAATAATCTCGTATAATAAGACAAAGTAAAGATTTAGGAAGTACAAAAAATATTTCATTAAAAGTTGAAAATGTCTTTTTCTATAAGCTATGGAAACAACTGTAAAATTCTTTCTAAAATATCATAACATCATTTTTTGAAATTATTAATTCATTCGCAAAGGTATAATCTCGTAAAAATTAATATTTAATAGTTTGTAGTGTATTTGATAATAACTTGTTACATTGATGGTGGGGGTTGGAGTGGGGTATGGAGTCTAGATTTCATAGAAGCCTATTGAAAGGATACAATTTATAATTACTTCTCTATTATATACAATTTATCTTTAAATGTTAACATTTGTTACATAGTCTTTATTTAAAATATTTTTTTTTTGAATTTTGTTGATTTGTGTGACATCCATGTATAACAGTTACATCATAGTAATTAGAGAGTTTAACCACAAACAGCTGGATAATATAAATATATACGAGATTAGTTTACATTCGGGAAAAAAATAAGATGTTTCAAAACAAAATATACATAAAATCCTCTAGAGGAATATAAACTCAAACATCTATATACATAATAAAAAATTATCTACATATTGCGAAGCCTTTTTGAGCTAGTCACGGCTAATAACTCTTATGTGAATATTTCTTTCTGTGTAACATACAATCATAATAAATAAAAATAAATAAACAAAATCAGGTAAACTAGTATAATATTTAAAAGATTTTTAACAATAAATATCATATTCACAAAACAAATTCATGAGTTACATTCAAATCATGCAAATAACTAACACCATGTAACTACTTTCAAAAGATTTGCTTGAATAAAACATTAGAGATTTTGGATTAACATGTGAGTACTTTATTAAATTTTGGCAATTATCATCTTCACTCAACTCCACCCTTATATATATACGATCAAAAGAAGTCACTCAAATATTTTTCTTTATGTGAGTTAGAATATCTATTAGAGTTGAATAATCTCGATAAGGAATTATCTACTCAATACACTACCTAATTCACACATTATAACATTTCCTTCTTAGACATACCTTGTACAAATTCCATGGATAACCATTATTCAACAACACAATAGATTTTGACCACTATGTAGGTTTTACTTAACCCATCTCATTTACTCTCATAAAAGGATATCTCATTTTCATTATAAAATCCTCTTCATCTCACTAAGTGACTTTCTTGCTCGCCAAATAGAATACATGATAAGACTCTAGAAAACCTAAAATTCCACATTAATTTGACACTTATCACACACTAATTGACCACATTTGTAAGCAAAACAAACCTTTTTTGGTCGAAGTAACATAATGAGGTATGGAGAATTAGAAATTAATGAATTTGATGATATTTTGGTGTTTGCAGCCATTTTGGAGGAAAAGAGCAAAGTTGTAGCTGAGCCATAAATTTTGACACTACATCTTGAAAGCAGAAAATATAGAGCAATGAATCTTGGTCTTCTAACTGATTGGTGCAAAATGGTGTTGAGACACAAAAAGAAACCCCTTGCAAGAGAAAACCTGAAGCACTAGATAAAGGGGCTAAACTGCCACATAAACCATCCACAGAAGAAAAACTCAAGTGCTAATCACTGAGAACTAAGCTAATAAGAAGAAAAACCACCTTGAGAGAGCGCTACAAATGAAGCTGAGAACTACCCAAAATCATCTATAAGTACAACGCTTTGCTCCTAGTTTTAGGCTTCAAGTTCTTAGCTACTTTAAGCACTCTTTCTCTATTAAAAGTAGATTATAGTAGGAGAGGGATGGGAGATGAACAACAAATCCTAGAGCTTAGCTTAAAGGAGGTTGGGTCAATCATTAAGAAAAAGGTTATGAGAGTAAAAAAGAAGACTATACTATAAAACTTAGGAAAGGAGAGCTACAACATTTGGCAAAATTTCTCTATATTAATTCCAAGTTGAATGTACAAGCTTTGGGTACCATGGATGAAAAGTTACATTTTTCATTCCAATGGTAATGTTGAAACAGAAACAGAATTTGAAGTTTTGACTGAGTGCTTGTATTGTCGGAGTCAACAAAAAACTAATGATATCTAGTGTGCTTGCTAAAGGTGGTAGCATGCTACACCATTTAGTAGTGAACTTGCTGGAGATTTTGGGAGTCAACCTATAAAGAGCAATCAAAGTCTATGACTAAATTTGGTTTGTCTGGAAAAGAGTATATGCTGATGTTTAACCACTTAGCTTACTTATATTAGAGTAGAACATGATCATACCATAATCATGTATGAATTTCAAGCAAGCAGCTATAGCTATAGCTATAGCTATGAAATTTGATGTTATACTTAAATTATCTTAACTTGGCGAGAAAAAGATGACATGAAGTATTACTTTCTTTATCTTTACTTCTAAAGATGATTAGGCACATAAATGATTAAAACTCCTCATGTAGGTCAATGCTTGATCCTTTTTGACATCTATATCTCCTTTCTCAGTGTGGTATTTTTTATCATGAAAGATTGACGTTAGCACTTTTTGAAGCCTGCATTGACTTGTGATTCCACTGCATAACGTGGCTACTTACTATTGCACCATTAGTGCATGAGTAATTGTTGATGTAATGGTGGTCAACCTTGTTAGCAAAGATGAATGTCTATGTTTATGAAATATAATTGGTGTGATGTAATTTATCCAAAAACACCATCATGGTAGCTCATCTTTTGGCATCCATGCTGGAGTTGGGCCTCTCCTATGACCAAAAGAATACCATCATCAAATAGAGTTTTTGCTTCACTTTAGTGCCTTCCTTTGTGAAGATCGAACAAATATTCTGTTACGTTTGCAAGCGAAATTGTTACAGTAATTGATAGATTTTTCAGCTTTGTTGAATACATGTTATAGGGCCCTATCCTTTGACATTATTTCCTAATTAAAGTTGTGCTTTTTACAGCTGAATGAGAATAGTATTCGTTTTAAAAGAACACAGTTTTTGAGGTCGCCGTTGAAATGGCCCATCTTTGAATTTCGTAACCATTTTTCTTTAGGAGCATGATAACATTACAGCAGTGGTGTGACATTACCATGGTCGTTGATACTACCTCGGGAGCCACTACTGTGGCTGCGCCACTGTCGGAGACCTTGTTGTAACATTCTACTCCGTGGACTGCAACTGCAACGAGGAATCAGAACTGTTCGATTGTTGCATCATAAGTCAACGAATCAAAAAACTAATCCATCAATAAAATTAATAAACGACCGTTAGCTCGATCGTTCCGATATGACCAGAAAATATTTGAGTAAAGGCACCGAGGGAGTACTTTGACACGAAGGAGAAGATCCCCTGGCCTGCCAAGAACCAAAGCTTCTTAGATTCCAACATGAACTCCCGATAGAAGTCGTCGTCGAGGCCTGGAATAGGAGCCATGTCAGCGAACCGGCTGTGAAAACTGTTGAGAACAAGTTTGATTGGATTCATCTTCAGCGTGTACGTGAGTTGTTCAGCGTGTCCGTGAGTTGCCATATAAATGCTCCATCAATGCGGAGAGAGAAAGAGAGAGACTGTTGAGGAAAATGGAATTGCTCGAGTGAATTAGAAAAAGATATAAAGGAAGATAAAGATATGATGGTAGGATGTCTACGCACGCTCTGAAGGAAAGTCATTTCAACAAGACAGTGAGGAGGTGTAGAATATTTTTGGAATAAAAAAAATAGTGGAGAGGTGCAGGAGCATTCGAGATGGTGGAGGGAACAACACCCAAGATAATTTTACCTAAAACCTATTTTATTCCATTATTCAAAAAATAATCTTAAGCATTAATAAGACTAAACATATATTAATTAAATTTATACCAACAAAATATAATTAACTCANATAAACATAAAACTTAATAATGTGTAAATGAATCTAAAAAAAATCCCATAATAATGCGCAAAAGTAAAATCATATTAACATTGAAGTCATATTTCAAATATTACATTCAAAGATTACACATCCCTACACTATTTAAGAAAATCTTTTATTAATATAATAGGCAGCTATCATGGCTATAATCCCTTGTAATCTTCAAGTCCAAGTCTATGATGTTGAAGAAGCACAAGGAGATATGGATAATGTTCAAGCCCATGATGTTGAAGATATCCGTATAAGTTTTTCTCTTTCTTAATAAAGCTACCTTGTACTTTTTTGGTTAAAACCTTTTAGGCGTCTTTATTTTCGTAAGGTATTCCCATTTTGGTCCCCTTCTTTTAAAACTTTCCAATTGGGTCCTTAAAAGTGTTAATTTCAAACAAATTAACCCCTGCCGTTAAAATTGAGTAACGGTGTTAAATCTGTGCAGAGGTGGATAGATGACGTGCTCAACTATTAAATATCAGACGAAACGTGGTAGAAAACTGAGTGATATGTGGCGTTCAGTGTTGTGATTAATTGATAAATTATAATTAAAAAGGGGATTACAGTCAAAGCACCACCCAGAAATTTTAACATTTTGATTAAAAATTTAAAAAAAAAGTCATCTTCCATTACAGTCAAGGCACCACCCAGAAATTTTCTTCTCTATCCATCACTTAGATCCTAAATTCAGGTATAGCTTTCATTCCAACATCTTTACATTACAACCCAATCGGACTTTAGAAACATCATCTTCTTCCTCGTGCACCATCATCCTGCAATTAAGTAAGCACAAAATCAAAATAGTGACTCTCCCATGTTCACTTTAATTCATCTCCTTCCATTCAACACTGCGAGGGATCGAGAAAAGGGAAACCACAAACAGATTTTCTAACAGTCACTGGCAGAAGAAGTTGCAGAGAAGGAAAATGGCTCCGGGGTATTTAAAATTCAGAGGATGCAAAGTTGTGTAAACTTCACCCTTTAAAACCACTTCCGGTGGAAAAGATGAAGCCTTTAATGCACACCGTACATTTTACTTCTGTTCTGGAGCGTATGGCCTTGGCTGAAATGGAGGGGGGCTTGGATTCCGAAGATCGAACCAAACGAAACCCATGACAATGGTTTTTCAAACTTTGCCAAAAGATTGGTCAAATTGGAACGAGATTCAACACACCCTGGTCACTGTTTGAAACCCAAAATGAAGCGTATGAATCTAACAGCCCCTTCCCTCTAGAAAGAATGTCAAAAATGTGTTAGAGTTCAAAAAAAGATATCTCTGAAGTGCCTTACCTGCGTTTCCTCTCTCCTTTAGCACCAAAACAAAAACCATTAAATAGAATATGCCTTGCAGCGTTCACTTTTCAGTCCTCGTCGAACTCCACTAGAATCTCCTCGAAAAGATGTAGAAGTCAGACTTAGAGGACTAGGACAACGGCGTTTCGGATCTGACCCGAATCCGATAATGGTATCCGTTGCCAATTTCGACGCCCTCCGACCCCCGATCGGTGCTCCTCGACTTCGTGGATTCCAAGGCTCGGTCCCAGGTGCCTCTCCCAATCCCACTCTTCTTCGTGGTTCCGAAGGAAACGATCCAAAATGATTATGGCGCTTATTGCATTGCTCGCTTCCTTTTTCTTCGTCAATTGGTTCATGCTTCTCCGCTTACAATTTCAAGTTGCAGCTGAACTCTCTCTAATTCTGGCGGTGCTTAATTTCATGAAAACCAAAAGAAAGGTGGAAGATGGTAACCCTAATTTGGGTTTTAATTTTTAGAATTTTTTTTAATTATATCTGGGTGGTGCTTTGACTGTAATCTCCTTTTTAATTATAATTTATCAATTAATCATAGCACTGCTCACTCAGTTTTCTGCCATGTTTCGTCTGATATTTAATAGTTGAACACGTCATCTATCCACCTCTGCACAGATTTAACAGGGTTACTCAATTTTAACGGTAGGGGTTACTTTGTTTGAAATTAGCATTTTTAAGGACCCAATTGGGAAGTTTTAAAAGAAGGGGACCAAAATGGGAATACCTTATGAAAATAGGGATGCCTAAATGGTTTTAACCTACTTTTTTTTTTTTATAGATTTTAAAATTTGTACAGATTTTGAAATGTGTACAAATTTTACAATGTTTTTCATAAATTTTTTAAAATTCATTTCTAGA
>NC_028352.1:15427355-15429051 GCF_000741045.1 Vigna radiata var. radiata | reverse complement strand
AAAAACTATTTTACTCCATTATTCAAAAAATAATCTTAAGCATTAATAGGACTAAACATAAATTAATTAAATTTATACAAACAAAATATAATTAGCTCAGATAAACATAAAACTTAATTGTACTGGTCGACCGGGTGAACCGGACGGACCAAAGAGATCAAACTCCAAAAGCCACATCACGGCCGTACGGCCATACAAAACCTATGACCGTACAAAACCTATGACCGGAAGGTCCTAAAAGATTAAATATCGATATGGTTAATTAAGATAAGTTGTGATTATTAAGGATGGGCCTAGATTGGGCCATGATTAAAAAATTGCTAAACACGGCCCATGATGAGAGCCTATAAATAGCGAGCACTGTTGACAGGTAAGGGGTCGATTCTGAGCATTTATTACACTATTAATATTGCCTCTTACTGACTTGAACGTCGGAGTATTTGTGACACCTACCCGACCGGACGGTAACGAATTGTATACTAGACTCTTAGACCGAAGAAGGTTAGGATTGGAAGATCTCGAGGAGAAATTGTGTAGGTCTCTGAAGTAACTCGTCTCCATACCGAAACAATAATAATGTGTGAATGAATCTAAAAAAATCCCATAATAATGCGCAAAAGTAAAATCATATTAATATTGAAGTCATATTTCAAAGATTACATTCAAAAATTACAAATCCTAAACTATTTAAGAAAATCTTTTATTAATATAATAGGCAGCTATCATGGCTATAATCTTTCAGTTTTTCTTCCCTTGTAATCTTCAAGTCCAGGTCCATGATGTTGAAGAAGCACTAGGAGATATGAATAATGTTCAAGGCCAATGATGTTGAAGATATCCTCTAAGTTTTTCTCTTTCTCATTAAAGTTACCTTGTACTTTTTTTTTTTATAGATTTTAAAATTTGTACAGATTTTGAAATGTGTACAAATTTTACAATGTTTTTCATAAATTTTTTAAAATTCATTTNTAGATTTAAAATTTAATAATAATTTAATTTAATTTAAAATTTTAACATTATTTAACATAAATTTATATTTTAATGATTATTAAAACATAATTTCTACTATTATAATAGTTATATTAAAAAAATAAAAACAAATATAATTAAAATAAAACTAGCAATAGAAAATATTAAAAAAATTGTTTAAAAATACTATAAATAATATTAGAATTTTATATTAAATTTTAAATAAAAAACAAAATTTTAAAAAATTTGTTTACAGAAATCCGTTAATGTAAGGTCTTAGAAAAACATAACTTAAGAGTTTCTCAAATTTCTCCATTTCTGAAGCATCATTTCCTCTTCAAAGTTTCTTTCTCCTTGCTCTACATCCTCTCCACCCCATTTCAACTCACTGAACCCTTAGTTTTGTTTATCAGAAGCTTCCTAAGTAATCAGGACTTCAAGAACAGCAAGTGCAACCGATCAATTTCTCAAATCTTTCGCTGGTAATTCTTGCTTTTCTTTAAGGATCAAGAGAAAGGGGAAAAAATTCTTCTGGACCGTGCTACCAATTGAAGGTAAGGGGAGCTAGATACTATTTTTCATTGTTTGTATGAACTGTGCATGTATTGAAATCTTTATTATTTT
This sequence comes from Vigna radiata var. radiata, assembly GCF_000741045.1. NCBI lineage: Eukaryota > Viridiplantae > Streptophyta > Magnoliopsida > Fabales > Fabaceae > Vigna > Vigna radiata. The sequence goes on along the minus strand of NC_028352.1, from coordinate 15,427,458 downwards.
CTAGTTTGATGAACAATTGTGTTTTGGTGTGAAAGTATGTTGTAGGTAATTGAATGAGAAATTGCGAAACTCTGAATTGGTGTTGTGAATATATATATATATA
>NC_028352.1:15425367-15427125 GCF_000741045.1 Vigna radiata var. radiata | reverse complement strand
TGTTTTGGGTGAGTTTAGAGGAAGTGAGGTAGTGGTTTTGAGTTTTAGGGGTTATAACTTGAATTAGGCAGTTAAGACAACTTAGGTAAGTCCAAAGTGACTTGTGAGAAGTGTCAAAACAGCCAAGAACAGTCCTCAAGTGGTAAATCTAGGTTTGAGTCCATAAGTTGAGAGAATTGAGGTTTTTGAGTGTAAATCTATGCATAGTTGCTAGGGATTGAGGTTAGGAATGTTTATAAATCTTTAGACAAGTTTAAATACACCTAAGTTTCGAGTTAAAATGATTAGAAATTCATAAAAAGGTCTAAAACGAAAATTAAGGGTGTGAGTTCTGCAAAATCTGCATAAAAACCTGTAGAATCCACGTTGGGCGCCCCTAAATGGCATTCATTGTTGTTTTCTAGCGCTGGGCGCCCCCTAAATTACGTTGGGCGCCATTCAACACGTTGTTTCTGCTGTCGTTCTTGTTTTTGACGTTTCGGGAGTTTCAGACGTCCGTTTTGAACGTTCTTTAGGTCGTTCTGGGGGTTTTTGACCCTTCCGGAGCCATTGGTGAGAGTTTCCAAGCTATTTGAATTACCTAAGTATTGGTAATTTAAGATTATAAAGATATTTGTATTAATAAGTGATGTTTTTCTAAAAATATGTAATTATTGTTTTCTCTTTCTTTCTTGTGTGATGATCTAGGTATCTTCTCTTGTTTATTTTATATGATTTCTTCTAGTATTATGAGATTGATTCATGCTTAATTCTGTAAGAAACTAAACTAATATAAAACATTCATGGTATGAAATCAAAAGTATGAAAGTAAGTAAAGTTAGTGTGAAATGTAATGTGATTTAAGTACATCTCTAGGTGAGATCAAATTAAGTTCTGGAATGAATATAGGTAGCTCAGTCTTGGGGGTTTTCCTTAATACTCTAATGACTATTCGATCTCACTTAGAGGAGATTAGTTCATGTGGTGAGAGTAGTAGGAGGTCCTAGTCTTGGTTGTCTCCATTTTATATGGGTCAAGGTGAGTGATAACGGACTAACCTTATGGTGGTAGGGTGGAACCCATAGCAATTGGCTTTGCAAAGCAGTAGAGGCCACACAAGTGCATAACTCGCCATAGCTCGATATTCATTCCGGGTCCGGACGAGTCTAAGTCTAACACCACTTAATAAAACTCTAATTTATAACTTAGTAAAACTGTTCTGTATAATATTGTTTGCTTGACCTTGTATGCTAGTTTAATTTTGTTTACTTGTAATATTTTAGACATCTAGCTTACCCTTGCAATTGTGTGTTTTGTATGAGTTTGATTTCCCTTGCAATGATCATCCAAATTGGATGTGAGCAGAGGTAGGAGAGGCCCCTCTGGAGCAGATATTAGATAGAGTTGATGCTGCTGAGGCTCCAGACACTGCAGAGTAGTTTAGAATAAATAGGATCCCTTATGTATATAACTTAGTTTCTCTCCTTTTCTCCCTTTTGAAAGACTTTATAACTGTATGTAAAGCTTTTAATTTTTCCCTTTCTTTTGGATGACTGTATTATAATATATACTTCATCTGATAATTTCTCTTAACTGCTTTACTTTATTATACATGTTGCATTCCATATGATATATATATATATATATTTGGGATGTTACAGTTAACATATTTAATTTGATATTTGAGAAACAAGCTTTTTACACGTTCTTTTATTTAAAATTTAATAATTATTAAATTTAATTTAATATTTTAATATAATTTATTATATTTAAATATAT
>NC_028352.1:15415706-15419705 GCF_000741045.1 Vigna radiata var. radiata | reverse complement strand
AGTTTGTGAGAATTAGTATAGGATTTGATTGATGTGATAAATTTAAAAAAATTATTTAATTGATAGAAATTAAAGATTATCAAAATACCCCTAGTTATTAAATTAATATAAAATGTTATTTGTTAATGTTATATTTAATTTTAAAATTTTTTATAAAGAGTAAAAAATTAAAAATAATAATTAAAATTAATTTTAATATTGTAAAAAAAAATATTTTAATCAAATAAATTTATTTTTATTTGTTCTTCACAACTGACCATGAAACGCTGACCATGAAACTGTTCAACTCTTCTATTTGGAATTGATTTTGTGTCAAAGTGTATTGATTCTGTGTCAAGGTGTGTAACTCATATATAGTCATGGAATTTAATAAAAAACTGAGGGTACACATGACATTTTACTATAAATCATTGCAAATCTCTTCTTCATCGCGGGTGACCCAAAAAGTACCCATCCCGCAAATCCATCCTATTCCATCATAGCTTTTCCTCTCAAGCGAACAACATCGACAGGTTAATTCATCGCCCGCCAATCTGAGGGAACAGTATAATCCCTTGAAACGAACACAAGCTTAGTAAGGTTTACATCCAGAACTTGAGAAGTCATTAATAAGAGAGAGGGAAGGGAGCGAATGTCTTTATTTGGTGCTTCTCTAAAGGTTTAAACCCTTATTTGGTCCTCATATTTGTATGTCAATCTCAATTTGTTCATCATACTTTTTTTTGTCTCAATTGGGTCCTATAACTTGTAAAAATGAGGCAATTAAGCCCTCTCCGTTAACTAATGACTAACGCCATCTGTTACTGATGACGTGGTGGACAGAGAATTGGCTGACTTATAAGAATTTATATACGTGGAATATAAATATATAAAATAAAACTTTTGAGGTGGAATTAGGTTTTTTAATTTAGGTTTTTTTAATTGAATCAGAAAACAATAATTGAGAGGAATTAGGGATTTAACCATTCCCAGCCTCATTCACTCCGGAAAAGAAATTGAGACCTAGAGTCTCTCATCCAACGAAATTCAAAAGGGGAATTTGCCCTCTCCGCTTGCACGCTGTTGCCTCCGCCAAATCTGCCACCACAAGATGGGAGCCAGGATGTCGCCGGCGTCACTGGTCGCCGTCAAAGTCATTGTCGGCGACCGCTCCGATCTTTCCCTCCTTCTCTTTCTCGCGTGAGAGGGAAGCACCATGCTCCTTCACGTCACGTCTTTGCCGCTACAGCAAAACCAGTCGCCGCCGTCGCCGTCCACGCCGGAGGAAGCCGCATCGTGTATGGCGGTTCTGCGTCCACCTCCGCCCTCTTAAACCTAGGATACCATTGCTCCTGCCGTGACCAAACAGAGGTGTCACCGTCACTCTCTTCTCTGAACTCTCACAGCCCTAAAATCCTCCTCCTCTCGGTATCAATCCAATTCCAGATGCATGGAGACTAAAGATAGGTTTCTGATTTCTATTGTGTATACGTTTTTTGCCTAAGGACTTAACTCCTTTCGATGGTTGGGAATGAACAGAGCCGTAACCAATTTGGGGGGTTTGGGTTTGTTCTTTTTTTGCAGGTGAACCCTTCTCCGGAAACAACCCTCTTCACCTCTAGATTCATCACGGCTTGGTTAACATTCACCTTCAGAGGGCATAAAAACATCAAATTGCACACAATAGAGAGTACTGACATGGGTCACGGGTTTGCTCATGCTTTTCCTCGTCGCCTTCCTCACTTACCACTACATGATGCTCCTCGTGCGCACTCGTCCGCAAGCTTGAATCCAAGGAGGAGTTCCCCCATCTCAACTCTTTTGGTGATTTGGGGAATGCCATTGGGGGCCCTCCCGGCAAATTTTTCGTTGATGTCATGATAGGGTTTTCTTATTGCGTTTTCTGCGTCGGTGTTTTTCTACGGTTTAGGGGTGGCAATGTATGCATTTGAAGGGATAGGAATGATTTTGCCACTGGAATCAGAGGCGAAAGATAAGGATGACAATGAGAGAAATGATGTAGCTGAGGAAGAAACAGATGATGAAGACACTGCCTTTTTTGACACTCGGGATTTTCTGTCATCTTTGAATTCTTTTAAAAGTAATGCTTCTGATATTAGGGTCTCGTCTTTCTCTTCAGACGATGAAGGACTCTATGCTGTTGAATTAGAGGAGGATGTAGATCCTTCCATTAGATCTATTGGATTCAACTATCCTTATGTTAAGCAGCGAAATCAATTCAATTTTGCCACGTCATAATTTTTTAATTTAAATAAAAATTCCATCTAATCAAACAATGCACGTCAGCAAATACAGATTAACTAAATTTAACGCCGTTTGAGACCACTTAACGGAGAAGGCTTAATTGCCTCATTTTTACAAGTTATAGGACCCAATTGAGACAAAAAAAAATGATGATCAAATTGAGATTGACAAACAAATATGAGGACCAAAAGAGAGTTTTAACCTTCTTTGAAAGGAAAAAAGCGAGAATTTGTAATGTTGGGCAGAAAGTGTCATTATTATTATTATTATTAATATCATTATTATTATTATTATTATTTTTATTATTAGTATTATTATAATTATTATTAATATTATTATTATTCTTATTCTTTTTATTATTATTATTATTATTATTATTATTATTAGTAGTAGTATTAATATTATTATTATTTCTATTATTATTATTATTATTAGTATTATTAGTATTATTATTATTACTATTATTATTATTATTATTATTATTATTATTATTATTAGTATTATTAGTATTATTAGTATTATTATTATTATTATTAGTATTATTATTAGTATTATTAGTATTATTAGTATTATTAGTATTATTATTAGTATTATTATTATTATTAAAAGTAATATTATTATTATTATTATTATTAGTATTAGTATTATTATTATTATTATTTTCTTTTTATTATTATTATTATTATTGTTATTAGTATTATTATTATTATTTTTATTGTTATTATTATTATTATTATAATTATTAGTATTATTATTGTAATAACATAAAAATTTGTTAAAAGGGGCTGATGAGGGTATTAGGTGAATAAACCAATTTTTATAATTAAAAGCATATTAGCCACTTAAGTAGAAGGAAATTGGAAGCGTATGTGGTCCATCTCCTAAAAATGCTTCTCTCTCTAACATTCCATTCATCAACTTTCTCTACGTTCTCTTTAGGTCACTTCTTTATTGAACCATTCATTTCACAATGAGAGGAAGCTTAAGTAATCCTGATATTGTAGGCTCCAATTTCACCGATTTGTGCTTCATCCGGTAAGCATTCTTCTTCCTTTTCATTCTTCCTTGGGCTGTGATCATGTAGCAAATCTTGCTGCATGTGACTCATTGTGTCTTCTCTTCCAATTTCAGCCTCAATTTGGTTTTAAAGTTTGTTCTCCATCATCATCATCTGATGATATATAGGTACTGCTAAAGTTTTCCCTAAGACACGGGACAATGTTGATCATTCTCAAGCTTGACTGTTGGAATTAAAGGTAAGGGAAGCTAGGCTTTATGTTTTTTTTTTAATTGATTTCAGAATTCTTTATGTGTGTTTGTTCTGTTGGGTGAAAACCTCAAACTGTTGCATGTATGAACATCATGTTTTCTTCAAAGTCCTTTTAAATAATCGATTATTCTAGTCAGAACATCATATTTTCTTCAAAGTCCTTTTAAATAATTGATTATTACATATAATAATAGATTATTGTCATCCAAAATTCATCTAGCACAATTTTGGGTGGTTTTCGAGGTTCCGGGTATCATTTTTGGACGTTCTTTAGTTCTTTCTGGGGGTTTTTCACCCTTCCAGAGCCATTGGTGAGGGTTTCAATTTTCTTTGTGTGAGTTCACTAGGTTTTGTGTTGTTTAGTGGTTCTTCTAGAATTAGTATTGTCTGTTAATGTGTATTGAATGGTTTCATGCAATTTTACTTGTTGGGTTGTTTGTGATCTTTTAAAGTATAAAAATATTATATATATATATATATATATA
>NC_028352.1:15392489-15415041 GCF_000741045.1 Vigna radiata var. radiata | reverse complement strand
ATATATATATATATATATATATATATATATATATATATATTTTTGTATGCAATGTAAAAGTGAAATATGATAAATTGAATGTTTTTGAGATTGTTTTGAAGAATTATTGAGTTCCATATGATGTAATTCGGAAAGTTAAGTGGATCTCTTGGTGAGATTTCAGTAGTGTTTGGAATGAACATAGGTAAGCTCAGTCTTGGGGGTTATGCTAACACTTTAATGACTCATTCAATCTCACTTAGAGAAGAATTTGTCATGTGGTGAGAGTAGTAAGAGGTCCTAGTCTTGGGTGCTTCCAGTATGACCCAAGGTGAGTGATAACGGACTTACACTTATGTGTGTGGTAGGGTTCAAACCATGGCAATGGCTTTGCAAAGAAGTAGAGGCCACCACAAGTGCACAACCCGCCATAGCTCGATGTTCATTCTAGGTCTAGACGAGTCTTATTTAGTTGTGGTCTGTTGCAACGTGCTAAGTACTTGTATGCCTATTTCTGATTGTAAATGTTAGATTTAAAATTACAGTAGTATGTATGCCTTTGAGAATCTAGCTTACTGATGGGTGTCGCACCCCATGAAAAATTTAATGAGCATAAAAGAATGCAGTATAGACTAGGAAGTGACTCCTAGGTCGTCTCTCAAGGACCAAATATGGTTCGAGAATTAGGTCAGACACGAAGGGGGGGTTGCGAAAGGTTTGTGAATGCGGATGAACTAAATCAAAAGACGGATGCAAACAAAAATATAAAACTGAAATGCAGACAGAAACATAAAAACGGAATCAAATATAGAATAAAAATTGTCGGTCATTAACTCAATTACTATGCTTCCTATGCTAGATCAACGACAAGTACACACTACTCTAATCCAAATCCGACACAAATCACCCAACTAAGCGAAGGTTAATTCGGTCTTCAGAATTACAGACTAAGCGAATGCAATGCACAAATTTAATCAGTCATCCACCATACAGTCTAATCAACTAAGCGAAGAATTGACACCGATTAGGCAACTAAGCGTATACCTAATCGTAGGCAGACATCAAATTAAATATTGAGCAGAATCAAAGCAACGGTATGGCAATTAAAGTGCAAGAGTCTCATGAATAAACTACTTTAACCTCTAATCCAACACAGCTAACCGACTAAGCGAAGGATAATCATGCTATCATAATCACGAACTAAGCAAACGCAATACACCTATTCCATCCATTGTGTTCTATACAGATTGATCAACTAAGCGAAGATGCAATCACCAACTAGGCAACTAAGCGTATACCCGTTGCAAGAACACAGTCAGATTTCATAGAGTGTCAGGCAGAGGAGAATAAACATAAAGACAGTCCCATAAATCTCAAGGAAGCAATGTAATTTTATTAATAACTAACCAACTAACTAACCTAAGCTAGTATGATAGTTAAATTATCACTACCAAATAGACTAAACAAGATTAAAGTAAACAGAAACAATAAACTAAACATAACAGACAACCTAGTGAACGGAAAAAGTAAACTCAAACACTGAAATAATACATTCAATACTAAGGTGCATGAACTAATTGAAATGGAAATAAAACTTGGAAGAAAATACATTTAACATTATTGAATTCAACGCATTAGCATAAGCACCATTCAGCAAGAATAAACTTTAAAGACAATGAGTAATTAAATTGCAACGTTTCAGCAAAAGTGGCAAAAGTGCAATGCAGCTCGGAAATGAAAATGGCTAAATCATGAAAGCATGTTATGTTATGATGAGCATTGAAAATAACTCCTGGTTCATGCGTGAAGAAGAAAAAGATAAGGAAACTTTGAAAGTAACCGTTTGAAAGAAAATAAATAAATGGCATCCCAAAATAAATATCAGCGCCTGCACCAATAAATTGAAAGTGTTTCTATATTTCCATATGTCTGCACAATGTGTTTCATTCAACTTCTAATCACCGCTTATACATATTCCAAATGAAAACAGCTCCCCTATTCTAAAAGAAATCCCAACCGTGCACTACTTCTAGAAGAAATAAAACCAATATTCTCAACCATAACCATCCATTACTTCAATGTCTGCGTGCTTTAAAAAAAAGAAGTAAACAACCTGTCTAGGGTGGCGGCTGCCTATTTTAAATAAAGGAATTTCTCCCTTTTTCCGATTTTTTTTTCTGACATAGCACGGAAAGTGTTTTTATTTACAAGGATAGCACATTGTGCAATATATTTACCAGATTAGCACGGTTTCTATTTGAAGTTAGAATTCGGTTATTAACCGATTTCTAACCTATTTTTCTGTTTTTTTACCATCTTAACTTAGAATTTAGTTTCTAAAAAATCGAATTCTGAATTATTTTAATATTATTTTTATAATCTTATGTTTATTTTTAATGTTTTAATATTTTTTATAAAGTCTTTATATTTATATTTTTTTATAATGCTAGATAGATATATTTTAATATTATTTTTTTATAAAGACTTTTATTTTTTTTAAGTATTTATAATTTAATTTTATTTTATAATCTTATGTTAGAATTATATATTTTAATATTTTTTTATAAAAACTTTTAAGTATTTGTATAGAAAAAATATATTGGAATTAGATTTCTAACTAACGGAATTGGGTTTTCTAATTTCTTCGTCATCATTTTTTTCACTTATAAGTAATTTGGAACCAATTATTATACAATTTATGAAGAAATTGGTGGCAAATGAACCCTATTTAGTAAAAGTCTTGGTACAAGAACATAACTGGTACCAAAGGCAAAATAAGTAGGTACTTCAGGTGAAGTTTTTGCACATGAAGGTCAACTGTGAACATGAAACTCATTTTGGAGTTCCTAATTTCTTTGTCATCATTTTTTTCACTTATAAGTAGTTTGGAACAAATTATTATACAATTTATGAAGAAATTGGTGGCAAAGGAAACCTATTTAGTAAAAGTCATGGTGCGGGAACATAACCGGTACCAAAGGAAAAATAAGTGGGTACTTCAAGCGTAACAGTTTCCATAGAATAATAGCCACGGTCAACATAGTCTCCCATAAACAAGTAATTTGTATCTGGACACTTTCCTCCAAAGCAAAAAAGCTCTCTTGCTCGGACAAAGGTTTGCACTGCATGAGCGGAGAAATTTGCTCATTGAGGTTTCCATGTGAATTCGAATGCCTTATCGAGATCATTTGATGAATATCCTCTCACCGAATCGATGGAAACCCTAGATCTCAATAGGAAAACCCCTTTCGCCTTTTCCGTTTGTGTTTATTGTTTCCAGATTTATAGAGAGAGAAAGAGGTGGAGGATGGTGGTGGTGAAAAACCCATGAAGGCAGAGAGCCCTTCTCAAAGGAGAAGAAGATGACGGAAGTGAGAGAAGTACGTAGTACTGGGAGCTGGCGCATCAGCGACATCAGTAGCGGAGACGAAACACTGTTGATCGAGAAACAAAAAACGAATCAAGCTTGTAGTGAATAGTGAGAAGCAAAGAAGACGCAAATTCTACTATGGAAGGTCAGAATAGAGAGGAGGAGGTCCGATGAGTCGACCAGAAGCGGCGCAGTGTGATTTCGACACTGGGACAACAACGCGTAACAAACACGCACACGAGATCTGATAGAGAGAGGAGGCGTGTGACAGCGCGTGCGGAGGAGTCTATGACGTCGACCACCAGGGTTAGGTCACGCTCAAAGAGACAATCCAAATTTGTTGGTCACCGGTCGAAACTGCAACGATGGCCTGCGACAGACGATGGCGGGCGGTGATCGACAACAAAGATCGATTGGATTACTGGTGGTGATGGCTGATTCAGTGGATGCAACTGTCTTTCTAGGATTCCAAGAAAACTTTAGGTCTCTTTGATAAATATGAATGAAGCCAAAGTCAATGAGAATGCCTTTTAGACATTAGAGAAGGACTCATTCTAGTTTTACTAGGCCAAAGTGTGAAAGAACAACTTCTTCTTTAACTCTAGAGGAAACCAATTATTGGTCATGAAAATACTAGATGCCTCTAAAAGAATACTATGTAACGACATTTAAGAAAAATAATAAAATAAAATAAATGTCATCTCACAATTAAAAAATATATAATAATATGAATTCAATTGAAAAATTTTAAAATTTGAAAAATTTAATATACTAAAAGAATTTATTAGAGACTACTGAAAGTTTATAAATTTATTGAGCTTAGTTAAGTGATTCCTTCAATTGATTTTTTCTTACACGTTTTTCAAACCTAAAAATGAACTCATTTTATGCTTTTTCTTTTGTTACTTTCTTCCATAAATTAAATATACCCTACTAAGACTTAAATCGAATAACTTCCTATCATATTACAAATCTTGATAGATGGAGTGATATTTAAAAATCACGTGCACAATAATTTTAAAGCAAATTATTTATTTCATCCATTATATATTAAAGATACTGTGAGTGACAAAAATAGAAACAAACTTGAGGGTTTTTTTAATGAAACAAAAGGTCCAGTTACATTTAAATAAATTAATTGACACATTAATTTTAAAAGGGAAAAAAGTGGATTTTTAAATTCAAGAAAATAAAAATAAGAACAACCGATAAAACTAGTCTTTCTATAAATAAAAATTACTTTACGATGAACAATTTATAAAAGTTATTTTCTATCAACTTTTTTATCATTATATTTCCGAACTAACCTATAGAAGTATTATACTATTTTTCTTTTATTTTTAATTATATGATAAAGTGGTGTAAAAGAATGCTCCCCAAATATATCCATAAAAGAAATAATTGAACTAGGTGTGTTACAAAGATAAAACAATAATAGTTTTAGCACAAAACAATTTGCTTTAGTATTTAATCGTAAATGATATTAGTTTCATGATAATTACCCTAAAATCATGGTACTTGACTTGACTGTGTAACTTTTTAGTATTTAACGGTAAATGATATTAGTTTCATAATAATTACTCTAGAATCATGTTACTTGACTTGACTGTGTAACTTTTATACTGGTCTACCAAAATCTTTGAACAAATTAGCATATTAAATCTATAATAGGTAAATTAATCACAATTTAATTTTTTAAAAGATAAATTTATATTTAATTATTAAATTAATAAAAGAAAAAGAGATAGTTACATTCTATTGTATAGTTTACTAATAAATTAATATTTAAATGTACCTTTAATTAAAAAAAAAACTCTGAAAGTGTAATTTAATATCAAATTAATCTATAAGCATTAAAACTTTGTAGTATGTAATACATGCTAAATTACACAGTCATAAACTAAATAATAATTTTAATTTCAAATTAAATTATGACTGAATTACACTCTCAACGTAAAATGATAGTTTGTCATAAGTTCTAACTGTAATCAAACAAGAAAATGTTACACCTTTTAAAATAATGTGAGTGTACTGTGCTGACCATGTACTTTTAGATTATGAAATTGCAATGCAATTATTTAATCATTTCCGAACAAAAAAAATCACAGTGAAAACTATTAGTTTCAACCATGGGTCAAATTATAATTATAAAAATAGCAAGAACTAAATTATAAAAAAGACAAAAAGGAATTCTGGAAGTTAAGATCTACAAGTGGTGGGACCCACTTGCATTCAATATATACTCACTGAAGTCACAGCCGCAGCCAACCCTCTGCTTTTTGTTCTGTTTCCCTATTTCCGCGTAACTAAACTGAGCAATGGCGATTTCGCTCAAAGCAGAACTTCTCCGCCGCAGCTCCGTCGCTGGGACAAGGTTCATGTCATCTCCGTGGTTTCGGAGTATCGAGCCCGCTCCCAAGGATCCGATACTCGGAGTAACCGAAGCTTTCCTCGCCGATCAGAGTCCAAACAAAGTCAATGTCGGAGTGGTGAGTTCTGTATCCGTTTGCAACTAATGTTCTCGCATTTTTTTCTTTTTGAGAAATTGAAGAGAAATTACGTCTGTTGAAGGTCAAATTGATTTGATCGGACGGATCCGATCACCTAAACGGCATAGAACTGTTATATTCATCACAGAAAGTGGAAAATGTTTATTCTTCTCTCCTTTTTATTGTATTGTTTGTTTCTTTTATTGTGTTCGGACCATTGATTCACGCAATTTGTAGGCAGTGCAAAGAAATTTTCAATGGATTATTTTGAAATATATTTAGTGCATGTTTAGTCAAAGTGTTTCTGATATTGATGAATTCTTATTGAGTGTAATTTGTTTATTTATTTTTTATTTACAAAAGGGTGCGTATCGCGACGACGACGGAAAGGCTGTGGTTTTGGAGTGCGTTAGAGAAGCAGAGAGGAGAATTGCAGGAAACCAATTCATGTGAGTGATATAATAATAATAATAATAATAATAATAATAATAATAATATATATATATATATATATATATATATATATATATATATTTAGAATTCAGCTGTACAATTACTTTTAATTAGTTCACACCATGAAAATCTTCGCACTAAATGTATATGAAAGTTAAACTCTTTTATCATTTAAAATAATGTGCCTGAAGTACTTATTTGATTCTTTACTTGTAAGAGAATGTTAATAAGTATTTTTGTTTATGTTTTTTTTACTGAGATACTGGTTAAGAGAATGTGTTATTAATATATCCCATATTAGATGTTTAATATGTTTTTTTCTGTAAATTGTAATACAAAAAAATCTTATTTATTCATGTCTTATTGAGTGTTTACCCACTTTATATGAACGCATATTTTAATTGCTTCCATGTGCTAATTTGTAGATATCTCTTAAAGTTTACCCACTAGCAGTTTTTGCCTTTTGGTTGTGTATGGACGCCAACGCAGTTTTGAGAATATGATGCTACTATTTCTTGACGCATCCTTTGAGAGCTACACTCTTACCTTTTCTAATAGGGAATTACGATTCCTTGCACTGTTTATTTAGTTCGTTTAGGTATTTTGGGGTGATAATGTGGGGAATACTACTTTATTACCTGCTGCTTTTCTGGTTTCCAAGCTGAAAACTTTAGAAACCTTATCTTAACTATATCTTTCTATTCGAATGAGTACTTCACTGTTTTCAGAATATTTCTACGGAAAACTTCTCCATTGTTTTAACAGCTTGCATATATTGACATCTCTTGTACATTACACTAACTCCTTTAATTTTTGAAAAATATTAAAACATTTTTTTATCGCTCTTATTGTAAATGTTAAAGAAAGCAAAGGTATTATGTGCAATCCAAAATATCTTAAGGGTGATATTGTGATTTGCCCAATTGACTTTTATTACCTTACTTTCTAAATTAATTTTGAGCATGCAACAAATACATTTAACTTGAATCCTCGGGATTCATAGAACCACATCTTCCATCAATTCAAACCTGCATTCCAAGATAAACTTCTAAGGATCACCTAGCTAAGCAATTAGTAATATTCTCGAGAGCCAGTTTCTATTTTCAATATTTTTGTAACACCAAGCAATTAAACAAATTTCTTATCATTTAGTAGCAAAAAAACAAGGGTCTTATTGGTCTGTCTATATAATCATATTCCAGCTTCGCGAATCATTTACAAATACGGAGTCTATGCCTTTACTTTGCACTGATACAAATGTTTCGTCAGGGAGTATCTTCCTATTGGTGGAAGCAATAAAATGGTTGAAGAATCGCTCAAGCTGGCATACGGAGACAACTCTGAGTTCATCAAGGATAAAAGAATAGCTGCAGTGCAGGCTTTATCTGGGACTGGTGCATGTAGACTTTTTGCTGCATTTCAACAGAGATTTCATCCTAATTCCCAAATCTACATACCAGTGCCTACCTGGGCCAAGTAAGTATTTAACACAAATCCTTTTATAAACTTTAAAATATCAGTTGACTTTCTGACCCTTCATTTTTTAATGTTTTTAAGTTGAATTTTTTGTTGGTACCATGTCTTGCTTGGATATTTATTTCTAATATGAGAAAATTACAGCCACCATAACATTTGGAGAGATGCTAGAGTGTCTATAAAGACATTCCGTTACTATCATCCAGAGTCTAAAGGATTGGATTTTGAAGGACTGATGAACGACATGAAGGTATATTTCTCTCATTCTAAACACTTGTAAAGTTGATTTATGCGTCAACTTTTACAGATAAAGCTTTGCTAGTACTCCATACGCTTCTTACTTCTTAACTTAATTATCTATTACGTATACAGAATGCTCCAGATGGTTCCTTCTTTCTGCTTCATGCTTGTGCGCACAATCCTACTGGAGTAGATCCTTCAGAAGAACAATGGAGAGAGATCTCTTCCCAGATTAAGGTAACAATTTACGGAATAGTAATGCATAAAATCATTGGGGTTTTTTATTCTGGTTGCTGACCTTGACTTTTTTTTCTTGTTCATTAGGCTAAGGGTCATTTCCCTTTCTTTGACATGGCATATCAAGGTTTTGCTAGTGGTGATCCAGAGAGAGATGCAAAAGCCATAAGGATTTTTCTGGAGGACGGTCATTTAATTGGACTAGCTCAGTCATATGCAAAAAATATGGGACTGTACGGCCAGCGAGTTGGATGCCTGAGGTTAGTAGACTGCTTTAAACTACAACTCAGGTGCAGAATGCTACATGAATAATAGGCTCTTCAGTGGCTTTTCTTGTGGTTGGACAGTTAGATATGTTGGACCTTGATGATCCTCCAGATTCATTGAATGTTGACAACCTGCAGCTATATGCCGATTGTATTATCGTGTTAAAATTATCCAAAATTATGTTATTCAGTATAAGTTTAAAAGTTAAATTGACTCTGAAACCTCAGCTCCATAAGGTCTGCATAGTGAGGGTATAACAGTGCAGGAGCTGGGAAACCCAACATTCTAAAAGTAATTTTTATAATTATCTGTAGCTTGACTTCAATTTATCCCCAGATGCAATGGAATTCCCGAGAGACTTATTAGAATATTATCATTTCTATTATCATATTAGCATTTAGAATATTAGTAGTAATTTTGATGATTATTAGGCTTAATTAAATGTTATTTACTCAGCCGTGTTTACTCTCTGATTGTATATAATCCATAAATACCACAACACGTGGGTAGTAACACCATTTCTCTCAAAAATTGTCTTTCAACTTGACTAAAATTAAAGCAAATGATAAAAATACGAGAACTTGGACATATTACATGCTTTGAAGGATGAATCTTGGACATTTTCTATAAAATATCATCTTGGACTTTGGGTACCTTAACAAAATTTTATGTCTTGGCTATGAAATGTGAATTAGTTCTGCAAAAAAAAATGTGCTCATAGTTTAAACTTCCCTACAGTGTGCTCTGTGAAGATGAGAAACAAGCTGTGGCTGTAAAAAGTCAGTTACAGCTGATTGCAAGACCCATGTACAGTAACCCACCTGTCCATGGAGCGCTTATAGTTTCAACTGTTCTTGGTGATCCAGAGTTGAAGAAGTTATGGCTTAACGAAGTCAAGGTAAAGAGATTTTATTTCTTAAGGGTCCTCCTGTGGGTTTGTACCAAGTTTTCATTTGTCTTACCTCCAGCGGGTAGTAAAGCCTCTATTCTTGAGTTAAGGAAGGATTAAAGTAAGGTCTTGATATGAAACTGTTGAAGTTTACTCTCTAGGAGAGTTGGTGTCTTAGCATAACCTTCATGAGGCACTTGCCTTTGAGAAACTTTCCTCCTGCTGTTGCACTTCTGGGTATGGTTTCATGCTGATTTGAAATCCAAGATTTGGAAAATATTTTATATTTGTCAACTTGCCATTTTGGGTACGTCATAAGCTGGGTTCTGTAAATTTTTTGTCCCCACTGTCACGGCTAGATGCTCTTTTGTGTCATATCATACGGTTAAAACATACAATAGCGAAATGCAGTTGTGTTCTTTAACAAAATGTTAGGATTTCTTTTGTGCCATGTTTTTGTCGTTGTCACTTGGTTCTGTTAACACTAATCAATGTTAATATATTTCAAATTTTATTTTGAAAGGACAATATCATACATTTTAATAAATTGCCAATACAAATTTACGAGCATAAGGAAGTTGTGATAATAGATTGAAATTGGACTTACATAGATATTATGTTTGCAGGGGATGGCAGATCGCATCATCGGAATGAGGACCACACTACGAGAGAACTTGGAAAAGAGGAATTCTCCTTTGCCCTGGCAGCACATAACCAATCAGGTTTGGTTGTATTTGTTTAACGCTCAACTGTTTCAACCACTTCGTCCTTTTTTTTTTATTGCTTATTTTAGTAGTTTAAGGTTTTCTATAATCTTTTTTTATTTCATTTTTAATGCAACCATGCGTCTTAAGACACGCGGATAGACAGCTGAGTGAGAATTTTGAATTGAAATTTCAACATCATATCCCAAGTACTACAAGGTGGTTTTCTCACACTTATTTTTTTATTCATGTAGATTGGTATGTTCTGCTACAGTGGATTGACACCGGAACAGGTTGATCTTATGACAAGCAAGTTTCATATTTACATGACCCGTAATGGTCGTATCAGGTAATTAATTATACACCCAATTTACAGTTTGTTTTTTACTTACTTTTTAGATTTGAGATTCACTATTTTCTTACATTACATATATGTGATTATCACAGTATGGCTGGTCTTAATACGGGCAATGTGGGATATGTTGCTGACGCTATCCATGAGGTTACAAAATCTTCCTAAATCATTCAATTTAACAATTGAACAATGTTTGGTTTTGGGAGGAGAGAAGTCTTCTCAGAACTAAAATAAATTTATATTCATTTTTATTAAGCACTCCGATGTGTATCACCATTTCATAACTTTTGTTATTTAGAACAGTTTAAGTAGCAGATCGGATGATAGAGCTTATTTATGACGAACAATATATGTTCACTGAAATGTATTATTTTCTTAAGAAATGACAGTAGCCAATTAGAGTGTTTGAACTTCTTTAGATAATTGATATGCTAATGTTTGGCCTATGATTTGCAATGCTCTAATCAAACCGTTGATACTATGTTGACATATTGAGTAGTTAGATCTTGAAAATATCGGCCGTGTAAGTCTGAAAAATATTAAAAGAAAATAAAAATCTATTGGTTATTCTTCAATTTGTATTTGTAGGAATTTCATACGAGATAATGTTCATAATATTTCTTGAGTGATTAAAACTCAATTATTTTCCAATTTTATATTAGGTGAATTGAATACTTAAATGTCAGATATTCATGTCTTTCCGTAGTTTAAGTATAAAAGTTGTTTTTAACATAAAATTAAGATACTATGTTTGTTAAATAAAATTATGGATTAACGGTAATGCATTGATAGTATGAAAGAATGTTACATTCTTACTTCATTACAAATTATTGATAGTGATTTTTTAAGTAATTACTAGTTTTAATACTGTCCTTACGCACGGGTTAGTATTTGTTTGTATCTTTATTACAAGAGGTTTAATAGTTGAGTAAAAAAATGACAAATATTTAAGTTTATATTTTAGTTTTGAATAAAATTAATTAGAAAAATGATTTATAGGTTTAAAAGTTCAATATACTTATACAAATATAAAGGATAAGCATAAATATGTGAAGTAAACTTTCTAACAATATAAGTCAATGTATTAACAAACTCATTTAATGTGTATGGTTAGACTCGTTTAATAACAAACTTGTCTAATATACATTCTCTTAATGTGTATGATTAGATTCATTTAATCAATATATAGACAAACTTGTCTAATATATATTGCAATACTCATCTAGTTAACGAATGGATGAAGTCAACTAATGTGTGTTAATAAACTTGTCTAATATGTGTATGAACAGACTAGCCTAACATATATTATTAGAATCATCCAATCAATGTATGAACAAACTTATATATTCTTAACCTCGTCTAAAATGTATGAAATGATAAGATTTTCTTACATTACATACTTATCTATTCTTAGACTTAATGTAAGCCTATAATTGACTGCATTACCAATGTTTTAATATTCGTCCTTGGCAACTCATAAGTGGGATTAATCATGGGTTGAATCAATGTTCTCGAAGACCGATCTACAATAGCTTGGCCTAATCCTGCAATTATTTTATTATGTACAAAATATGATTTTTTTTTGTTATCTTTTTAGTTATTGTCTTTGGAGTTTTTGTTGTTATCTTTTTGGTTATTATCTTTGTAATGTTTATTTTGGTTATTTCCTTTTCTTCATAATCTAATAATTTTCTATATACTCGTCTAATCAACTTATGATAAAACTTGTTTAATATTTTTTGCAATACTCATCAAATTACTATATGGACAATCTCGTCTAATGTGTATTGTTAGACTTATGTAATTTTTTTGCTATAGTTTTCTAATCAAAGTATGTAAAGACTTGGTTGATGTGTATTTCTATTCGCATCTAATCAATACATTAATAGACTCATCT
This sequence comes from Vigna radiata var. radiata, assembly GCF_000741045.1. Classification (NCBI taxonomy): domain Eukaryota; kingdom Viridiplantae; phylum Streptophyta; class Magnoliopsida; order Fabales; family Fabaceae; genus Vigna; species Vigna radiata. The sequence continues at coordinate 15,402,685 of NC_028352.1, read as the reverse complement.
AATATGTATTATTAAATTGTCTAATCACTATATGGACATGCTCGTATAACGTGTATTGTTAGAGTTGTCTAATTAGTATATTCAAACTCATGTAATTTGTATTATAAGATTCATCTAATCAATGATTTGACAAACTTGTCTAATGTGTATTAGTACTCGTCTAATATGTGTATAGAATAACTTGTCTAATGTATATGGCTAGATTTGTCTAATTAGTGTATAAACATACTCATCTAATGTATCTTGATATACTCATTTAATTAATATATGGACAAACTCGTCTGATGGGTATTGCCAAACTTGTCTTATTAGGTATGGACAAGCTCATTTAGTGTTTATTGCTAGATTTGTGTAATTAGTGTATGGATAAGCTCATCTAATGGGTGCCCTTAAACTTTTCTAATTTGTATTCCTATGCGTAATCAATAGGTGGAGTTCTTAATGTTTTATGCTATGCTTGTCTAGTGATTGTATGAACAAACTCATCAAACGTATATAGTTAAACTTGTCTAATCAATGCATAGACAATCTGAACTTTTTTTTTTGTTATACTCATCTAATCTTTGTATTCTTAAACTCTTCTAATCAATGTATGGAATGATTCATCTAATGTCTTTTGTTATACTCATTTAACTAATGTATGGATAGACTCATTTATTATGTATTGTGAGACTCGTCTAATGATTTTTATTATACTTATCTAATCAATGTATGTACAAACTCGCCTAATGTTTATATTGTTAGACTCATCTAATGCTTTTTGTTATATTTGTCTAGTGTGTGTTGTTAGACTTGTCTAATCAATATATTTCTAATATATATTTCTAGTCTCGCCTAATTTCAATATAAATACATTAGTGGTATATTTTAAAACAATTAGTTTCATAGTTTTTAATATTTGTTTCAATCTTACTAAAGTCTTAAGGTCTACATTTTCAACTTGAAAATAGTAAAAGTTAATTAAAAAAATTTTAAATATTAAAAGTGCGATTTTTTTTATCACAAATATACAATTTAAACCTTTTAAATGTACTATTAAGTACAAAATTTTAATTTATTTTGTTACAAATATAATTATTTAAAACCTTATACCAATTTTGGACTTTTGCTATGTTGTTGGGTGTGTTTCCATATTGTTGCTATGTTGTTTGGGTGTTTTCTTAAACTGTTGCTATGTTGTTGGGTATGCAGCTATTTTTAGTTGTGGCATAGTAGTTTTCTTGTATTACGTACTTGTTTTATTGGTTGTTGGATGATGTGTTGTGTCTCGTCATCTCGATTGCTATTGGGAGACAAGTTTGATTGTTTTGTATTCTTTTCGTAATTTGTAAAGTTGAAGTTTGTTGCTTTTCTCTTAAGGCTAAGAGGGCTAGGGAAAATGAGAGGTTCAAGTGTTGTACCTTCTTGTTTGTGTGAGGTAGGGAATGATGTTTCGCCCGTAGGTTTCCGACATGTTGCTGAGTATAGTGCTCAGTGTGTAATGCATCAAAGTTTTTACTTGAGTTTCCAATCAATAAGGTTCGCATAGGGGCACTCAAATTTTTTGGCTTACTGAAATCTTTTATTCTTAAGTTCGTAAAGATCAACCCCTTGTTTCAGTCAGAATGTATCCCCAAGACCCTGAGACATTGGCTTCTACCACCTTTATACGAATAAGGCATCTGAGTAAGACTAACGTCTCCTTCATTCCCAATATATGCTTTTGCTTCCTATCTTTTGGAACTTTACCAACAACCATGCCTTTTTTGCAAGATTTATAGCTTGTCCTGATTTTGACACACTCTTGTATTGATAAAGGGGCTTAGAGGACTTTCATTATAGAAAGCACAGGTTCAAAGTTTTCTTTATGTTACACATAGCAACTCTTCTTGTTCAATCCTTTAATCGAAACGAGAGAGTGACTAGGCCAGAAAGGTATAATCATTTGCATGAATTTCTTATTTAGGGTAAAGGGTTTAAGGCGAAAAAGGCATATAGAATGGTAATGGCTGAACATAATCAATGTATGCTTAGAAAATATATTCCAGTGGTTTGCATCCACTTTTAAAAGCAATTGAAAGTGGGGACATTACCAATTCTCATAAGACTTTATACTAAAAGTGGATGTAGATGTGGATGCCAACCTTTATATTCATCTCATTTCTTATACCTGGGTGTATTGCAATTCTTTTCATAAGACTTTATACTGAAAAATCCTAAGGATCAAAAGAGAAAATAATGCTTCTTAACAACAATAAGGAGTAGAGTTGTTGGATATAGCTCGATGTTGCCATAAATTAAGCCAAAACACTTTACGTCAAACTTGAACCGTTTGATTTGACCACAGAGCAACAACCTCTAACACTCCACACCATTGTGGCAGTAAGAGGCTCGTCCATTAGCTTACTTTTTTTGCCAAGATAAGAAGTACAAGAACCTAATCCGAACCTACTTGAATTTATCAACAAAAAGTCCTTAATAATAAAATGTTTAATTATCAACAAATTTTCAAATTTAAATTTACTAAAAAAATTTATCAATAATTCAAATTTTAAAATCTATTAATAATTCAAATTTATTAGTAAATTTATTTTCATGGGTAATATTTTGTTAATAATTTCAAAAAAAATTATAGATGGCTTGACAATACCTATTCCCTTCTCATAAGATGGCATTTATTAATGTCATTATTTGGATAATTTTTTATATGATTTATGATGTGTTTTCTATTAAAGATGTGACTTGGATAATTGTCTTTAGTTTTTACCTTTGTCAACATATATTTTTTTGATATTTTTATATTAGTTGTTTAAAATTATCTTTATTCACATAATCAACATGAAAAGGCACTACAAAATAAAAATAAATAAAATAATTTGGATATTATTATAATAATTTTGAAATTATACACTAAAATTATTATTCTACATATATGATTCAAAAAATGGAACGTGAGTTATTTTTCTTATGGAATAAAATCTAATTTTGGAGTATGTGTGTTCTTAGACAAGAAAATGTGATTATATATGATTTAGTTAAGATGGTGTTATCTTGATAAGCTTGATCATTCAACATAGTCCGAACAAAATACTTTTTAGTCATGATGAACTAATGTTTTGTTATTAAGTGTGATTATTAGATAAAATAACTAGATAAGAAAGGAAAAAAAATTAATATTTACGAATGATGTGACAACATCAATTAAAAGTTCATTTGAGACAATATATGATTATCATGATGAAAAATCACTTTTGAATTTATTAGACACATTACAACTTGACTCAGAGACCTCCATAAAATTTATGACACAAAGACCAAGTTTTGTGTTATTGTAGGTTAAGTTTGACGTTGGCAATATAATAAATGAATACAATAGATATTTCAAGCATGGCAAATTTAGTGCAATAGATATCAATGCTAGCTCATATGTCATCAAACTTTGCTACAGTTATGACAAGAAACAAAAGATCAACTGGTAAGTTGCAACCATCTCATTCAAGACGTCTATAAATAGAAGTTTGAATTTGCACCAATATTTTATGGATGTTGATGTGAATGAAAAATTATTGTAGGTTTCGATAGTAATATCGTGGTATATTAAATCATTAGGGAATTCTTCTAAAAGAAGAATGAATAATAATATTTTTGACTTTTCTATTTTTTTTATATTTAAACAAGGTCTAAGAGATGGTCTAAGTCACTTTAAATTATTTTGAAGATGCCTAATGTGAGATGATTTTAAGTTAATATTGATGTTAGAGGAAGTTATGGTGACTACATTGTGAGTTTTTTTCTCTTATTTTGGGATTTGAAAATCATATTTTGTTAGGCTTATGGAGGCCATTTTAGCTATTAAGATTTTGTGAAATAATGATTATAATCATGCGTAGTTAAAATGTGATTCATTCTTGGTCTAACATTTTTTTTTTCATTTTCTCAATCTGTTTTTTATATTTTTAGAGGAAGATGGAGGAAATATATTAAAAGTTGTGAAAATATAAGTTTAAGATATCTCACATTTTTTGATGAAGATAGATAGTATAGACAAGATAACTAATTTTGTAATTGATAAGTAGTTTAATATTTTACTTATTTTATTAGTTTATATTTTTCTTTGAAACAAGTGTAAATCCCATAATTTTTCTTTAATGTAATTTGTTTGGAGGAAGTTTGTTTTCGTATATTTCTAACATGGGTTTAGTTCCTATGATTTTGTTTTTAATTTGTTATTTTTTATAATATAATTGACATATAATTGATGGGCTTTGAAATCTGAACCTAATTGAGATGTGAGTATTGATAATGATGCTTAATATGAATTTTATAAAAAAATATTAAGAATAGAGTTAGATTATTGGATTATATATATTTAAGGAAATTGTCTACCCAAATAAACGATAGAATAAATGTCTAGATAATGTTTTATAATAGATATTATATTTTATTAATTAAATATTATATATAATATTTATAATTTATTTTTTAAATTATATTAAAACTCTCATGATGTTTCTTTATAGATAATTGCTCTAGTTATTTCATTTATTGTTTATTAATATTAATTTTGTATAATAATATATTTTCAATCAAGTTTAGATAAAATAAAACCTTAAAATAAATACAATATCATAAATGAATAAAATCCAAATTAAATAATACTAAAAAGAGGAATAAATATAGTAAACGAAACGTCTATATTTTAAAAAGGTTTAAACCTCTTTTTGATTTCTAAGTTATGAGCGAATGTTCAGTTTAATCCTCGCTTTTAAAAATGTAAACCTTTGATTCCTAAGTTATAAAAAATGTATCAAATGAGTCCTTTTTTTATGTTCATGGTCAAAGTACAAAGAGTAATATAAAGTGTTGTTATTATTAAGAAACAAATCAGAGCAATGTAAAGATGTAGCAATTGTTAAGAAACAACCAAAAACAGTATTTCAAGTTAAAAAAGGACTCATTTGATACATTTTTTTATAACTTAGGGACCAAAGATTTACATTTTTAAAAACGGGTACTAAACTGAACATCCACTTATAACTTAGGGACCAAAAGAGATTTAAATCTTTTAAAAAACACTATTGAAAATGTAGCATCGAAAAAAGTGACAAGAAAACCATATTGTACTTTTTTGGGGACAAGAAAGTAGCAATAATTAGAAACATTTACAATTTATAAGTTTCTTGCATAAATCTATATCTTAATCAACCCCCTAATTAGATAAAAACTATTTTTTATCATATGAAAAGTTACAAAACAAATTAATCAATCAAAGCATTTAGATCAAATTAATATTTCTAATAGAGATTCGAGTAAGAATTCCTAACTATCTCAACTCTCACACACTCAAACAATCACACAGAATAGAGTAGAATGAGAAAAAAAGAATTGTATTCACATCAAGAATCAAGAATACAGTATTTAGAGGAGCTTAACCTCCTTCACCATATTCAATGACCGGTCAACTAACATACAAGTTTCTAACCACCTTCTGAAACAATTACAGGGTTCTTATATAAACCCTGTTCTCGCCCTAATTGACTGTTATTCTGTTAGGTAACAATCAGGTGTTATTCCTCACCCTTCTCCTCTCGTAAACCCTCCAATACCTAACATTACTCCCCTCTTGAGAATCAACCTTGTCCCCAAGGTTGAATTTCGGGAACTGTGCATGGATCATCACCCGATCTTCCCAAGTGGTGCTTTCCTCCCCTCTGTTTTGCCATTCAATGTCTCGTCGGTCCCCTCCTTGCTGGTGGATTCGCCTATCTAACACTCTACTGGGAACACGTTGGGCGACTAACTTGCAAATCTTCTAGCAGCTCCTTTTCTACCTGCTTTGTCCCAATGGCTAGCTTCAACTAGGAAGCGTGGAAAACTGGATGAATCCTTGCATTCTCAGGACTTGAAGGCCACTTCCCCTATCTTCTAAATCACCCTAAACAGTCCATAATACCTAGCTGTTAATTTTGGGTGCAGCCTCATCAGCATCGTAACTTGTCGGTGTGGTCTGATTTTGAGAAATACCCAATCATCCACCTTTATCGTAACCGACCTCCTTCCTCGGTTCGCCTGCTTGACCATCACATCCTGAGCCCTTGCCAGATGGAAGCGGAGTTGCTGCAGGGCCTCGTCACGTGTCTTCAACTCTTGGGCTACGGCCTCCACCATCGTTTCTCCCGGTACAAACCTGGTCAGAGTTAGGGGCGATCTTCCATAAACTATTTCAAAAGGTGTATTCTTTGTTGTTCCCTGATAGTTGGTATTATACCAGTATTCGGCCTAAGGGAGAATCATGTTCCAACTTTTAGGCTGTTCAGAGCAAAAACATTTGAGATAGCCTTCTAAAATTTTGTTGAGCACTTTCGTTTGTCCATCAGTCTGCGGATGGTAGGAGGTGCTCATCTGAAGTTGCATACCTTGTAACTTGAATAATTCCCTCCAAAACAAACTGAGAAACAACGGGTCTCTGTTAGTGACTATAGTCTTTGGTATCCCGTGCAAATTCACAATCTCCTTTACAAACGCTTCAGCCACTGTCTTCGCGGTATAAGGATGTTTAAGGGGAATGAAGTGTGCGTACTTGCTCAAACGGTCCACGACTACAAGGACAACATCACACCCTTTGGATTTTGGCAACCTCACGATGAAATCCATGCTGATATCTTCCCACGCAGCCTGAGGTATTGGTAGGGGCTGCAACAATCCTTGGGGAGAGGATGCTAAATATTTATGTTGCTGACATACCAGGCACTGAGTTACGAATTCTGTTATAGCCTTCTTCATTCCGATCCAGTACAAGGACTGTGCAATTCTACGGTAGGTGCGATATACTCCCGAGTGACCCCCCATCGGTGTAGTGTGATGCTCAACCAGCAGCTTCAGAATCCAACTTAACTTGGTCGAGATAATCAATCTCCCTTTGTAATGCAGACGTTCATTCTCTATCGTGAAGGATGGGTGTTTGTCAGGATCTTTGGTAATGGCTGTTATGATCTTCCTCAACTCCTCATCCTCTTCGACTTCTGTTACCACTTCCTGGAAGTCTTCCCAGTAGGGCCTCATTGTCGCATTCAGCTCCTTCTCCTCTCCTTAGGTACCCTCCTCGGTTTCCTCCTCCAATTCGTCTTTCTTTTTTAGATAAAGCGGCAGCCACTTTATTAGTGTGCCCCGTCCGATACACGATTTCGAAGTCGTAGCCAAGGAGCTTGGCTATCCAGTGTTGTTGGGCTGGGGTGGTTATTCACTGTTCCAGTAGAAACCGCAGACTTTTCTGATCAATGTGCACAATGAATTTCTGACCCATCAAGTATGGCCGCCAGTGCCAGACCGCCATCGCCACCGCCATGAGCTCCTTGTCGTAGATCGATTTCCCCAATGTCCCCTCCGATAACGCCTTACTAAAGTAAGCTATGGGTCTTCTCTCCTGCGTCAAGACAACCCTGATACCCACCCTAGATGCATCGCACTCCACGTGGAGCTGCTGCGCGAAATCTGGTAACGCAATCACTGGGGCCGTCATCACCGCCTCCTTTAATCTGCCCATTGCTCCTTTGGCAGCCTCAGTCCACACAAAATTCCCCCATCCTCTGCCTCCATCCTGATTTGATGGTATCCTGACTTGAGATCCACTTTCGATAAATACTTCGCTCCCCCGAGTTCATCTAGCAGCTCTTCGATCACCGGGATGGGGAACTTGTTCGGAACGCTGACTCTGTTGACCGCCCGGTAGTCAATGCAAAAACACCAACTTCCGTCCTTCTTTTTAACGAGAATCATCGCACTGGAGAACGGACTTATACTGGGTTGGATAACCCTTGCATGTAACATCTCTGCCACTTGTCGCTCGATCTCTGTCTTCATGACATGTGGGTAGCGGTAGGGTCGCACGTTCACAGGATATGCTCCTTCTTTTAAAACAATCTGATGTTTCTCCGTTCTATTAGGTGGCAACCCTGGATATTCCTGAAATACCCCTATGTACTGTTCCAAAAGTTTCTCCAAGTCATCCTTTTGTTCTATCATCAACCCACTTTCGTCCTCATTCTCCCAGTTCGCCTCCTTTCCCTCCAAGCTCCAAACCAAGGCACACAACTCTACCTCGCTGAGTTTCAACAACTGTTCAGGTTCGACAACTCTTCTTTCCAGCTTCGGGTCCCCTCTAATGGTGACCTTCTTCCCTGCTTGCCGGAAGGTCATGATGGATTTTCCACAATCCAACATTATCTCCCCAAGCTTGGCCAATCATTCCATTCCAAGTATCATGTCGACACCTCCTAGTTCGAACAAGTAAAACTTCTCCTCAATCTCGACTCCCCCGTATCGACCACCACCTTCGGACAACACCCCCGAGTCTTCTTACGGTAGTCGTCCCCCAAAGTGACCTAATACGGAGGGGTATCTTCCTTGCTGAGCTTCAATTCTTCTACTAGCTTTTGACTGACAAATTTGTGGCTCGCACCACTGTCCACCAGTACCAGCACGTCACGTTCACCCACTTTCCCCTGTAACTTCAATGTCTTCGGCTGTATCAGTCCCCCTGCCAAGAACGCTGACACTTCCATGCATGGTGGATCTGTGCCGGCCTCCACCCCCTCGGCATCCCCTTCTTCATCTTCTGTCAACAACACTACCCTTAGGCTCTTCTTAGGACACTGGTGCTCGGGGCTGAAAGGGCCTCCATAACGAAAACACCTTCCCTCCTCTCTACATTTCAAGAACTCGGGGTAAGGGAGGTTTCAAAAGTTCCTTCCCCGACCATCACCCCCGATGAAACCACCGCTCCTCACCGGTTCATTCCTCGTCGCCATATCTCGCCTCACCGATCCAATACTTTCGGTTGGTGTGGCCCTCCCCGAAATGCTTCTCGGTGGCTCTGTCCCTATCGCCACCGCTCCTCCGCTTGTCGACCGCCCCCAAGAAGGGGGGTTTTTGACCGCAGTCCACCCCATCAGCCCTAAGCCCCGAAGAGCCTCCTCCACGTCTCGTGTTATCTTCATCGCCGACATCGAGTCGTAGGGATCATGTGGTCTCATCTGACACGCAACTCCTCGCGTAAGCCCGCCAAGAAATAACCCAGCAATTGGTTATCGGAAAACTCTTTTGTCTGCCCCGCCAAAGCTTCAAATTCTTTCACGTATTCCTCCACGGTGGTTATCTGCTTGATTGCCGTCATTCTTTCAAAGATTCCCCCACGATGGCGACTCTCGAATCGGATCAGCAGTGCTTCTTTCAACCCCTCCCAAGTTCGATCACTCGCCTTGTCCTTCCAGAACTTGAACCAATATGCAGCGCTCCCCTCCATGCTAATATGGGCCAATTCGATTTTCTCTGCCTCCGCCACCCTCTGAATCTCGAAGAATTTCTCTACCCGGTTAATCCAATACAAAGGATCAGGTCCTTCAAAGATTGGTAACTCACCCTTCGTCTCCAATTTGGCATATTGTTTGGTCACTCCCTACCGCCTTCTCTTTCGGCATCATCGCGTATGGGACTTCCTTGATGATTGACCGACTCCTGACTCTTACCAGGACCTTCCTCCCCTTGTTTGTTGCACGCCCCCATCATCCGTATCAATTCTTAGATATCTTTGTGCATCGCAATAGATTCTTGCCAATTCGCCGCAATTTTCGCCTTCAGCCCCTCCACTGCCAACTCCAAGTGTTCCATCTTCCCTTCAACCGCTTTCACTTTCCCCTCCATCGCTTTCGCTTTCCTCCTATCAGATCCGATAGGTCGGACCACTTTGATAGGGATTCAGGTAAGAATTCATAACTATCTCAACTCTCACACACTCAAACAACAACACAGAACAGAGTAGAATGAGAAGAAAAGAATTGTATTCACATCAAGAATCAAGAATACAGTGTTTAGAGGAGCTTAACCTCCTTCACCAGGTTCAATGACCGGTCAACTAACATACAAGTTTCTAACCACCTTCTGAAACAATTACAGGGTCCTTATTGTTAGGATATTTATCCTATTTATCATGATTATATTGTGTCTAGGGTTACTCTAATTATCATGATTATATTGTGTCTAGGGTTACTCTAATTATCATGTTTATATTGTGTCTAGGGTTACTCTAATTATCATGATTATATTGTGTCTAGGGTTACTCTAATTATCATGATTATATTATGTTTAAGTTACTCTAATTATCATGATTATATTGTGTCTAGGTTACTCTAATTATCATGTTTATATTGTGTCTAGGTTAC
>NC_028352.1:15388613-15391869 GCF_000741045.1 Vigna radiata var. radiata | reverse complement strand
TATCTATCATGATCTGCTGCCGTTGAAATGTGGTTCCTTGGCCAAGGGCTTTATGACCACCTTGAGCAAGATGGAAGTCATGTGCCTACTGAAAAAGTTGATAAGTGGAAACAAGTAGATTTCCAGTTGTGTGCCCTATTATGGCAATCAGTGGAACCCAACCTTCTTATATCTCTGAGGGCTTTCAAAACTTGTCATTCCTGAAAGCTCAAAGCATTTATGCCAACGATATTCAACGTCTTTATGACACTGCGAACAAGCTTGCATCTCTTAAATTGACAAACCATGATATGGTGTCCTTTATGGCTGAAGCCCAATCTGTCGTCGAAGAACTGAGGATGTTTTTGGAAGTAGACCCATTAAAGGATATATAAAAGAAACTGGACAAATATTACATGGTATTGATCTTTTGTGCCCTACATCCCGATTTTGATCATCTCAGAGATCAACTTCTGACTAGTCATGAGGTCCCCTCCATGGAAACATTGACCACTCGCCTTCTACGTGTCCCGGTACCTCAAACTCAGGAAGTGCATGAACTAGTGGAACCATCTGTCATGGTTGCCACACGAGGAAGAGGAGGACGTGGCACTAGAGGAGGAGGACAAGGAGGTCGGGGATGTCCTCAATGCACATACTGTGAAAAGATGGGTCACACTCAAGAGAATTGCTATTATTTACATGATTTTCCTTCCAAGATCGCCAATATTTTGAAGACTAAAACTTCCACTCCGAAGATTGAAACTTCCACTTCTAAGTTCACCGAGGATGAATATCAAGAGTATTTAAGGTTAAAGTCCAACAGCTTGGTAGAATCATCTCAATCTCCCAGTACATCAACAGCGTGCATTTCTCAATCCATGGAAGGTCCAAATTCATGGGTAATTGACTCAGGTGCTTCTGATCATATTTCTGGTAATACCTCTTTGTTCTCATCTATTTCTATTCGAGAGAATCCTCATTTCATAACCCTTGCAAATGGATCTAAAACTTCCTCCAAAGGAGTCGGTCATGTTTCCTTGTCTCCCTCCCTCAATCTCAACTTTGTCCTTTTTGTCTCTAATTGTCCTTTTAATTTAATTTCCCTAAGCAAGCTTACCAAAATGTTAAATTGTTCAATAACATTTGATCATAAATCTTTTGTTATACAGGAGTGTGGTTCGGGGAGACGGATTGGAGAAGGATATAAAGCTGGCGGATTATACCATTATGGATCTCGTCCAAGGGTGTCCTGTGTTGCTGCTCCTAATCCTAAAGTGCTACATGATCGACTTGGCCATCCTCATTTGTCCAAATTAAAAAAGATGTGTCCTTAACTTAGTGGTCTCCAAACCTTAGAATGTGAATCATGTCAATTAGGAAAACATGTTAGATCTTCCTTTCTAAAAGGTCTCAATCAATATGTAATTCTAGTTTTTCCATTATCCATTCTGATATATGGGGACCTAGTCGTATCTCCTCCTTTGGTTTTAATATTTTGTTACCTTTATTGATGAATATTCAAGATGTACTTGGGTTTATCTTATGAAAAATCGTTCTGAATTGTTAGCTATCTTTACATCTTTTTTGAATGAAATCAAGAATCAATTTGGTCAAGTAATCAAAATATTAAGAAGTGATAATGCAAAAGAGTATTTCTCATCCCCCTTTTCTGCTATCTTGAGTTCCCATGGTATCTTACATCAGTCTACTTGTCCTCATACACCACAGCAAAATGGTATAGCAGAACGAAAAAATAGACACTTGGTTGAAACTGCTCGTACCCTTTTGCTCGGTGCCCATATTCCTATCTATCACTGGGGAGATGTCATCTTAACTGCATGTTATCTTATTAATAGGATGCCCTCCTCCTCTCTTGATAATAAAGTCCATTTCTCCATTTTGTTTTATATTGATCCTCTTTTTCATACATCTCCCTAAGTGTTTAGTTGTGTATGTTTTGTTCTTGACATGTCTCCAAGTCTAGACAAACTCTCCACTCACGCTCTTAAATGTGTCTTCTTAGGTTATTCCCGACTTCGAAAAGGATAGCGGTGTTACTCTCCTGAAACTAAGAAGTATTACATGTCTGCTAATGTCACTTTCTTTTAACAGACTCCTTACTTCTCTCCATCTGTTCAAGATGTTTCTATCCTCCAACANGTCCTTCCTATTCCGATGGCTGAGTCAAATAGCTNCACTGTCTCTGTCATTCCAAGTGTTGATCACCATCCTCCTGCACTCGATTCTCCACATACTGAGATCATCCCACACAGGGCCCCAATGGATAGTCCACCTCCCCAAGACAATGGTGAATCTCCTGCTTCAGATTCTTCTCCCTCGTCACCTCCTCCCACGCCTCCTGGTGCAAATGATTCAGCATGGCCAATTGCCCTCAGAATAGGTACTCGTTCCACTCGAAACCCCCATCCCATTTATAACTTTCTTAGCTATCATCGATTGTCGTCCTCCTATTTTTCTCTTTTATCCTCAGTGTCCTCTGTTGTTATACCCAAGAATGTCAAAGAAGCACTTGATCATCCTGGATGGCGACAAGCTATGATTGTGGAAATGCAAGCTCTTGACCACAGTAATACTTGGGAGTTGGTGCCCCTTCCCCCGGACAAAAAGGCAGTTGGTTGTCGATGGGTGTATGCAGTTAAAGTCGGCCATGATGGTGAAATTGATCGGCTCAAAGCTCGGCTTGTTGCAAAAGGTTACACTCAGGTTTATGGTCTTGATTATTGTGACACACTTTCTCTCCTGTCGCCAAAATGACTACTATTCGCCTCTTCTTTGCCATGGCAGCCATTCGTCATTGGCCACTTCATCAATTGGATATCAAGAATGCCTTTCTACATGGTGATCTTGAGGAAGAAGTTTATATGGAGCAACCTCTTGGGTTTGTTGCTCAGGGGGAGTCTGGTATGGTATGCAAACTGCATCGATTTCTATATGGCCTCAAGCAATCACCACGTGCTTGGTTTGGAAAGTTTAGCTCCATTGTTCAAAAATTTGGGCTAAAACGTAGTGAAACAGACCATTTGGTTTTTTACTGTCATTCTTTTATTGGGAAATGTGTTTACTTAATAGTATATGTTGATGATATTGTTATTACAGGAAATGATGTTGTTGGAATATCTCAACTGAAAGAGTACTTGTGTAGACATTTTCAAACCAAGGATCTTGGAAGTCTCAAATACTTCTTAGGCATTGAAGTAGCGCAATCAAAAGATGGAGTTGTAATCTCCCAAAGGAAGTATGCTCTTGATATATT
>NC_028352.1:15379454-15388423 GCF_000741045.1 Vigna radiata var. radiata | reverse complement strand
CGGGCAAGGACTGTTATATGAAGATAAAGGAAGCATTCAAGTCTCTGGGTATTGTGATGCAGATTGGGCAGGCTCGCCTATTTATAGACGGTCTACTACAGGATATTGTGTTTTTCTGGGAGGAAACATTATTTCATGGAAAAGTAAGAAACAAAATGTAGTAGCTCGATCAACAGCGNAAGCTGAGTATAGGGCAATGGCGTCACTAACATGTGAACTTATATGGGTGAAACAATTCCTTCAAGAACTTAAATTCTGTGACATCCATACTATGAATATGTATTGCGACAATCAAGTTGCGCTCCACATTGCATCAAATCCAGTGTTTTACGAAAGTACTAAACATATAGAAATTGATTGTCATTTTGTTCGTGAAAAGTTGTTGACTAAAGAAATATGTACTGAGTTTATTGGGTCAAACGATCAACTCGCATATGTATTGACTAAATCATTAAGGGATCCTCGGATTGAATTTATTTGTTCCAAGCTTGGTACATACAATTTGTATGCTCCAGCTTGAGGGGGAGTGTAGGATATTTATCCTATTTATTATGATTATATTGTGTCTAGGATTATTCTAATTATCATGATTATATTGTGTCTAGGGTTACTCTAATTATCATTATATTATGTCTAGGTTACTCTAATTATCATGATTATATTGTGTCTAGGTTACTCTAATTATCATGATTATATTGTGTCTAGGTTACTCTAATTATCATGATTATATTGTGTCTAGGTTACCCTAATTATCATGTTTATATTGTGTCTAGATTACTCTAATTATCATGTACTCTTGTATCAATTTATTATTATAAATAGAAAATTATGAAAGGAATCAATCAAGCCCTCTAGAATTATTTTACAATTTAATTCTCAAGTCTTATATAGACCCTGTTCCTGCCCTAATTGACTGTTATTATATTAGGTATCAGTCATGTGTTATTCCTCACCCTTCTCCTCTCGTAAACCCTCCAATGCCTAACCATTTCTATTACTGATTTTTCCTTATTCGAACCTTGTCAACCAATTCTAGATGTTTGTGAAATTAGCCAGTTCGTGAAATTAACATTCAAATATAATTGAATACACACACCCCACCAATGTATATTGCTAATAACAGGAAGCATAACCCTCAAATAAGGTCACACGTGACAAACAAAATCTTTGTAAAACGGGAGAGAAACCATACCAAAGCATTAAAGAGAGAGGAAATTTCTTGTTTTGAATCAACATTTTGTCGTAAGCATATTATAAACGACATCATAAATATGATCACATAAAAAACAAGCCAAACTACAACATGGGCCCCTCATAATTCAGGTGGGCCCCTCTACATATGAAGACATGGTTACTATCATTTTATACTCCTAGCTTTCTGAAATCTGACCAAAACAATATACAGATGCAGGGATAAGTATGCCTTAACTAGAATGAAATACTAGATTGAATCACCAACTTTCATGCCATGCCGAGCAACCAGCACTTGTATACATCTTCACAAGGGGGAGAAAACTGCAGATTAAGCTGGAACCCCCAGTTATATATAGGCCACAATCAGCCCCTCTGTTGATTCACATCAATTGCTACTCATCGTTTCATTATCCCTTTATGTTTATGTACCGGTGGAATGAGGGGAACTGAGACCAGTCTGCCGTCTAATATGCTCTGGGATCAGCCTATTGACCATTTCAGATGATACTCCAGCCAACTGTCGTTAAGTTTTTATCACAGTTCATTAAGAGAATTTTTGCGGTTAGATACTGTTCAAAAATTAGGTGTATGAGAAATTGTAAATTTGTTTGGATCATGAACAGTGGCAAAGCTAGTCATAGTAAAAAAAAGCTGCAGCCTATACATGTCATGCCACATTTAATATAAAAACATAACTTATGCACGTACTTCCTGTTTAAAATTGAAAAGTGGGGGCAATGGACGGCCATTAGGTAGACGAGCATTTGGCTCGCGGAGCTCATCAAAGAAAGGATGTGCACATGCTTCCAGCTGAAATAACAAAGGCCATTAGTGAAAATTATGCCAATTAAGTTTACTAATTCCACAACATAGCACAAGTATTGTAGATCTAATATCAAGGGAGTAGTGAAGGGAGGTATATTTATCGTTCAACTCACCGCAGTGCACCGGAGACTAGGTGAATATTGGAGAAGCCTTGATGCAAGGTCAATTGCTTCCGGAGGCATTCGCTTATGGAAAACCTGGAACATAAATCATCAAAATAATTGAGTCAATAACAGTCTAATGATTAATAGTCAACGACCAAGCTTTATCTTACTAGGTGAGGTAGGTTAAATCATCAAACTCATCAGTTAAACATAAAGAATGAAAAGCACCCTCAAAAACCTGGTTGTTGTAACATGTAAAGCAAGCTATTCACTTTAAATTGGACAGCTATTTTTCAAACTTTTTAATCTGTATTTAAAGTCTAAGAGAAATTGTTGAATATCATAAGGAGGATGGTTGAGAAATGACATTACCTTGTGCCAAGGATGAGCTTTAATCTGAGGGAATCTAAAATCTGTATATTCTGAGTTCAGGCAACGAATTTCCTCTCGTGTGGGGGTACCGAGAACCTACAAGAAAACACATAAATAATGACCTCTGCAAATATATGTTGCAAACCACAGAGACAACAATGTAGAAGAGAAATTACCTTAATAATTTCCACAAGTTGGTCCACCTGATTTTCTCCAGGAAATAGTGGCTATATAAACATTTGAAACTATGGGAAGTCAATNTAANATATCTCAATAAAAAGGCCAAAAACTTAGGTATGAGCAACATTAATACATAGATAGCCAGAATATTTAACCTGTCCTAGAAGAAGTTCAGCAAGAACACAACCAGCTGACCATATATCAATAGAAGCTGTGTATTCTGTTGCACCAAATATTAGTTCTGGAGCTCGATAGTAACGTGAACATATGTATGAAATGTTTGATTCACCCTTGACCTGATATAATTTTTTTGTGGAAGAATAATATCATAATAATATCCTAGCAAGTTGTGAACATGAGAAGCTTCATGAAATTGATAATTGAATTAAAAAAGTCACATGTTACATCCACCAGTTCCATTTATTTTTCATATAATAGAAAAGAAAAAGGCTAAAAGGAAATATTCTTGACATCATTATCATCACATAAACAGGCTATTAAATCAGTATTGCATTTATGGAAAGATCTTATAATAGCTTTAGCATAGCTAAGTTCACTGGGAAGTATGTGATTTTAGTATTCCTCCATTATCATGGTGGCATATGAGCATGAAGCAATAATATGTACAAGTATGAAGATCAACATACCAGAACTTTGGCACTCCCAAAATCACAAAGCTTAACTTGGTGAGTAAGAGGGTGAACCTGTAGTCATATATGCAAAAAGATTTAGAGTAAATTAATACAACTCAGAGGGAAAGACATTCAAAGAAGAACGTACCAAAAGATTTTGAGGCTTCACATCCCTATGGCAAACTCCCAGTGTGGTATGGATATATGCTAATCCCCTAAAGATCTAAACATCAAATTCAAACCCAATCATTAAATAGTATTGAATCGACACATGAACCAAATTGCAAAACAGAAAAAAAAGAGTTCATACTTGATATGTGTACAGTTTTGCATAGATGAGAGGCATCCTCTGGTTCATAGTATTGTAGTGTTTTATAACTCGGTACATTGTCTCAGGGACATATTCCATTACTAAGTTCAGAAAAAGTTCATCTCTGCTTGTTGTGGAGAAGAAACAGTGCTTCAGGGAAATTACATTTGGGTGATCCATTAAACGCATTAACTGCAATTCACGATTTTTGTATCTCCTGTCTTGCAAGACCTTTTTAATAGCCACTGGCTCTCCAGTCTCCAAGCACTTTGCCTATGTTTAAGGTAGAAAAAAGAATACCATCCGATGGTGGAAAACAATGAGATACTTGATAGGAGAGAAAGAATGGGTGTCAACTTGGTGATTGTTCATCCGTACCTGGAAAACAACTCCAAATGATCCAGTGCCAACAACACGTTCTGCCATGTAACTGATGGTCTGCAAGCGGTATGAGCGAAGGAATCACACAAATAAGTTAAGCAGAATAAACAAATTATGAAACTCATAATATCACCAATTTTATGCATAAAGTTATCCAACCTTCATAATTAAATTCTTCAAAATTATACATCTTGTAAGGACTAACATTAGTTAATAAATAAAAAATTATCGTGAGGTAGGCACTGGGGAAATAAGCCAACTTTGATTGATGACCGGTATTATAAAAGCCTTACATGTAATGGGAAATTTATTAATTTCGATTCCCATCCAGTAAATGTCATTCCATTCTATCCCCCAAAAAGAAGTGAATAACTATCAAAATGATAACCACTTTACAGAACAACACATACAATTTAAGAGGGCATGAAGCAAAATATTTACAAAAAGCTGTAGGTTAAGAAGGAAGGGAGCTAGAACACATTCATACTTGCTTAGGTTCCCCATTTTTGCCTCCAATAGTGGTGGAGATTATGTGGCCTGTGACGGCATCATTCCCCTCAATGACAGTAGCTGACATATCCTGCAACTTATAGCAACATATAGATGTTTAATGCAGTAATGCAAATGTCTTAATACAGTAGTTGAATGCCATATTTTTATTGATACAACATCAATGATAACATGTTGAAAACTATCATCGATAATTTGGTTACGGAACATCCACAAAATATTGCAACATCATTTGCCTATCAAGAATCATATGCATGCGGTGGCAAACACACTAATGCATATATCGTTGATAATTTGAGAAGGAGAAAACATAAGAAAGAAAGGATAGCATAGGATCTCAAGATAATCCATTGGTTAAAACAAATGTTATAGGAGAAGAAAATTGCACAGCGATGGAACATAAAGCATCAGAGGGTTACCAGATGAAATCAGCCAAAGATCAGAATGTGAGTTGAAGAAAGGCAAAGTGGAAAGAGCTCAGAGACAACATACATCAGCTAAAGTTAAATCAGGTTACAGCAGCTCACAAGAAAGCATAAAGAAAGGCTCCAATATAACTCAAGACACATACAAACAGAATCTAAGGACACTAATTCCCTGAAGCAAAGCAAACTAACCGTTTGAACTTTTGAACAACAATCTACCACAAGGGAAGGAAAGACGTTACTCACACACATAAAAAAGATATAAACAAAATCTATTCAGAATTAACATGGCTAAAGACAATTAACAGTAGATTAGAGACAAGTCAAATAAAAATGACCTAAAACCAAAACAGACTAAAAGATAATTGTTATCAGCGGAAAAATTGGTATTGCTAAATAAGAATGTTTGCTCAGGTCAGCTAAGTACACCTAATCAGAATCTCTTTCCTTGAATTAAAGGAAACAAAAAACTGAAACATGGGATTCCACATTTTTACTTCTTTTGATTCCTTTGCTTTTCTCCAAACACCAAAATCAGAAAGAAAAAAAAAAAAACTTCCTAACTTCAATTTCTTCAGGGTTAAAGATCCCCACCTTCAAAGCATCAACCAAAACACACTCCAAAATAGTAAAACTTAATTTCCTTTCCTATTGTTTCAAATTCGCCAACGACAATAAACATCACTCTCCGAAAGAACAATAAAACCACTCCAATCATCGGGGTCGCCGGAGATTTCTCCGTCGAGCACGTAAAACCGGTAGATCGCTCAAAATTTCGGCGACTCCAAAGCTTCCGAGGCGAATCGACGTGATCGGAGCTCCGGCAAGTCCAAACCAGTCAAAAGCTTAAGAGAGCGAGAGATAACGATTTTCTATGAGTGCAATGAGCAGAAGTACCTTATCGGTCTCCATATCGGAGCTCCGGCGTGGCACTTCGTGTTGCGGCTGAGACTGCTGCGGTTGTGATGGCTGCAAAGGCAACGCCGCCGACGGCGGTTGGTGTTGGTGGTGGTGCCCCATGGGCATTGAGGCCATATGATGTGAGACACAGTCTTGTTCGTTTCTCTCTCCTCACTTCTCTCTCTACACCCTTTTTTCGTTTTTCTTTCTCTCTCTCTTGGCCTGTCTGTTTTGTTCAAGGAGAGAGAAAGATAGGAAGCTCACGCGAGTTTCGGGAGAGTGGAAACACGGGTAAATCAGGGCCGTAGGGCTGCGATTCAGTGTGGTAAGTTACAGGGGAACCGATGTTACGTTTGCATGCAGGTATGTACTGTACCACCTGTCATGACTACTGCAGATAGCACCGAAAGAGAGTAAATTTTAATCGCTAGATCTGTTTTAAATTGTTAATCTATGATTTAAGTTTGTATTCATGTTATTAATGAAGGTATTTCATCAAAGTGAGAAAAGATTGAATAATTTATTGTACATTTATAATTAGTTGGAAATGTATATTTTTGTCAATTTTTTAAGAAATATATCGATTTGAGTTATGTCAAGATATTGAGATAAGGAATTGATCCGTTTTAAAAATCCAAAGATGAAAAGGTTAAAAAAATAATTAATGTTTTGGTAGGTATGTTTAATAGGTTTTCTTTTTTTTTTTGTCTCAATTAAGTTTTGTTTTTGTAAAATTGAAGTAGTTAGAGGTCTGCTGTCAAATTGAACAAACGACTGTTTAGAGATCTTGACGTAAAATGCTAACAATATACTTTTAATTGATGTGGCAGTAAAAACTTGATTATGAAGTAAAAAGTTGGTGGTCGGTCTAGTGGTCGACCACTCGGTCTGGTAGTCGCCCACTCGGCCTGGTGGTCGGCCACTTAGTCTGGTGGTTGGTTTGATGGTCGGTCACTCGGTCTAGTGGTCGACCATTTGGTCTGGTGGTCGGCCTGGTAGTCGGTCACTTGGCCTGGTGGTCAGCCACTCGGTCTGGTGGTCGGCCACTCGATCTAGTGGTCAGTCGGCGTGGTGGTACCAGTTCAATGAAAANTTATGACAATTGGTATATGAGAAGCCAATTCAATGAAGAATCCTTTTTGTACCGTACGGTCGACCACCAAGTTTTTACTTCACAATCAGGTTTTTATTGTCACGTTAATTAAAACTATATTGTTAGCACGCCACGTCAGAGCCTCCTAAACAGTGTTTGTCCAATTTGATGGCAAACCTATGTTTGATTCAATTTTATAAAAATAAGGACCAAATTGAGACGCCAAAAAAAAAAGAGACCTATTTGAGATTCTGGACGAAAATAGAGACGTACTTATATATCAGTAAGTTTTATTGTAATATACACTAACTTATTTAGGAGAATTATTTTTTTGGTTAAATATGTATTTTGGTCCTCGTATTTGTTCGTGAATTTCAACTCAGTCCTCGTTTTTTTTTCGGTCTCAATTGGATCCATAAACTTGTAAAATTGAGTCAATTAGACCCTTTCCGTTAAGTTCTCATTGACGTTGTTTACTGTTGCTGATGTTATTATGCTTATCTGTGTGATATTATTACGTGGAAATAAATTTTATTACGTGGAAATAAATTTTAATTGATGACATGAAATTAGATAAAATAAAAGAAAAGAAAAATAAAAACCATTCAAATTAGGGATTGGAGAGAAGATTCTCAAACGATTTAGGGTTATAAAGTCGTGTGTTGTAGATTTCTTTCTCCCAGTAACATAAAGCATTGCTTCTGTCATGTGGAAGAGGAACCAAAATATTTGGTTGTCGATACTGGACCATAGTCATCCACATGTGCCCTCTTCACCATTGCCATTTTTTCATCTTTTTCCACTGCTCACCTCCCACCTCGTCAGCAAGTCCACTGCCACATCTCGAACAAACCACTCCTTCCTCGACGCTAACCACGACCAGGATTTCAGTCCCAGGAAGAGACACGGCTTCTGGTCCTTTCTTTACCTCTCTTCCAAATCATCCAAGAAACTCAACTCCAAAAGCTTCAGGGGCACCAACACCAACACCAACATCAATGTCAACCACCCGCCCAGGATCTCTACCATTAACTCCGCACCGGGATTTACTTCTGTCAAGCCCAAGGAAAACACTTCCTCTGCTTCTTCTGTCAGGACTAACATTGTTGTTCAACAGGACACCAATAACAGCAGTAACAGTCCCACTGCTCATGCCACTTCTTATATGGAGCGTAAGGTATCGAGATCCAGATCTGTTGGTTGTGGCAGCAGAAGCTTCTCTGGGGACTTCTTCGAGAGGATTTAAAAATGACAACTTTAAATTTGTAGGATACATATCTCGGGGGTGATTTGATACACAATAAGAATGATGGGTCGGTCTGCATTTTCTGGAACCGAGACTTCTCGGCTTGAGAATTTAGGATAGAATGCCATGACCATGATTGGGAATATTTGCTTCTCATTTTTTGTTATTGAGATTTTGGTTTCCACTATTATGACTGCTACTTATGAACCAGAGGATCATCTGTTTCACCCTTCAACCAAGATCATCCCATTCCTCACTTCCAAATCTAGTAATGGCGATGAAGAACACAAAGATTGCCATTTCATAATCCTTTAATTTAAATAAAATTTTACATAATCAAACAATGCACATAAGCATTACCACGTCATCATAGTTAGACGACGTTGGTGAGAACTTAACGGAAAGGACCTAATTGACTCAATTTTACAAGTTTATGGACTCAATTGAGACCGAAAAAAAAAACGAGAATTGAGTTGAGATTCACAAATAAATATGAGGACCAAAAGACATATTTAACCTATTTTTTTCCCTTTATCAATAATAATAATATACTTTACAATATAGTACAAGGTGTTAAACTAATTTAGATTTTCTACTAATTTATTTTTTGTATTATTTATTTGATTTATTTGACGTGTTTTTAAAATACTCTATTTTTTATTTTTTAAAATACATTAAAAAATTAATATATCAAAAAACATTAAAAAATTGATGTAAGAAATTATATATGATGATGTAAAAATAATTTATGTAAGAAATTATTTATGAAAATTACACCGTGGTACAAGTAGCTATAC
>NC_028352.1:15375884-15378079 GCF_000741045.1 Vigna radiata var. radiata | reverse complement strand
GTAAGAAATTATTTATGAAAATTACACCGTGGTACAAGTAGCTATACAACTAAAGTCGTTTCGAAAAAATTATTTCATCTTTTGAAATTTTTAAATAAATCAATAATAGTCAAATTATTTAAAATTCGTAGTTGGCAACTTGGCAAAATCGAAAGTAGCTAAGAAACAAAAAAAAAAGTTTGTTTGAAGGTTCATTCGTAATTATTATTATTATTATTATTATTATTATTATTATTATTATTATTATTATTATTATTATTACCTTAAAATTCTTGTTTATAGTAACAACTACGATAAAATTGACATTTATATCATTATAAAGAGTGTATAATTTTAGATGTTTTCTTATTTTATTTTTAAATATATTGCTTTATTCTTTATTTACTTAAAATAATTTTATTATTTAACAAGATATACAATCAAATAATTTCTTAACCCAAAGCTAAATATCGAATTTTTTTATAAATTTTATACTACTTTTCAACTTAAGAATAATCATATAACTTATTCATTAATATTCTTACAAAATTATTTATGTTTTATATTTTTTAAAATTATAATATATTAGTATAATAGAAATGTGAATGCTCGCCTTTTCACTATGGTATAAATATAATCTGAGATTGTACTTTAAACATCTTTTAGCTTGTTATTTTTGTAAGAGCATATTTTAAATCATGAGTATTATTTACTCTTATTTGAATTGTAAATTCACTAGACGCGAAATTTGAAATTTGCACTTCATTTTTAAAAATTATATTTTCTTTGGATATCATCATTTCTACATAATGCAAATAATAGAAATAAAACTGCTAAATTATTTCTTCAACATGAGTAAAATGTAAATTTAATTTTAAAGGATAATTATTTTTAAATTTTAAATTAACTTAAATAAAACATGAAGATTATAGAGCAAAATTTTTAAGAGAGATATATTTTACTTGCCTCTTAGCCCGAGAAGCATATACAATAATTTTTCTTATAACATTTTAGTATATATTTATTTATTATGTCATATAAACATTAGTGGAATAAACCACACAAGTTTAGTCCATAGGCTTATATAATTACTTTAATCTTTAAATTTAACTATTTATTATTATTTTGGTCCTTAGAATTTTCGTTAATACGTGTTTAGATCAACACTCTGTTTTGGGATAGATAGAAAAGAGAGAAGTTAGTATTGGGTGGGTCCAAACTCCAAATAATCTCTTTATTAACGAGAAGAGAGTGAAATATTGGGAAACCTAATTATTATATATATATATATATATATATATATATATATATATATATATATATATATATATATATAAACACCCTATGAAGAAATATGTCATTTTAAGAAAAAATTAGTTTTGATCTCTCTTCTTCTTTTGCATCCATCACGTTCATCAAGGCATTGCCAAGATGTTTGGTTCTGAATTAGACCACAAAAGACCCGCATCAAATGAGAAGCTAGTGAGAGTAACTTGGCAACATTCCTCAGGTACTTTGTACCATGAAGAATTTGATGCCATAATCTATTGGAATTATTTTATTCTCTATTCATATCTATATTTTATCTATTCAGAAGAAAATTAATTCTTGATCACGTTCTTCCGCAACCAATTCTTTTACTACCTAAAATCTTCATCTTCTACCTCTCGTTCNTGGCTTTCCTACAATTTTTTCTACTTCAATGGCTTCTACAGTTGTTTCTTCTAATAATTTTCAGGCANAGTCACATTCCTCAACTTTGGGACTTTCTCAAGAGCAAATTCAAGGTCTATTGGCACTTCTCCCTCAATCTAATCCCATAGTCACACATTCTACTGGTATAGNAAGTTCTCATAATGTTTCCACTTCTTCTCATGATCAAGGTAATATCTCTTCCCAATGGATTCTAGACACAGGTGCTACTGATCATATATGCAGTTCTTTGTCTCATTTTATTTATTATCATAAAATCTCACCAGTTGAAATTTCTCTACCCAACAAGAACTCTTCATTTGCTCATTTTTCTGGCACAGTTTCTCTTGGCCCACACCTTACCTTACATAATGTCTTGTTTGTTCCTAATTTTTCAATCAATCTTCTTTCGGTCACCAAGTTAACTAAATCTCTCTCTTGTAAAATTATCATTTCTGAATTTTCATGTGAAATACAGGACAAGTCCAACCTACAGATGATTGGGAAAGCTGAAGAAAGAGATG
>NC_028352.1:15364508-15373034 GCF_000741045.1 Vigna radiata var. radiata | reverse complement strand
TCTCCTTATTATTCAATAAGAAATACAATATTTCATTCTTTCTTCTTTTCTAACATAATCAACCAAATGGACCTGTCTGAAGAATGGTCTTAGGATTTGAATGGCTAGTGACACTGGGAGACATTATTTGGAACTTAACAAGTTGTCAATGGAGTTTACTGTTGCTGGCAGAAGACATGTGCTCAAGGATCTACCCAGAGCAGTGTAAAACTGAATAGAAACCAGCAAATGGATAAAATAATCATGAATGTGCAGACATAGTCATGATACAAGTCTGTCGAGATGATGGATTCTTATTGCATAATCACAGCTCATGCCACTAATACAAACACCTGTGTTGATTTCAGAATTGCTGAATCCGTTTCAGGGTATTTTTGAAGAACCTACTTAATTACCTCCTATTAAAAGTCTTAATCATAAGATTCCCCTGTTGAAAGGTACTAATCCAGTAAATAAAAGACCATACAGATATGGAGAAAATCGAAAAGACATTATTGATAAAGTTGTTCAAGAATGTCTGGTTTTATACAGAACAGCTACAGTTTTTATGCTAGTCCTGTGTTATTAGTTGGAAAAAAAGATGTCTCTTTGATATTGTGTGTTGATTACAGCTTAGTAGAAGACCTCATGAATGAGTTGAAAGGTTCAGTTATTTTTTCAAAAATTGACTTGAGAGTAGGTTATCATCAAGTGAGGATGGATCATCCAGATATACACAAAACTGCATTCAAGATACACAGTGGTCATTATGAGTATTTGATCCTACTATTTGGATTTACAAATGCCCCTAGTGCCCCAGCAACTTTTCAAAGTTTTATGAATATTGTTTTCAGCAAATTTATCAGAATTTTTTTTTAGTTTTCTTTAATGATATATTGATTCATAGCTAGAATGATGATACTTATTACTTGGTGTTGAGGCTCACATAAAATGATATAATACGGCCATGACAAATTCGATAATTAAAAAATTTACCACCAAGAATAATGATCACGTTGACAAAAGGAATATTGTCAGAGCTCAGGATGATGGAGAAACTTGTAAACCTCATCAAGATTCACTTGAAGGAGAAAGCTCAAAAACAAGGAAGAATCTAAGGGTTGGTGACTAATCTTTTGAGGTTTTCAGATGTTACTTCAGTTGGAAAAGAGATTCACAATGTTTCCATCAACGGTCAAGGCAGGATTTAGTTTATGTTGGAACTACATGTAATCAGCTTAATTTACAATTTTGTAAATATGGACAGATGTACAATATGAAGCACAAACTCTAACAATCACAGAGGACATGACACAGACATTCCAACACTAGGACACAACATATGCAGAACAAACTGAGACAGAGAAGCTCAGATTAAATGAAGGCAATAACAAAAGATCTAAATTTAGAATCGCTATTTTTAGATTCCTTTTAAGAAGGTGAAATTATATCTTCAAAGACATCCTCATTTTCAAACCATCTTTTAAAGTTTTACATCCATTTTATTATGATAACCATTCTCTCAAAAACAAATGAGGCACTATTTCTAATATTGTATTATATTTCACATTGAATTTTCTAACAGTTTAACAATCTTAGTGTGTCTGACTAGTCGTCTTGGGGGATATGTCTACAAAAATACTCCATCTACATGGAAGTGGAAATTCAAGTATGACAAATTTGTTTAACTAGACATCTATTAAGGACTATCAAAGGCTCATTGTACAGGTCTCAGTATTGAAAATGTCTACAACACCGTGACACATTAAAAAAGAGGACCGTGTACTTCATAAGTTATAGATTATCAGAATCAAAGTTGAAATGAACTATCACTTTGAAACAAATTGTAACCTCCAAGATGCATACCCATTTTTATGATCTTCTTCTAGTCAGAAGGGGAATACAAAACACATAATAGCAGTTTACATATAGTGTTTTTGCAGAATTTTTGTTCAGAGATAAAATCAAAGAATAAGTTGTGATATTACAAGAGCAGAAGATGGTCAAAACCTGGTTCATCTAAAAAGGCTTAACTTATTTAGATTCTTTGAACACAACATGGCGCTTCACCTTTGGATCATACTTCTTCAGCTCAAGCTTTTCATTCTTCTTGCTTTTCTTTATGGCATAGAAGAATCCAGTTCCAGCCGTTGAGACAAGCCTAATAACCTTAGACTATGACCACAAGAACAAAACAACAATCACACTTTTTTGTGCAGATCAACAAGCAAACAATTGATGAATAACAAAATGTGAAAACAAAAAGACACCTGATCTATGACAACTTCTCAAGTAAGAAGCTCTTTATGGCATGGTGATGAATAAAGGGGGAAACAATGGTAAATAAAAGGACAAAACTTGTATCTACATCAAAAAATATCACATCATTCAGAAGTGAGTTAGGATACTTCATACACAATATTTTTCTCTAAACCCACCAAAGTTACCTTTTTGAAATGAAATCCTGAAAGAATCTCAAGGTACCTGACCAATACCTTAGATGACCTGACCTTAACTATTTCTGCAGACTTAAGTTGAAACATTAAGGACCTAAAGTGTAAAATAGCTTGGATGACCTGACCTTAACTCTATCTTCCAACTTAAAGTCGAAACATTAAAGGCTGACCTTGACCCTTAAATGTTGCTTGTACTATTATGAATTACTAATACCAAACTTCAATTCTAATTGGAGAATCTTATTAATAAGTTTATATTAACTCAATCTCACAAACTGGCTTGTAAGGGATTTTTGTTCTTATGCTCATATCTCTAGTCCAAGTGGATTCTCCATAAGAGAATAAAACAAACAATACATGCAATCCTTTATCTAAGTACTGTTCTAGGTTAAAAAAACGTGAGCATGTAGCAAATGCAACAATGAATGACCTATTGATTAACAGGTAAAATTCACAGAAATGGGAGCTAGCTAGCTACCTTTTTCTTGCTGGAACCTTTTCCGGCCATACAAACAACAGGAGAACGTGTTGGGCGGAAAAGCATGTCCTTTGACAAGTAATCTACACGCAATGAATCATCCCCAGCAATTCAGTTGGGTGTTAAGTTAACGATAAAAGGATTTATGAATTTGCATTACCTCTGGAGAAAAGACCATTGGATGAGAAAGAGTTGAAGGGCCCGAAATTTGAGGGAAGAAGAGTGGAAGAAAAAGGAGAGTGATTGAAATTGAAGATTGAATTTCCTTTGCCACCAGAAACAGTGAGCCCTGAAAAAACATGCGCTGTTGCACTCGCCATTTCTCTTCTTCTTTCTCTCCCTACAGGATAAGATAAGGTAAAGCCACAACAACCTTTGCCTGCGCCTATTTAAGAATGTCCACTCTATATTTCTGTATAAATTTCGTGATTGTGTAATTTTAAAACGCATAAAAAAATAATTATATATGTGTTAGTTCAATTGTTTAAAATTAAAATTTTGGTTTGCTAATTATTTCTTTATTTTTTAACGACAGAATGTTATGAAATAAAAACAATATTAATTTCTCAATTGCGTACAACAATAATAAATATTTAATTATAAAGTAATAGGAAAAACATATGATAATAAAATAATATATTAGATTAAATGCAAGGAGTTTAGATTGTATACTTGTATTTTAGTAGTGAATTTTCAAAATGTATACATTTATAATATATTTTTAAACATTAAAATATTTGTATTTCGAAAACTGAGTTAAAGAATAAAAAAAATTTAACAACATATTTCAATTCTAAATGAATGTAACTTTAAAGAAAGTAAGGGTTAATTATCTTTTTTTTTCCCTTAAATTATAACACGATTTTTATTTTAATTCCTGTTTCAAGGTTTTATCTAATTAAAATCCTATGATTAGGAAATATATTAGGAAATATATGAAATTGGTCTTTAATAATTAATAGAGTTAATTTTTTGTTGACGTGGGAAACAAAGTAACACCACACTCTTATTTCCTCTTCTTTGGACAAGAGGAACCACGTCATCCTCACCTCCATGACTTATTATCTTCGTCATTTCCTCCATACAAAGAATTTATATTGCAATTGCATCAAGAATAACATCCATCCAGATGCCTTCGTCATCTTCCAAACCTCACTCACACAATAAAAAATTCACCGGACACAACCTTTTCCTTCTCATTCTCTTTCACCCCATTACCTTCTCCTTCAAGCTTGATAATTCCAAAACACATAACCTCCATCTTCAATTCACACTAACATTCAAAAAACTAAAAAAACAAAGGTGGAGCAATAGACTCGCAACTATGTAAATGGTGGTCACTAGTGACGTTTCCAATTGCAGGGCGGCGATCGGTGTGAGCTACAAAATGTGGCATCATTGGCAACAACATCATACAGGAAAACCCCCAAGTAGAGGTTCGGTGTTGTGTTTTGACGCGATGGTGCACTTCGGTGACAGTGGCGGCTCTTCCAACTAAAGGAGTTGCAGCACCGATGGATCTAGTTAGGCAGCATTGTTGGTTAGGGTTGGGAATGAAGAGTCGCGATTTGGTTTGCAATCTGATTGATGACACCGATGAAGGCTCAACAAGGACTCTGGTGGTGGCCAGTGCCTTGATCTGGATTTGAAAAGAAGAAGATGGAGCCACACATGAAGAAGGAAGAAGGAAGATGACAGTATGAGGAATGTTGATGGCAAGGCCTCCCTAGGAATCGGGTGGGTGGCTCACTAGTGAACGAAGAAGGGAGAGAAGTCTTCTTGGTGAAGAACACGAGAGAACGAGGGTTGACATATTTTAAGAGTAGAGTAGAGGTGTCGTGGTACACACTTAGTCATATTCGGCAAAACTTAACGTCATTGGTCATAAATCACTAAATCAAATTCTGAAGAAAAACAAAAACGAAAGTAGTTTGATACTATAAATTAAAAATATATTTAACTCTTAAAATAAAAATCATTAAAAGAATGAGTAACAAACAAAATGTATAATATACTTATTAAAATTTAAACTTCATTATCTTAAATCAGTTTTTAAATAAATCTTACCTACAAGTCTTCAAACAAAACAAATTTTTTCCTAAAATCAATTCGTAAATTTATTACTTTTTCATATACTTAATTATCATTTTATTTGTGTATAGTACGATATTCCTGGCGGACAGTTGTACCGAACGGATATAATTGGGCCTAGAAGGGTCGATCCTGGTTATTAGAATTGGGCCGTTAATCTCGTTATTGGGATCGAAAACTTTTAAAGGAAATTCACTAAAGATACCGCAAATCAAATAATATTTATCGACAGAAGTCGTTTCCGAAACATCAAGTAAGGTTGTTTATATTTTATTCTGTTTATATTTCATTGATCTCATATAAGTTTCGAGTCTATAAATTAAGAGCCAGAGATGTCAGTCAGGTACACTTCATCCACACCTCCCATATACATTGTTCATATCACTGAGATTTTACTCTCTTCCACCAAGAATCCTTCTAAACGAACCGAGGTTCTTCCCTTATAACACGCCTAACTTGAGCGTCGGAGTGCCTTTGCAGGTACCTCCCCCCCTCGGCTATAACTTGGAGATTGTCGAACGGTTGAGATTGAAGGAGAACGGAAGGTCAAAAGCGCAGAAGGAACCACTGATCCAGTCCATCCGAACGCTAGAAAGCAGCAGAGCCACGTCATTCAAGTTAGTGTCTCGGTCCCCAAAATACCTACCGAAACATTTTGGCGCCCACCGTGGGACCGAGGCTTGAAGATCCCCAATGGTAACCACGAGGAGTATAGAGAACAACAACCCTATGGATATGATCAGGGAGTTACAAACACAGCTGGAGGAACATGCCCGTACTATACGTCAACAACACGAATTTCAGCAAACGCAAGCAAAACGGATGGAGGAACAGGCCAAGATTATACGCCAGCAACAAGAATTGCAACAGAAACAAAATGAGGAGATTGTCCGATTGAGAGCATGGTGTCAACAACCTGAAATGTCCGAGACCCAAGGAAGCTAGAATGGCGATCGAAGCATGCACACCCCGCCACGGAACGATCGGTCACCTAATCCGCTGTCATTCACGGAAGCTGTCATGCAGGCCCCAATGCCGGACAGACCTCCTCCACCGATAGAGAGATTTGACGGTACTTCAGACCCGGAACATCACCTCAGAAATTTCATCGACTCTATGGCTTACTATTCCAAGAGTGATCCAGTCAAATGTATAGCTTTCTCCCAATCCTTAAAAGGAGAAGCCCTGGAGTGGTACTACAGCCTTCCCCCTAACACGATAGATAGCTTCGGCATGGTCATGACCCTATTCAGGAAACATTACGGTACCAACAGGAAAGACAGAGTAACCGCTGCAGAACTTGTAAACCTTAAACAAGAGAAAGATGAATCCCTCCGATCATTCATGCAGAGATACAACGAAACTGCTAGGCGAGTGAAAGACGTCAACGAGCAGTTCATCATTAGCAATTTGCCCAATTCTCTAAAGTCGAGATACGTATCGGAACATTTATATGCTAGGCTGCCCAATTCGATGGAGGAGCTCCAGGAGAGAATGACTGAGTTCATTCGAATGAAGGATCAGAGATATGGCAGAAGGAAGCCCCAGAAAGAAGCCCTTAGTAATGGGAGTAAAAAAGAAAGTAGACAGGTTAGTGAAGGAGACCGAAGGCCTCTTAGACGAGATTTACCCCTTGGTCCTCGGTATGATCATTATGCACGCCTAAATGCGCCTTTGGCAAAGTTGTTTAAGGAGGCCCTGAGCGCTGAACTCCTTAACGTGCGAAAGCGACCCACGCCCCACACCGTTTAATGATATTGATCTAGCGGCTATAATTCAGCGACCCTGGCACTACCCTAAGAGCGGGAAAGTCTAGTAACTTCTCCAAAAAATGAAACGACAACATTTAAACGTCGAATTAAAACCCCTTTTAAGTCCTTTGATAACCACTATCATCCGGACGGTTATCAAAGACTTGGGGGGGATGATGTACAGTACGATATTCCTGGCGGACGGTTGTACCGAACGGATATAATTGGGCCTAGAAGGGTCGATCCTGGTTATTAGAATTGGGCCGTTAATCCCGTTATTGGGCTCGAAAACCTTTAAAGGAAATTCACTAAAGACACCGCAAATCAAATAATATCTATCGACAGAAGTCGTTTCCGGAACATCAGGTAAGGTTGTTTATATTTTATTCTGTTTATATTTCATTGATCTCATATTAGTTCCGAGTCTATAAATTAAGAGCCAGAGACATCAGTCAGGTATGCTTCATCCACGCCTCCCATATACATTGTTCATATCACTGAGATTTTACTCTCTTCCACCGAGAATCCTTCTAAAAGAACTGAGGTTCTTCCCTTATAACACGCCTAACTTGAGTGTCAGAGTGCCTTTGCAGGTACCTCCCCCCCTCGACTATAACTTGGAGATTGCCGGACGATTGAGATTGAAGGTGATGGAAGAATGATCCAGCTAATTGTGGTGGAGGATGGAATCAACTAGATCTTCTTCTCGGATTGGACAGTAGAAGCACGCAGCAATGGAAGTTATTCTTGGTAACGCAGCGGAATGAATTGAAAAAGGATGATGGTGACTGGAGGACACAGAGACATATGGAAGCCACTCTCAAGAGGTGTTCGGTGGCTGAAGAATGTAGTGGATGCAAGGAAAAATGAAACAAATATTGGTTTGGTGATGAGAATTGATGAACCGGTGATGGAGAAAAGTGGAATAAAGGTAGAGATTGGGTGCTGAAATTTGATGCGGATGGTGGAGATATGCTAGGATTGGATACCTAGCTAGGGAGAAAGGCTAGAGGAAGCTCTCAAGCTCTCTCTCGGTGACCTTCAACAAGAAGAAATTTCTGGACAGAAATCAACAGAATAATTCTTCATTCAAATCAANGGGGCGTCCGGATGGTATCCGACAACGCTTAGGGGTAACACCCCTTTTTCATAAGTGGGGCGTCCGGATGGTATCCGACAATGCTTTTTGATAATTAGGACGACCTTATAAATATCGGCAGTTTTCGCATAATATATGTTCTGGAATATACTTCAGATATCATTCATAGAGCAAAATGTTTGATGGTTCAAATGGAAAGGAATAACAACTTTGACAAGGAAAACAAATAAACTGAATTTTAGCTATGTAAAATTTAAGATGTGTTGCGTTCCAAGTGTTAGGAACGACTTTTCCATCAAGATGTTCTAAGCGATAGGCTCCGTTTGCTAAATCTTCCGTAATGCGAAAGGGTCCTTCCCATTTGTCAGCTAATTTGCCATGCTCTTTGTTTTTTCTGGCATCTCCCTTTTTTCGCCATACAAGATCATTTTCCGCAAAGTTTCGGGGTTGCACCTTAGTGTTGAAACGCCTAGTAATCATCCGTTTTTGAGCTACATTTTTTATCATAGCGACTTCTCGCCGTTCGGGTAGGGTGTCCAGGTTCACTCAAAGGTGTTCATCGTTAAGACTCATGTCTTTTATACTTTGCCTTATGGAGGGCTCGTCCAGTTCTACCGACAACATTGCATCTGTTCCGTATGTGAGATTGAATGATGTTTCCCCTGCTGACCC
>NC_028352.1:15354718-15364273 GCF_000741045.1 Vigna radiata var. radiata | reverse complement strand
AGGCCCACAAGACTTCTGGAAATTCTTCAACCCATAAGCCCTTCGCGTTTCCAAGCCGTTTCTTTAACTCCGATATGATTGCTTTATTGGCGGCCTCGGCTTGCCCGTTCGCCTGAGGATGCTCAACAGGCTCTGAGTATTCGCTTTCCTGAATGTGATCCGCATATCCCATGATGTAACTCCTGCATAACATACTTGGCCTCCTTATCGGATAAACACTTCAGCAAAGGTGTCGTGTAGCCTCTTCTATATAAATCGTCCCGTACAAATGTGAAGCGTGCCATTCTCTTGGAGTCGATTGCGCTAAGTTGGCCTCCCTGCTCTTGTTGCACCACCAATTGGAGTATATCTTGTCGCCAATCGTCTCTCGGTGTAGTAACATTAGTGGCAAAGGTCTCCAGCATTGGTTTGTCAAGAGTTGTTTTGATCACGGAGGAGAGTTGAGCTTTTTCCTGGGCATGTTTTAACTTGGAAAGCAGATCCGCTCTGGAATTCTCTGCTCTAGGCACATGAATAATGTTAAAGCTAGGGAAGGTTTTAATTAGGTCACTAACCTTGTGGAAGTATCATAACAAATGGTTGTCTTTGACCTGAAAGGTTCCGCTCATATGGCCTACGACCAATTGGGAGTCCATGCGACATTCAATTCGTTTGATTTCAAGTTCTTTGGCTAGGACCAGTCCGGTGATCAAAGCTTCGTATTCCGCCTGGTTGTTGCTGAGTTGAAAATTAAAAGACACTGCCTGCTTAACGATTATACTGTTCGGCCCCTCTAATACTATTCTGACTCCTCCGCCTTTTTTATCCGAGGAGCCATCTACATTCAGATACCATATTGGCATGTCTGCTGTCTACGGTAAGTCGGCTGCGAAGTCAGCCAAATGCCTGGCCCTTTATAGAGCCTTGCAGTTCGAAATGTAAGCCGAATTCGGATAATTCCACCGACCATGCGACCATTCTCCCTGCCAGATCAAGTTTCCTGAGGATTTTTGCGATTGGGTGGTTGGTGCGGACCACCACTTGATGACTTTGAAAGTATGGCCGGAGACGTCTTGCGATAATTATAAGGACAAGGGCTATCTTTTCAATTCTCGAGTATCTTTCCTCTGCTCCTTGTGAAGTTCTGCTAACAAAATATATTAGCTTGAAATCTGGAATTTCTTGAATAAGAGTCACGCTTACTGAATGATCTGAGGTGGCCAAATATAGCTGTAAATCAAACCCCTTGGTGGAACAGGCCATGACCGGGGGACTGGTGAGGATGGCCTTGACAACGGAGAAGGCCTTTTCGCATTGGTCGTCCCAGTGGTGTGGGACGTTCTTCTTCATATTTTTCAAGATGGGCCGGATGTGTTCTGCTAGTTTTGGGATGAATCGCGACAAAGCCGTGAGGTGCCCGACTAGTCGTTGTACTTCTTTAAGCTTGGTGGGGCTCTTCATTTCCAGCACCGCTTGGCATTTATCCGGATTGGGTTCGATTCCTCGTTGTGTCAGCATAAACCCCAGGAATTTCCCGACCGGAACTCCGAAGGTACATTTAGAAGGATTCAAACGCATGTTATACCGTCTCACCTGTTGGAAAACTTCAACCAAGTCTTTGAGATGTTGTTCATGAGACCGGCTTCATACCACCATGTCGT
Organism: Vigna radiata var. radiata; assembly: GCF_000741045.1. NCBI lineage: Eukaryota > Viridiplantae > Streptophyta > Magnoliopsida > Fabales > Fabaceae > Vigna > Vigna radiata. The sequence goes on along the minus strand of NC_028352.1, from coordinate 15,362,633 downwards.
CGACATATACTTCCATGCACTTTCCGATCTGATGGTGAAAAATTTTATCCATGAGACGTTGATAGGTAGCCCCGGCGTTCTTGAGACCGAACGACATCACCTCATAACAATAGTTTGCCCGTTCGGTTATAAAAGTTGTTTTTTCTTGGTCGAATGAATGCATTGGGATTTGATTGTATCCCGAATATGCGTCCAGAAAACTTAGTACTACGTGGCCAGAAGCTCCATCCACCAGCTGCTCGATACTCGGAAGAGGGTAGGAATCCTTCGGACAAGCTTTATTGATATCGGTGAAATCAATGCACATTCTCCATTGGCCATTAGACTTTTTGACCATAACGACATTTGTCAGCCAAGTTGTATAGGTTATTTCCCGGATGAATTTGGCTTTAACGAGCTTGTTGACCTCCTCCTGGATAGCTTCTTTTTTCTCCTCACCGAATCTTCTCTTTTTCTGTGCTACCGGCCTGGCTTCTTTGAATACAGAAAGTTTGAATATAGATCGACATTAGCCTTTATCAAGTCGGTTAGTCGGTGCTCATCGTCCGACTCCAGATCCACACTGATAGACGTGTCTGCATTTCCTTTTTTCCGAGTTGGAATGATTTAATATCCCCCTGGGGTTGGATTCTCTCGTCCGTATTAGTTCTTGGGTCTAGATCAACCACTATTGCTTCATGCCCTTTTGATCTTCTCTTGGAAATGTAGGGTGTGACTTTTAGGTCGGCAACATAACATTGTCGTGCTATTTTCTGATCTGCCTTTACCGTACATATCGTCCCTTTGTCCGACGAGAACTTCATTGTTAGGTGAGGTGTTGATACGATGGCTCCGAAAGCGGTCAAACAAGGTCTCCCCAAGAGGGCATTATAGGAGGTATTGGCTTCAACCAACAGGAATCAGACCCTCAGTTCTTTTGCATCGTCTTGCATCCCCAGTAGAGTTCTCAGGTCGAGATACCCGCGGGTGTCAACTCTTTCGCCTGCAAAACCTACGATTTGTTCGTTGAATGAACATATTATATCTTCTGACAAATCCATTTTCAGGAATGTCGTCAAATATAGTATATTGACCGAGTTACCCTGGTCGATTAGAACTTTGCTGACATCATATAGTGCTATTTCAGCAGTAATTACCATTGGATCATCCTGGTCGGGTTCTGGAGCGTGGAAGTCTGCATCTGTGAATATAATATCGGGCATGGACAAAGGATTATGCCTTACATTGTTAACGCTCCGAAGATTTCTCAAGTGTCTCTTCCGGGCGGATGAAGAGACTCCACCTCCGGCGAAGCCTCCAGAGATGGTGTCGATTCGGCCCCTAATCGGTCTTTCTCTCATGTGCTCCCTGGGACGACTTCGGGAGCGATCTCTCTCCCTTAGGCGACTTCGGGAATGGTTTCCTGGTCGGACATTAACGTCATGAATCCGTTTGAGACTTCTTTCTTTTCTGGGAGATCTTTTACGTGTTTCTAGTTCTTCTTGCACAAATTGAAGGAGATATCCTGCTCGGATAAGTCTCTCGAGTTCATCTCTGAGGGTGGTACAGTCCTCGGTGGAATGTCCTAGGTTGGCATGGAATAGGCAGATCTTGGTTGCGTCGGTGGTAGGAAGCCCCTGACAGAAGCCCTCACTAATGGGAGTAAAAAGAAAGTAGACAGGTTTGTGAAGGAGACCGACGGCCTCCTAGACGAGATTTACCCCTTGGTCCTCGGTATGATCATTATGCACGCCTAAATGCGCCTTTGGCAAAGGTGTTTAAGGAGGCCCTGAGCGCTGAACTCCTCAACGTGCGAAAGTGACCCACGCCCCACACCGTTCGATGATATTGATCTAGCGACTACAATTCAGCGACCCTGCCACTACCCCAAGAGCGGGAAAGTCCAATAACTTCTCCAAAAAATGAAACGACGACATTTAAACGTCGCATTAAAACCCCTTTTAAGTCCTTTGATAACCACTATCATCCGGACGATTATCAAAGACTTGGGGGGGATGATGTATGGTACGATATTCCTGGCAGACGGTTGTACCGAACAGATATAATTGGGCCTAGAAGGGCCGATCCTGGTTATTAGAATTGGGCCGTTAATCCCGTTATTGGGCTAGAAAACTTTTAAAGGAAATTCACTAAAGATACCGCAAATCAAATAATATCTATCGACAGAAGTCGTTTCTGGAACATCAGGTACGATTGTTTATATTTTATTCTGTTTATATGCCATTGATCTCATATTAGTTCCGAGTCTATAAATTAAGATCTAGAGACGTCAGTCAAGTACGCTTCATCCACGCCTCCCATATACATTGTTCATATCACTGAGATTTTACTCTCTTCCACCGAGAATCCTTCTAAAAGAACTCAGGTTCTTCCCTTATAACACACCTAACTTGAGCGTCGGAGTGCCTTTGCAGGTACCTCCCCCCCTCGGCTATAACTTGGATATTTTTGGACGGTTGAGATTGAAGGAGAACGGAAGGTCAAAAGCGCAGAAGTAACCACTGATCCAGTCCATCCGAACGCCGGAAAGCAGCAGAGCCACGTCATCCAGGTTAGTGTCTCGGTCCCCAAAATACCTACCGAAACATTTTGGCTCCCACTGTGGGGCCGAGGCTTGAAGATCCCCAATGGCAACCAAGAGGAGTATGGAGAACAACAACCCTATGGATATGATCAGGGAGTTACAAACACAGCTGGAGGAACAGGCCTGTACTATACGCCAACAACACAAATTTCAACAAACGCAAGCAAAACGGATGGAGGAACAAGCCCAGATTATACACCAGCAACAAGAATTGCAACATAAACAAAATGAGGAGATTGCCCGATTGAGAGCACGGCGTCAGCAACCTGAAATGTCCGAGGCCTAAGGAAGCCAGAATGGCAATCGAAGCATGCACACCCCGCCACGGAACGATCGGTCACCTAATTCGCTGCCATTTACGGAAGCTGTCATGCAGGCCCCAATGCTGGACAGACCTTCTCCACCGATAGAGAGATTTGACGGTACTTCAGACCCGGAACATCACCTCAGAAATTTCATCGACTCTATGGCTTACTATTCCAAGAGTGATCCAGTCAAATGTATAGCTTTCTCCCAATCCTTAAAAGGAGAAGCCCTGGAGTGGTACTACAGCCTTCCCCCTAACACGATAGATAGCTTCGGCATGGTCATGACCCTATTCAGGAAACATTACGGTACCAACAGGAAAGACAGAGTAACCGCTGCAGAACTTGTAAACCTTAAACAAGAGAAAGATGAATCCCTCCGATCATTCATGCAGAGATACAACGAAACTGCTAGGCGAGTGAAAGACGTCAACGAGCAGTTCATCATTAGCAATTTGCCCAATTCTCTAAAGTCGAGATACGTATCGGAACATTTATATGCTAGGCTGCCCAATTCGATGGAGGAGCTCCAGGAGAGAATGACTGAGTTCATTCGAATGAAGGATCAGAGATATGGCAGAAGGAAGCCCCAGAAAGAAGCCCTTAGTAATGGGAGTAAAAAAGAAAGTAGACAGGTTAGTGAAGGAGACCGAAGGCCTCTTAGACGAGATTTACCCCTTGGTCCTCGGTATGATCATTATGCACGCCTAAATGCGCCTTTGGCAAAGTTGTTTAAGGAGGCCCTGAGCGCTGAACTCCTTAACGTGCGAAAGCGACCCACGCCCCACACCGTTTAATGATATTGATCTAGCGGCTATAATTCAGCGACCCTGGCACTACCCTAAGAGCGGGAAAGTCTAGTAACTTCTCCAAAAAATGAAACGACAACATTTAAACGTCGAATTAAAACCCCTTTTAAGTCCTTTGATAACCACTATCATCCGGACGGTTATCAAAGACTTGGGGGGGATGATGTACAGTACGATATTCCTGGCGGACGGTTGTACCGAACGGATATAATTGGGCCTAGAAGGGTCGATCCTGGTTATTAGAATTGGGCCGTTAATCCCGTTATTGGGCTCGAAAACCTTTAAAGGAAATTCACTAAAGACACCGCAAATCAAATAATATCTATCGACAGAAGTCGTTTCCGGAACATCAGGTAAGGTTGTTTATATTTTATTCTGTTTATATTTCATTGATCTCATATTAGTTCCGAGTCTATAAATTAAGAGCCAGAGACATCAGTCAGGTATGCTTCATCCACGCCTCCCATATACATTGTTCATATCACTGAGATTTTACTCTCTTCCACCGAGAATCCTTCTAAAAGAACTGAGGTTCTTCCCTTATAACACGCCTAACTTGAGTGTCAGAGTGCCTTTGCAGGTACCTCCCCCCCTCGACTATAACTTGGAGATTGCCGGACGATTGAGATTGAAGGTGATGGAAGAATGATCCAGCTAATTGTGGTGGAGGATGGAATCAACTAGATCTTCTTCTCGGATTGGACAGTAGAAGCACGCAGCAATGGAAGTTATTCTTGGTAACGCAGCGGAATGAATTGAAAAAGGATGATGGTGACTGGAGGACACAGAGACATATGGAAGCCACTCTCAAGAGGTGTTCGGTGGCTGAAGAATGTAGTGGATGCAAGGAAAAATGAAACAAATATTGGTTTGGTGATGAGAATTGATGAACCGGTGATGGAGAAAAGTGGAATAAAGGTAGAGATTGGGTGCTGAAATTTGATGCGGATGGTGGAGATATGCTAGGATTGGATACCTAGCTAGGGAGAAAGGCTAGAGGAAGCTCTCAAGCTCTCTCTCGGTGACCTTCAACAAGAAGAAATTTCTGGACAGAAATCAACAGAATAATTCTTCATTCAAATCAAAGGTGTTTGCCTAAGCTGATACAAGCAAATTTATAATGAAAGATCCAAACTATGGACGATGCAAATGGTTGTGGAAGAAGTTCAGATCTCCACACGTGGCGGCGATGAGGGATGTGTTTTCATGCTTCTGGATGATGCAAGGCAATGTGCACGGGCAGCCAGCGTTCCAGCCAAATCACGTATCAGATGTGGTGATGGTGTGATACATGTGTTTTTCTTGAGGCAGCTCCATGTATGCTATTCTCACCCCCCTTACCTTTGTGTAAATGACTTCTTTGTCCTTCTTCTTGGGTTGGATAGTCCATGGTGTCCTAGCCTTATTGGATCCTACAAAACAACCATATAAGTATTAAAAAGAAATCATTCTAAGACTTAGAAAAAGAAAATCATGAAAAAGTCTTTCTTCACTCCCATTTCTTAGCTTTAGCTTTAGTTAGTACTCCTTTGAATGGAATGCCCTAAATGGGTTTCCATCAGAAGGAGAACGGACGGTCAAAAGCGTAGAAGGAACCACCGATCCAGTCCATCCGAACGCTGGAAAGCAGCAGAGCCACGTCATCCAGGTTAGTGTCTCAGTCCCCAAAATACCTACCGAAACAATCTGTATTTATGAGAGTCAAATATGATTTCCATTTATTTCCTATGATTTTCTAAGACAAATAGTTAAATAACAACTTTCATTTTACTCTCATAGTCTTAAAAATCATAGTAGATTTTTTTAATGATCGCGATATACTAAAAACACGTTTTTTACAACACTTTTGACAACGTCACGTGTCGTGTTGTAATTGGTTGTATTTTTTTTTTTAAAATGGAAATCTGATTTTGAGGGGTTCAGACTGAATTTTCGAAACCTCCCCGCTTTATTTTTTCACTCAAACCTCTGTCCATAAGAGTTGGTTCTCACTCCTAGGGTTCATTTTCAAATTTTCGTTCTCTCTCCTTCGCAGTTCTTCTCCTTCGCACTCTCGTCTTGTGTCCTTTGCATTGTCATTGATCTCCTTCGCAGTCTCGTTCTTCTCCTTCGCACTCTCTGTTGCGTCTTCCATTTTCAGGTTTTTGATTTTCATTTCATTTTGTGTGTTTGTTGTGTTGACTATGTGCCCCTTTGAGTTGGTGTGTTATTCGTTTGGTTGTGGACTTCGTGGTCTGCTTTAACCGGTCTCCGTGGAAGGGTTGTTTGAAGTTTGTGGTTGTTTCTTCGTTATTTTGTGCAATGGCTTCGACCCCTGACATTGGTTCTTTCACCAAGGTAAGAACTTCATTCGTTTGAGGTGTGTTTTGTTGGTTATCATGAAGCTTTGTCTTTATGGTATGTGGGTTTGTTGACTCACTGGCAAGTGTACCAGATCGTTCAAGTAATATAATCGGTAATTCCTGATATCGTTCTTTCCAAGAGATTCGAAAGGTCTTATCGTTCTTGTGAATTGAGATAGTAAGACTTGTAGAGAAAAATTAATTGTTGTGGATGCAAAAACACAAAATAAACATGCAATGCGTTTGATTTAGTTGACAAGAAAAAGGATATGGATGAATTGAGATGTTAGGGGTTGACAATTTCATCTTATCTGCTCCCTCTTATCTACTCCTCTTATTTAATGTGCTTGATTATCTAATTGTTATGCAAACATTCTTGGCCTACCCTTAACCCGATCCCTTGGCGAAAAGAACCTATTACTAATTACTGGCTTGCTATCCCTAGCCTCCCGTAGTAACTAGCAATGTGTTAAGAACAGAAGCAAAAGCAATTGATTGTCCTACCCCCTATCCCTAGGTTGGTATTGCTTAATCAAGGAATTTCTTACCAGTTCATGACAGTACCATACGTCCCCGTATCAATAAAGACAAACAACCGTTATCGAATGAGTTAAACGATAAAAACTTTAAACACAGATGAGAACCCAACAATTGATAATCAAAATATATGACAAACATATGAATAAACAACAATTTCAATAAAAGAGAATTTCAGGAAAAACGCTATTTACCGAGGCTCATTTACCCACGGCCTTAGAGCCTTCGAGCCTTCGGTATTAGTGAAATAATTTACCGAGGGTTCTTGAGCCTCGGTAATCTCCATGATCCTTTTAACTAAAAAACCCCACATCACCAAAATCTGAGAATTCCCTCTATCACCAATTTGCCAAAGATCAGAAGCTCTGTTCGTTGCGCTTGCCCTAAGGTGTTGTCGTCTTGTTGTGCTTGCCCTAAGGCGAAGTTCTGTTCGTTGGTGGCTGGTTTTTTGCAGTTTGCGTGAGTACGGTTGGTGGGTTTTCCGGCAGGGTTGTGGGTCGTACTACTTAGCGTTTGCGGTAGTGGTGGTGGGCATCGAGGTTGGCTTGACGGCGACGTTTGGGTGAAGTGGGGTTGTTGAGTTCGTAGGGGTCGTGGTCTGCAGAGGTTGGCATCGTCGAACCTTTTGCTTTCGAGGTAAGTTCGTAGAAGATTTGTCCCCTGGTTTTTCTATTTAATGGTTCAGGAAATGGTACGGTGGTAGCAAAAATCATACAATCATAGTGACTTCAGTTCTTCCCACTCAATTTTCAAGCTTGGGCACTTTAGACTCAATAATGCGAACATTCTCTGGTTTTTACTTGTCTATATAANTGCAAATTTGTTATGTTTAAAGGATTAGCGTACCAATAACCAATTTATNATGTACACATTTAAGTCCTAGAATAAAGGCTGCTATTATTTTTCGTTTAGTTTCCGTGAAATGTACATGAGCAACTAGATTCTCATCGGTTGGATTCTTTATGTTTATTGAACTTAATATTCAACCTTTAATGCTTCAGAAGATATTTTGCCATGTCATGACATTATGAAACCTCTGAAAATTGAAGAAGCTTTTGAACAGCCACTGACTTGTTATATTGAAGTTCAGAGCATTTGATCCACTTCAGGTTCCACATCAGTTCTCTTTGCAAATTGTAGAAATCTGAAATATTAATTGGTGTTTCTATATAATGTGAATAGTAGCTAATGAAGAGGAGATTAATAATGGAGAGTGCAAGTAGTAGTTAAAACCCTAGTATTTTGGGAGGTTGAATAATTAAAGTTAGGTACCTAGCCAAAGGTTTATACTATATTTTATTAGATTGCATGTATGTATTATGTATGGTGTTTGAATTA
>NC_028352.1:15350228-15353853 GCF_000741045.1 Vigna radiata var. radiata | reverse complement strand
TTCATCAAAAAGTTCCTCTCTTCTGAGATGATTATCAGTTTGGTACAATTTGTATCATGTGTTGTAACATCACACTGATTAATTAAAAAAAAATACATATATATATATATATATATATATATTGGTGAATATACCCTGTTAAGTTTGTAGAAGTCTGATGTGTTGTTACTTTAATATATAAAACTTTAAAAACATCTAGAAGAATGGTGTAACTTAAGAATCATTGTGAACAGAAAAGTTAACTTCNTGAAACAAGGGTTGCAAATGATGAGAGGAACCCACATGCACATAAATTTGAGGTCAGAGAGATTTAAACAACCCCTTCTAAAATGACTAGTAATGATAAAACTTAACTTCTGTTGCCACTCATTTAAATTGTAGCACATTTTATTATTTCATCTAAGTAGACAATAAAGAATAAAGTGCATACCATATGAGTAGTGATTTGTCTAAGACAATCAAACTGGTTGCACCATCCTNCAGAATTCAGAATTCATTGTTTTAGCAGTTGGACCGAGCTGCACTTTGTTTGATTGCATTTTCTGGTNTTTGGAATCTATCCAACTTAGAACTCACCTCTGGACATCTTTTAATTCAGTCCTAGAGTCTTGTTCACATCTCAATTGTTNTCCTAGAGTCAGATTACATGATTACAGTCCAATTTGATTCTTATGCTTGAATTTGGTTGGTGAAAATGGTTAAAATTGGTGTTAAAGAGCAANTGAACCAGTGATTTTTTATTTAATCACAGTTAGCATGTGCTGGCAGCTTGTACAAGTCATATTTCATAAAGAAAAGTTTTTGGAACCATACAATTGTGATTGTAAACACTTTTGTGCAAAATGACCATTCAAACCACCAATATTTAAGAACTTTTTTCTGGTATAGTTGCAGATTTGTGATATTGAAAGCTTGCTATGATTACTGCATCAAACTTAGTTTCAATTTGGTAGCAAAATCTTGTTTCAAGTTATTATAAAGAAGTTCACCAATTGATGTATATATTTATAACTTTTTAGGTGAATGTTTGGCAAGTTATATCTGAATGGTCAAATCCTCTGATTGAGGTGGAATTTAGGATTCTCAATCCTCATAAGGGTGACTTTTCAAGCTTCATATGTTTTTCTGTTTACCTCTGATGTTTTGGTTTCTCACGTGCACCTAGAAAATGGTTTAACAAACTCACCACAACTCTTTTGCAGCTTGGTTTCCGTTCTAGTAAATGTGATCCTTCACTATATATACCTTTCTATATATGCCTCTCATATTGTTCACTTATTGGTATATCTTCATGATATCATTTTCACTTGCATCTCTGTATCTCTTATTCAGCAACTCACTCAGAATCTCAACCTATACCATCTCCTTATGGCCTTATCTTGCAAACTATTTAAAACAAGATCAGATTTATTTGGGTATATCTGGGTTGCTTGGAATGAAAATTGAGAACTGGAAGTTGATTGAAATTGTTTCGACACACGTTTAGTTTTAATATAATTACATTGAATCTTGTTGAGGACTGTTTAGAATTATATCTAACTTCACTAGGCTTAGGTGGTAGTTGATAAATCAAATGTTGGCACGTTAATTTAGGAAATTTTGGTTGAAACGTGATATTCCATTGCATTAGACCTAGGTGGTTGCTATAATTATTACCTGAGCACGTTAATCTAGAAATTTTTGGTAGGAACGTGATGTTCCAATACTTAGGATTGTTATATTACTTTAAATGATTATATTACCTTAGATTACTATTTTACCTTAGATTATTATATTAATTTAAATGTTAATAGTCGTGGTAGAAATATGTATGTAAATTTTAGTATATAATATTATGCTTTAAATTGCTATGAAGGTATTGCTAGTACGTGAATATTATTTTGATGAGCAAGTATTCATTCAATTATTAGATATACCTATACTACCACTACATGCATCTTATCTACCAATGTAATTCACGTGATTTATAAATTCTGTCTTGGGCTAATTAATTAGCTACTTTTGTTCACCTAATTTTATAAACCAAATGAGCTATTATTGCTCTGTTTTGGGTCTGCTTGGGTCTTATAGCTAATGTATCCATGACCATAAAATCTAAATTAATATTGATGTTATGATTGCTTTGTTTCAATAATGATTTAATTGAATAGCTTCTNTAACCGTGACATGACATTCTAAAATATCATTGTTGGTTTGAACTATGTTGTTCTATGTGTGGCTGGCTCTTTGTACCTTATTGCTCTGNACTAAAACCTTATTGTTTTGGCTAAGATGATGAGTCAAAACCTTGCTCTTTTGAATGTCCTTATTGTTTACAGGTTTAGTGTTAAAATTTGGATTGATTTTTATATTGGTGGTTTATGCTGATGTTAAGATCTATGGTGCAGTTTCCAGCTTAAAGACCTAGGTAGCATTTTTAGGAAGAGGAGCTGAAACAGAATCTGGGTTGAATAGGGAACTTCCAGCCAGCTGCCAATGGTAAGTTCAGTACAAAAATCTGTAATGATTGTAATTAGCATTTGTTATGAACTAAATGTTGTAATGATTTGTTATGATATTTTGTTCCCTTCTTTCTTCCCTACTATATTCATGTATAACACACCCTTTCTGACTTTATTTCTTTTCTTTTGATTTACACTCACTCCACCTTCTCTTCCACTTCGAAGAAGAGGAAACCCACAATCCTCACACCCATCACACTTTTTGTAAGAAGTTGAAGTACTCTATAAAAAAGGACTTCACTACAGTAATGATACACGGCATGACCCTTGTTGCATGCCTATGACAGTAGTCAATCTGTAAGTACTCTATAAAGAGGACTTCACTACAATAATAATACTCAACATGACCCTTATTGCATGCCTACGACAGTAGTATTCAATTTGCCTTCCATGTTCGACATAAGTAGTAATAGGTTTATTACTTATGTGACATGGAGTGTTGTTGATTTCGCTAAGTTTACCTTTGTTTGGCTTGTCACAGAACATGACCCATTTTCTCAACCATCGTGCATGGATGTACGATCGTTGTCATAGCGGAAGGAGAGGTTTGAAGGAATCTTTTGTCATCGGAGTTGAAGAGTTTGTGGAGATGGCTCGACGAAGTCAATATTATGCTATTGATGGAGGGATTCGATGCCCATGCATCAAGTGCGAATGTACAAGGATTTTGAAAGATCAAGATGTTAAAGTTCACCTATAATAAAAAGGGTTCATGCCTAATTACATGGTTTGGACATTTCATGGTGAAGAAATTCCTTCGACCTCCAATAGAGTTGAAAATCGGCTTCCATCAGGTTTGAACACTGTTGTACATACATCTGAGATAGATCAATTTGCCTATATGCAAGAGATGGTCGACAATGCTCTTCGTCGACATGACGAACAAGAAGCAAACGATAGTCATGATGAAGAGGCTCCAAATGAAACCATTCAGAGGTTTTATAAATTACTGACAGAGGCAAATCTACCTGTATTTGAAGGTTCATCTGAGTCAAATTGTCAGTGTCCATTAGACTCTTGGCTGGTAAATCTAATTGGAACGTTCCCAATCAAGCAGTGGATCACTATACAAAATTGATTTTAGATTTGACACCACCAAACAATTCTATTCCGAAGAATTGTTA
>NC_028352.1:15340022-15349003 GCF_000741045.1 Vigna radiata var. radiata | reverse complement strand
ATAGAAAAAAATTTCTTTGACAACGTCTTGAACACAGTTATGAATGTTATTGGTAAGACAAAAGATAATGACAAAGCAAGAAAAGATTTACCTCTGATATGTGCACGAAAAGACTTAGAGTTGAAGGAGCAAGCTAATGGTCGATTCTTCAAACCAAAAGCAAACTACACCATTTCAAAAGATGAGGCAAGAATAGTGTGTGGATGGATTAAAGAGCTTAGAATGCTAGATGGATATTCTTCTAACTTGTCCAGATGTGCCAATGTTCAACACGGTATTATTCAAGGCTTGAAGAGTCATGACTGTCATGTATTCATGGAGACTTTCATCCCTCTTGCGTTTAGTTGTTTGCCACAGTACGTGTTACACCACTGATAGAAATTAGTAACTTCTTTAAAAATCTGTGTTGCACGACACTAGAGGAAAATTGCCTAAGAAAGATGGATGAAAATATCCCAATTATTCTCTGCAAATTAGAAAGAATATTCCCTCCTGCATTCTTTGGTTCAATGGAGCATCTTCTAATCCATCTTGCATATGAAGCTTGGCTTGGGGGACCTGTGCAATACAGGTGGATGTATCCCTTTGAAAGGTTTATGAGAGAATCCAAACGTTCAGTTGAAAATAAAGCTAAAGTAGAAGGCTCAATTTGTGCAGCTTACTTGCACAGAGAGACAACGTATTTTTGTTTACCGTATTTCAAAAACTTCATGTTGTCCCCCACTAATGTCAGAAACAAAATGCAATGGCAAGCTGAACCACGTGAAGGTTCAATATCAATTTTTCGACAATCAGGCCGTCATGCGGGAAAAGAATTCACTCATTGGTTAATTGATGCTGAATTCAACTCTGCTCATGTCCATGTCTTAATCAATTGCAGTGAAGTGAAGTCGTACCTTGAGTATGTCATCATCCAACTCTTACTTTTGCAATGGTGCGAATGTTATACACTAATTCATTTCATTTGTATCAGCTCATTTCTTGTGGCTGAGCAAGTTGCAGAAGGAAATGCTTCTGCTAGAATACACTCAGAGTTAGATCCGAACATGGGTCAGCTCCTATGCGAGTAATGCAGATGACGACATCCGTAGGACACAGTGTTGGGTCAATATTGTTGGTGGGAAGAAAAAGGGACGAGTGTACGGTGCATGACAACTTGCTGCAAACTATACAGCATCAAAAGGAGGTACATTGAAGCACCAACCTTCTTCTTCTTCCACCACTTTTGCTGACAAGGCCATTCATCGCTTGACACAGCTACTACAATAACGTGACCAGGAAAACCATCAATTGAGAGAAGAATACAGTGACTTGAGAAACGAGTTTACAAACTTCAAGTCCCTGGTCATGAGAGCATTGTCTCAAACTTCAGACACTCCTCCCACCGTTCCTCTGACCCAGCCACGACCCTCCTTATCACCCGCCGTCCCTCAGCAGCCCAGATCAGTCCAGTCCGCACCAGTCCAGCCATCTACAGAGGAGTAGGATGATGAAGAACATTCTGATGACTTTGTAGATTTTTAGTTTTATTTTGTTATTTAATCATAGTTGTTAGAACATCTTGATGTTAGTACATTTGAATTTTAGTACATCATGATTTTGGAACATTATCTTTGCTTAGTAAAGGATGATATTATTGTTTTATGTTTCATTTTTCATTTATAGAAATAACTTCTTAAATTTGAACTTTACAAATATTGAATGATTTTCGGATGCACAATATGTAGGTCTGTCTGTGGTTTGAAACTGTTATGTAGGTCTGTCTGTGCTGTGTGAACCTTTTATGCAGGTATATGTGGTTGGATAACAAATACAAATATAACTTTGTATTTTTTCAAATGTTATCGAAGGCTTCTGCCCTTCGGTAATTACCGACGGTCTTGAAGCCGTCGGTACACTGTCGGTAATGACCAATTACCGACGACTTTTCTCTCTTTCCGAGGGATTATGACCTTCGGTAAAGCTCTTCTTTACTGTAAACATTCCTCTTTAGGGTTAACTTCAGTATTAACCCTAATAATAACCAGAGACTTCAACACGCAAGAGATTTGTTCCAACTATAATCGTTCTTTAGCTTCCTTCAACGTTTCTTTTTTTTCTCGAAGAGGAATGTTGCCCAAATTGGCTTTGATACATGACCAGTGGTTGAAATCATTTTTGTAGAATTGAGTGCCCATATAATCAAATTCTTGTTCGTACTGCATCTGCAAACATTAGGCACAAAACCCTAGAAAACATTTATTAGAATAAAAATAAAAACAAACATAAAGTCAAGTCAAATTCAATCAATTTACACTACTTGAAAAAATTAACCTCGAGTCCCCAGCAACGATGCCAAAAACTTGTTGACTCACTGGCAAGTGTACCAGATCGTTCAAGTAATATAATCGGTAATGCCCGATATCGTTCTTCCCAAGAGACTTGAAAGGCCTTATCGTTCGTGTGAATTGAGATCGTAAGATTTGTAGAGAAAAATAAATTGTTGTGGATGCAAAAACACAAAATAAACATGCAATGCGTTTGATTCAATTGACAAGAAAAAGGCTATGGATGAATGAAGTTGTTGGGGGTTGACAATTTCATCTTATCCACTTCCTCTTATCTACTCCTCTTGTTTAATGTGCTTGATTATCTAATTGTTATGCAAACTTTCTTGGCCTACTCTTAACCCGATCCCTCGGCGAAAAGAGCCTATTACTAATTACTGGCTTGCTATCCCAAGCCTCCCCTAGTAACTAGCAACGCGTTAAGAACAGAAGCAAAAACAATTGATCGTTCTACCCCCTATCCCTAGGTTAGTATTGCTTAATCAAGGAATTTCTTACCAGTTAATGACAGTATCGTACGTCCCCGTATCAATAAAGACAAACAACAATTATCGAATGAGTTAAATGATAAAAGCTTTAAGCACAAATGAGAACCCAACAATTGACAATCAAGGCATATGACAAGCATATAAATAAATAAGAGTTTCAATAAAAGAGAGTTTCAAAAGATTACGTTGTTTCCCCCAACAATAAAAGGGTTTAGTTCACCATTGTCATGGTGAACTTAGATGAAAAATGATGGAAGAATGGAAGAGCAAACCCTAGATAGGATAAAAAGGAGCCTAAGCATCCAAGAGATCTTCTCCAAGGAGTGAAAGTTAGGTCTGGCCGCCCTTTTCTGTCCAAAGAATGATTCTCAAGTCGCAACAAGACTATTTATAGATGAGGAGCGTCATAGAAAACAGGCCCAAGCCCAGCAGACAACCGCCCGACACCACACTTATGCTGCCCAACGGTTTGCCCATTATCACGCCATCGCCCAACGATGGGGGGTTGCTGCCCGACGGTTTGCCCATAGTCACAAATCCACCCAGCGTCCATGCTTGATGCTACCTCCTCGCATTGGACCGCCCAGCGGTGAGTTTTGCCACTGGGCAGTTCGTAGACTCTTCTTTTCTTCAGTTTTCTTCCTCTGTCTTGAGTGTAAGACCTTCATCTTCAACTCCATTCTTCACTTCCATCAAAATGCTACAAAACAATGCAAAACAAGCATAATATCGCTAAAAACAGCTTTTGACTCTCAACTGACTCATTTATTGGATTTTACTTGATTTTAAGCTCATTCTAAGTCTTAAAAGGTGTAATTTGGTCAAAAATGACATATGAGAATAACTGTTTTTCAACCGTTATCAGGGTTTTTATGGGTTCTGTGTTTTATCGCGACTTAATACATGAAATATAATTTTATTTTCAGCTGCAGTTGTTTGTTCGACTTTCACTGAAAACCAAGTTTATTTGTGGTTTGAATCAAATTTTGACTGACAAGCAGAAGACTATTATTTCACAAACTCCATTTAAATGGTTTTTAGAACTAAATGATGATATTAAGCTTGGTAGGAATCTTCTGAGCGATTTATTAGAAAGGTGGGATGATGAGAGGGGTGGTTTTTGTTTTGGAGAAAAATTTGTGGAATTAAAGGAATTAGATGTTACGTTAAGTTTAGGGTTGGGTTTAGTTGGTGAGCAGATTAACTTGAATGAAAAAAGACTTGGAAAAAGTGATTGTCGGAAGCACTTTGCAAAAGGAAATGGAAAATATTGTTTGCAAGTTATAGACTTTATTTTGAAAAAACACAAGAAGTTGACTTCAGTACAGGTTTGTAGGCTATACATTTTGGTAGGAATTTCTGAGATATTGTTACCCAATCGTACCAAAACAATATTTCCAATTTTGTTTGAAAAAGTTGATAAAATAAATGATTTGGGTAGGTTTTGTTGGGGTCGTATAATATATCAATATCTACTTAGTAGTTTTAGCAAAGCATGTACAACTTGGAATGGAGGAAAAGGTGCACAGACTGTGTATGTGGAAGGTTGTGTGTACGTGTTCCAGGTAAATATTTTATATGGATTGTTTCATTCCTTGAAATGTTTGTGTTCATAAATGTATAATGTTTTAGTGAGCGTTTTGTGTATGCTAATTATGGTGTGTGTAATGTGTTGGAACAATTGGTATCGTTCTGAGATAAAGTATAACACAACGGAATAAAACTTAGAGTAGCAGAAAGCGTGTTCGGTCACTTTTTTAAAATAAATTGGTCTGTTTTAGAAAATCAATTTTCTTTCAGAAAATTTATCGAACAGTTGATATGCGTAAAAGATAAAGAGTGTAGGGAATAGAAAATCACACGAGTAATTTTTATACTGGTTCGATTCAACAGAATCTATGTCCAGTCGTTAATCACTATAAAAAGTGATTAACAGTTTCACTAACAAAAGGGTTTTACTGATTACAACAGTAATGAATAAATGGTAAGATTAAACCTTCCTTCGACCAACGAACCAGAAGAAGAACACTCTGCCAACTCGAAGAGAACCGCTCCGACAATCGACCAACGATTCGCAAGCTTCTCCTATTCACGAGACCAGGCAAAGCACCTTGCTAACTCGAAGAGAATCGCTTCGACAATCGACCAACGATACACGGGCTTCTCCTATTCACGAGACCAAGCAAGGGAACTTTGAACTCTAACTTCTGAGAACTTCCTCTGACAAACAGTATTCTGTTGAGCTTTTGTTAAAAAACGTTACTTTTGAATTTCTCAGAATCCCTACATATAGCCATCTGCTCTGAATATCAAAGGTCAAGTCCCAACTGCCACGAATAATCAATTATTGTAAGTGATAATCGATTATTTAAGTCCTTTATAAGTTTTTCAAAAAGTGATAATCGATTATGAGGTGATAATCAATCATTCCTGAATGACTTGTGATAATCGATTATTGCTTCTCCATAATCGATTATTGCAGTTAAAAATGCAAGTTTTACAAAGTTTATAAGACTTTCCTACTACATTTAATTTCTACAAATTGCTTTTAAATAATTTTAAACTCTTCTTCAACTAAGACTTCTTGTAGCATCATCAAAACAATTGTCTTCAAGATATACCAATACTCCTTATTGGTAACATAATGTATTTTAGTTTTGGTTTTGTGATCGTTTCGTTCCTTCTAATAATTTAGTTCATAAAAACCCTAGAATTTTGCATTGGATTGATATGAATGTAGGTGACAATTTCATAAAATCTGCAATGGAGACGGGTGTGGTATGTAATTAGTGGTTTTATTAACATATTTGATTTAATGATTTAATTTATACAATGATGTTTTTGATGAATTTGTAGACGCTTGATGATTATGGTCCATCAATGACAGAAATGAGCCAGCCATTTGTGAGTGCATCATTTAATCCAACTGGAGAGGAAGTAAGGAAGAAAGCACATTCAAAGTCAGCAACCAATGAAAAACATAAAAAAGTTGTTGATGATGGTTTAGATGCTGTTTTAGAGGAAGAAGAAGCTGAAATTAAAGCACTTGAAGAAGAGTTGGTTGCATTGAAGACTGAGTTGTTTGAGGAGAAAAATAAATATTATGGTGGTTACAGTACCCCATGTAACCAAATGAGAATTGCAACAACTATGGACGTGAGGGAGAAGATTGCAGCAATGAAACTGTTATGAAGTATTACATGCGCCGAAAGCGATTCAAAAGTGCAGTTTGTAAAACTTCGTACACCGGATATAGTCCCAAACTTTAATCATGGAGAGTTGTATTACTGCAGTAATTTGTAGAACTTTAATTATGGATATTTGTATTTGAAACAAAGATTTGGTTTGTTAATTAAGAAAGTGGTTGTTAGCAAGTGCTCATTTGAATTGTTATTGTAATATTCATTCCATTTGTTGATTGGTAGTGTTGTTTAATTTTCATCCTCAGTTGTTGTTAACAAATGTCCAGTTATGTCCAGTTTTGTGACCCTATATGTAGGGAAGACCCATTAAGGGTGATATTAAGTTGACAGGTAACTTGAACAATTTTTATAGTCGTGAAGATGTTGTAATCGATTACAGAGAAGTTGTAATCGTTTACCTGTTTGATAAACTGTTTTTGTACAAAAAACGTCATGAGTGCTACCAAAGCCTAGCTTAATGGCTCCCCATGAGCCCTTTATAATGTGTTAATGCAGTTGTAATCGCTTACATGGGCCTGGTAATCGCTTACCTCACCTTTCTTTAACAAAGCATCAATTTCTTCAGTGTCATAATCTAACGAATGAAATCGCAAAATGCGCGGGAATACCTTGTGAGAAGAATGGGCATACAAATCAAGGTGTTCATACGCCCAAAGCTACAATCAAAGTATTAAAACCATTACAAAAAGTTCTACCAATAAACTTACTTAATAAAACAAACAACCAAAATTCAATGATAACTGTAAAACAACAGCACTGCCACTTATGCTCAAAGAATCTTTAATGTCTCCAGTAAGTATTTCCTTGTTACATTTATTTAGACTCTTTACAATATATGAATGTACAACACTACTCCAATCATAATTAGACAAATTATTTAACTCATCTAGCACTAAACAAGGCATGTTAGAAACATGTTTTGCCTTCCTAGGAAAAAAGAACACCACAAAACAAATTAATATATACAAACGACAAACAACATCTACATCAACATCATCATTATGTAAAAGGAGATTAAACATATTTAATAACTCTTTCAATGAGGTTTTTTTACAATTAGTAAAATGTTCACCTACTTTACCCACAATTGATTCATCCAAAGGTATCTCCAATCCCCCCACTCCAAACCCTAAACTCATCACCACATCCTGGACATTCAAAGGAACCAATTGTTGCCACACTCTAAAAGCTTGATGGTGGGGAATCCATTGACGAACCAAGAGTTTCAACAATTTTAGGTTCAGCTCTATATGATCCTGAATTCGTAAACACATCTTAAATGAACTTCGAAAAATGCGGTTCTGATGTCTCAATTGCAGTAAGGAATTCATTTGGGTAATCAAGGATGTATCCATCCAAGCCCTCATGCGCCACTGTCCAACAGTTGAAAGTTATCACAATCAATTTATAAAATAATGCTCCAAAACAACTAACAAAACACAAAACTTCAAATTCTACTTACACTATTTTTACAGGGTACCATTTTCAGTTATACTAATACCGTCAATGAAATATTAACCTGACATAAATTACAAAAGGAGATAATATTAACTTCAATGCATTTGCTAAAAAGAAATGTATCATATGTTGGTTCCAAAAAGAATGTAATTCAGAGTCTTTAAAAGGTTTCAAATTTAAACTTTATGAATGGTGAAAATATGGTTAAAAGGGAGATACAGGAAAAGAAAATGTGAAACTGGGTTATAGCAGATATCATATGTCACATAACCAAACTACCTAAAAAGTGTGAAAATACGTTTTACCTTTCGATAAAAAACGAAAACACGATGCAGAGGTACTCACCAGTGCACCCAATAACCAATCCCGCAACGACAATAGCGAAAAAAACCTAAACACTTCCAAACCACCGAACCAAACACCTAAACGCAAAACAAATGCACAATAAAAGCAACAAAAAAACAACTAAACCCTAAATAAAGACATCGAAAACACTTATCTGTTCGAAACCTCTCTGTTCGACGGTTGCCCAAAAACTCAGACTTCCACCAACGACTTCAAATGGCGGATAGAGAAATACCTTTTTGAGACACAACGTTGTTGACAGAGATCGTTGCGTCGTTGAGAGAGATCGTTTTTTAGAGAGCTCGTTTCTGAGAGAGAACGTTTTTCAGAGAGTTGCAAGAGTTGGGTTTTTTGTGACTTGCGTTTCTGGAAGGCGCCAACTGAGGTTTACTCACTCAAACCTTCTTCCAAAAATGCCCTCAGTATTTCTGAAAAACAATTTTTAAAATTAATATCAAACAACGAATGAGACAACGCCACGTGGCGTTGTAGAAAACGTTGTCAAATAAGTTGTCAAAGTAACGTTTTCCTTTTTTTTAAAGCTTCAATTGTGAGAGTCAACGTTCAACCAAATGAATAACCATCATCTCACCAAAATTAAATTAATTGCTATGAGGACTCTACCTTCAAGTTAAGAACATTACCAATCAATTTTATAAGGAATTAATGTGCAATGAAATTATGGGGATCAAAAGTAAAGTTTTTCTTTATTACCAATACGCAACACAATAATATAATTGATATTATAATTTTTAATTATATTATAATGTAAGTTATGTACCAAGTTCGTGATTAATTTTTAGTAGAGATTAGTTTATTATCTTTCGTGAATTTTAATTATATCTTTTATTAGAAGAAGAGAATTTCATAATACATACAAATGTGGACAAGAAGTGGTCCAATAGAGAATATCAACCTAAGAAAATAAAAACTTTAAAAGCTAGAAATTAACAAGTAAATAACCAAAAATAACACTAACGTTGTAATATATAAACCAAGATACACGAAATATGTAGTCAACTTGCGACCACAACCTCGTAATTAATCACTAAAATTTCTTCATCTCTAAAACACGTTACTTCTAACACCATGCTGATGGGTCCTCTAGTTATTATGGTGATCATCAGCTACACAAACAGGAACAAAACGGCATAAGCACG
>NC_028352.1:15320025-15338237 GCF_000741045.1 Vigna radiata var. radiata | reverse complement strand
CGAAGAATAGAGGCACCAAGCCTAGCTTCTCTGGCAATGGCTTGTCTCATTGTATTGCGCACTATGGTTTGAAGGTTGGGGCAAGTTCTGGCATAAAAGGTGGGAGAAAGTTGTGCATTGCTTGAAAAAGCCAAAAGAGAAAGAATGGAAACTGTAACAAAGAAAGAGTTGTAAATGGAAGACATGTTGTCTATAACAAGTTTGAATAGCTAATAACTCTTTTGTGTGAGTTGTGAAGTTGGTTTTAGAAGAAGAAAACATGCATGATATTTATAGGCAAAAGGATGTTATGCATGCAGAGACGAAGAGAATAAAAAGAGTTAGATGTAAGTGAGAAATTAGAAAATGGGAAATTATGCCTTCAATTAATTGTATTTGGTTCAATTTTCAAACTTGTCTGCTCCTACGTTACATAGACGCGCTTTGCTTTTCCTTTTGGAAATGAAATGAAGAAAAATTGTAAAATGATGCCAAAAGATATACTTAAAGAGTGGTTTGATCCAAATGCATGTATATGCAACACAAAGGAAAAACTAAAAGTAATAGTAACAACATATTTTGAGTAGTATGAATGATTGAAGAGTTTGAATTATTCTCTCATCAGTGTTATACAACTTTTAGAGATTACTGTATATGGAATTTAGCTTGTCTAAATGGAATTTATCTTGTCTAAATGGATTAATGTTATTTTATCTTTTTATACAAATTATTGTGATTAAAGTTGAATTCCTTTATTTTTTAGTTTGTCTAAATGGATTAATGTTAAGTCAGTATTTACATTTATGGGATGATTTATTTTATAAAATAATGATTATATTTTATACATTAAAATGGTTAATTATTTAGATCGAGTAACACAATTTAATAAATAATAATGTTCTTATTGTTTTCATTAGCAAAGACAATGTCTACTTATTTACATGGCTCAAACTTATTAAATTTAATGTGATTTTAGATATTGAAAGGGAAAAAACACTATATATGATAAAAACTTTAATTAATGGTATATTTTACTGTAGTTATATAGTAATAAAAAGTATATAGTACAATAATTACTGTAATTTATAACTATGCAATACAGTTCTTTCTATTATATAAAAATAACTTTTGGTTTTAGCTATTGTATTGGTAAAAAAATTAAATGTTAAATAATCTATAAGTAAAATACTTGAATAATATTATCGAGTAAACAAACACTAATTCTTGAAATTAGAACCGGCGATCGTATTTTGAGTCCCAATATTTTTGTCTAAATATATCTTACCTTTATTCCGACTTATTTTCCTTATTAACAAATTATATATCAAATATATATGCCATAGAAGTGCTTAGTTGCTATTTTGATTTTTGAATATGTATTAATATAACTATTTAAGTTACGTATTTGAAAAAAATATTAATGAGATTGATTTATCAAATTTTTAATACTTTTTATTTTATTTTATGACTAACATGATAGCACCAAAATGATTAGTTCATCAAATTATGTCACTTCTTTTTTATTTATTTATTTTTATAAAAGGAGGAAGATGATTGTTGTTACTTTACACATCAACACTATTCGTGTGGAACTTATTTTGTATTATTGACAAACTGGAATGTTGAAAATCTGTTATAGAATGTCTAGTTTGAAATTGAAGTGATTTATATTGGTTTTAATGATTTATATTTGTTTTAAGTCATTTTTAAGGAAGTAGTGAAAATGAAAGTTAGATGTTAGATGCTTAATCGGTCTCTTGAAACAGGGAAGTTAAATGTGACTTGTTTAAGTCTTTAAATTGGTAAAAAATGTGATTTTGGATTTATAAATTATGATTTTAGAGGTTTTGAAATAGGAATTGGTCCATAAACACTTTAGAATGATGGTAGGAAGGTTTAAAAACGTTTGGTCTATTCTAATTAGGTATATAACACAATTTAGGGCAGTTAGAAGTTGGGAAAAATAATTAGAATTGGTAAATGTGGTTTGAGTTGCATAATTATGCAAAATTCGTGCTGCAAAATTATACAGACTCGTTGAGCGAATGAATTCGCACAACGAGTGGTCATGGCGAGTTGCTCTTTGTTTGAGCAATTCGCACAGCGAGAGGGTGCACTGTGCGAATGGTTGTGGGGGTTAGCTCTTTGTTTGATGATTCGCACAATGAATCAATGAGCTGAGCGCCTGGTTGTGATATGGGGTCACTGCCAAAAATATTCGAATAATGAAGGGGTGCGCTCTACAAGTTCTTGGGGGGGGGGGTCTGGATCACAGTCTGAACTTGGGGCGCTATGCAAGGGGTTGGGGTCTAGTACCACTGGAAGTTTATTCGCACAATGATAACGGTTGAAAAACTATTATTTTCATACTTATATTTGACATTAAACACACCCTTTATGACTTAGAATTAGCTTGAAATCATGCATTTTGCTTAAGTTAGAGAATAAGAGAGTCAAAGTTGGTTTTCTTGGTTTTATGCTTGGTTTTCCCTTGATTTTGTAGGTTTATTGGAATGATTTGAAAGAACGGTTGAAGTATCAAGTTGCAGTGCAGAAAAGTCAACCAGTCAACTAGAAAAGTCAACAGTCAACCAGAATGTTGAAAAGTTGACCAGAGTGTTGTAGGTAGCGTCGGGTGGTGACACTAGGCAGTAACCTAGCATCGGGCGGCGGCGTTGGGTGGTGGTGCTGGGCGGTGGGTTTTCCAGTTTTTCACTATTTTTCGCCTGAGCGACGCTGCTGGGCACTGTTTTGAGTACCGCACCCACCGTCGGGCAGTAAGCCACCGCCGGGCGGTGTACTTTTGGGCCTGGGCCGATTTTTCTGTTATTTTTCTAAGTTATAAATAGAATTGCACGATCGAAGAGGGTATCTTTTGGTAGAAAAAGCTGCAAAAACACTTTCTTCACCCCCTTAGAGGCGAATTTTGGATGCGGGAGCTCCAATATATCAAATCTAGGGTTTATCTTTTCATTCTTTCCATTATTTTCATCTAGTTTCGCCATGGTTATGGTGAATAAACCTCCATTGTTGTTGGTGAATTGATGTAATCCTTTGAAACTCTCATATATTGAATTGATACTTTATTCATCTGCTTTTATTCATTAAATGTTAGGGTTTTTTCCTCCATTATATTTGCATGCTTTGTTTAAGACTTTATTCAATAGCATAATCTTTGATTCTATCTATATGGACACATGTAGGTAGGTCTAGACATGAGGGAATTCTCTTGGTAGCAATATTACCTAGACATAGGGATAGAGGACCGATTGCCCTTAAGCTTTTGTGCGAATTATGTAATGCATGATCAGTTGCTAGGGAGACAAGACAATGTAAACTAGTAATGCATTATAAAACCCTAATTTTTGTTATTCAAGTCTTAAATAATCAAGAAATCACATGAAAGTCTAGGCCTAAGAGTCTCAAGGGAAACGATACTCGGACTTACCGTTTATTATTACTTGATACGATTCGGTACAGTTGCCGGACTCTTAACATACAACGAGATGAGTCGTTCTGCGACAACCTCTAGATTCGCTCTACGAAGGGATGCACTGAGCGACTGTTCCTGAATATCATGTGTTGAAAATAGAATGGCTTAGTTTCAACACCAAGAGAGGGGGGGTGAATTGGTGTAGTTCAAAAATCAAAGTCTTTTCAAAATCTTTTTCGGAAAAATGAGAACTTTCAAAAGTTTCTTGAAATTCAAGGAAAAGGATAAATCAAGTGCAGCGAAAAATAGTTTACTGTGCAGAATTTAAAGTCGACTTGAAAATTAAAGAGTTAAGGGATAGAAGATTCAAACGCAGTTTTTATACTGGTTCGGCCAAACTGCCTACATCTAGTGTCCTTCCTGTACTCGGAAGCAAATACACTATAATGGTCAAGGCTTTTACAACAAAGTTTCTATAGAGACCTCCACGTCAAAATATAAAACACCTCTCTAACCCTCTAATCAAAATATAGGCATACAACACCCAAAGAACAACAACAAGATATCCCCTCTCCTACAGTCTTTGACAACTTTGAACAATCCTCAAAGTTTCCCAGAACACAACACGTCCTCTTCCTGTAATCACAAAAGGGTAGCCACAATCTTCACATGATTGAGAGAAATATTTGATCACGTATGAAACACCTTCAGTGCAGAATGATCAAGCAGTCTATGCGCACACCAATACTTGCTCGTCAAGCAACTCTTAAAGAATGATCACCACTTGATAAGTTCTTGGAGCTTTTCACTTTCTAACAAAGATCAAGATCTGAAACAATTCAATGAAAATGTTAGAATTACCAAAAGTCTCTGTAAAATACAGAATCACGTCTATATATAGATTTCTGTTAAACAGACGCTCCCAAAGTTGACTATGCTACTAATAGACTATAGCTAGACAGTTATGATAGTTATAAAAATTAGTAGCATTCATACCAACTAAATTGATTGCACATTTAATTCAGTTGATTAACAATTAATGATTAGTCAAAGAAACAAAATATAGCCATTATACTTCACAAGCATCAACAGAAATTCAAAACATAACTAACTAAGTTGAGTAGCTTGCACATATAGTCGACTTTGACATTTCAATGCAGTTTTGAAAATCTTTCTTTGTAAAAATACTCACAGCACTGTTTTAGAAAATTTGTACAAAGTCACGAGTTTTAATTGACTTGCTTCATAATGAGGTCGACTTAAAACTTGCAGTTTTGCCACACAATATAAGTTCAATCAAAGTGCATGTAGAATGCAGATGATATCTCATGTAGAACACAGTGAATATGCACACATAGACAGAATTAACACAAACATGTTCTCAAGAAATCATTCACATTAAAGTAAAGAACATGTAACACATATGAACATGTAAGAACACATGTTGTTATTAATAATGTGTTGTCATCATCAAAAACCAGAAGCTATACGAGATTGTAAGGTTTAGCTAAACCACTGCTTCACAACAATCTTGTTTGTGAAGTAATGAAATTGACTTGGTTGTGGTTGATGTATGATATTGAACGAGTGTTATGTAAGTATCAAACTAAGGTTTATGATTTCAAAATGGTGTGGAAGAGAATTCCAAGGGGGAATATCTCAGTGATGTTTGTTAAAGTTTATAAGTATGAATATGGGAAGCCTAGTCCTAGAGTTCATCCTAACATTCTAATGGTCACCTATTCTCACACTAGTGGAAAAACATTATTTAACGCCACCCCTTAGACGTCGGTTAGAGGTTACACTGACGTACATTAATGACCGGTGGCAAGTTCGTAAATAAGTCAGGCCCATGGACGTCAGTTAGTTGGATAGCCGACGTCTATAATATCATTGACGTCAGTGCCACTTCAGCCTAACATCTATAGGTGTGCCAGGTAGGTGAATAGTCACATATAAACGTCGCACCCCTCCACAACGACGTCTATAGTCGAAAATAGACGTCGGTTACATCAACACAAACGTCTATACACTAATGCAAAAACGTTGTTTAATGTCACATGGTAGACTTCAGTTACGCGCACCCGTGACTTATATTGATGATCGATGACATTTCCGTAAATAAGTTGGCAATATAGGCGTCAGTTAGGTCCATCTCCGACGTCTATAGAATTTTAGACATTGACCCTTCAAACCTGACGTCTATATTTCTGACCGTTAGGTGAAAA
Source organism: Vigna radiata var. radiata (assembly GCF_000741045.1). NCBI lineage: Eukaryota > Viridiplantae > Streptophyta > Magnoliopsida > Fabales > Fabaceae > Vigna > Vigna radiata. The sequence goes on along the minus strand of NC_028352.1, from coordinate 15,332,597 downwards.
GTCATTTCCATCAGCCTTATAGACATTGGTTCGTTTGAGGCTCTGACGTCTAAATGGCGGAAATTAATGTTGCTCACCTACCTATCAGACATTTAGACGTCGGTCCCCTTCTAACTAACACCTATAAGTCTGCCAGGCAGGTGAATAGTCACTGTTTTCAGCCTTATAGACGTCAAATCCCGCCACATTGAAGGGGCTCCGACGTCTATATGGCGAAAATTAATGCTCCCCACCAACCTGTCAGACATATAGACGTCGATCTCGTTGTAACTGACGCCTATATGTCTGCCAGACAGATGAATAGTCACTTTTTTCAGCCTACAAACGTCAGATCCTACCACATTGACGTTGTCAACACCCGATTTCGTTCGGATTGACTGAATAATAAATCTTTTTTTATTTTTGTCTTGTCTTATTTTCTTTTTATTTATGTTATTTTATTTTTATTTTACTATTGAGTATTTGATTTAGTTTCTTTTTTAAAACAAAAAAAGAAAAAAAAAAGAGAAAGAAAAAACGAAAAAAGAAGAAAAAGAGAAAAGAAAAAAAATAAGAGAATACGGAAAAAAAAAAAGAAAAAAAGGAAAACGAAAGTCAACTACACTTTCTTGCCTTTCGTGCAACACAAATCATCAGTGCATCCCGCAATGTTACATAGTAATGCTCGAAATATCCCATTAATGGCTTTGTGTCTCTGGCTAAAAATCTTTATGCAAAGTTGTGCTATACATCAAAGGAGGAAAGATGTCTGAATGACTTTTTACCATCTGATCAAATTTAAACATAACCAAGGAAAAAGACAAAGAGGAAATCCCAGGGCTTGGTTTTTGAAATGGTTTCATCACGGTCATAAAAAAAAATATATCTAACACTGAGGGAAGAGAACAAAAGAGAGTTCCTCCCTTACAGGCAGAGGATCCTCCCACACACACGCAGAATCCCCTACCCTTTCTTCTAAACTTCGGATCACTCTTCCATCTTCTAAAAAAAACACACTCAATAATCGAGACATCTCCCCAGGAGTTTCCTTCATCAACCAAAATCCACTTCCAATGCTCACTCTTACCATAACTTGCTAGCACAGGCAAGAACATAAAAAAAAAAAAAATCTCAAGGAAGGAAAAAAATACACTTTTAAATCTCTACTCACTGAACTGAAACCGTTCTTCCATCACGCACACACGCATAACCCTCTATCCCATTATTTCCTTTTTCAAGCATTCAAGATGAGACACCATCCATCACACACCTGCATCCTTCGTTCACCTACAAAGAAACAAAAGAAAGCCAGCAAAGAGAAGGGAGGTGGTCGCCGGAGGTACTAGGCTAGTAGTAGCAAGCATAGTTTCAAGAGGTAAGCTTACTCTGTTCACTTGTATCTTCAGGTAAGCTTGTTGCATTGTGCTTCATATTATACTTGATGTTGCTCTGATTGAGATTGTATCATGGTGTGAGTATTCCCCTTTCTTCATCATCCGCCTATGCATATCACACTCCCTCTTTGACCTGAAACCTCTGTTTGTGTCTTTGCCTTTTATTAAAATCTCCACCCTTATCCAGTATCACCACCACCATCCTCCCTCACGCACAGACCCTCCAGCCGAGTTCATCCCTGCAACCATCACACACAACCACTTGCTCCCTCCTCATCTTTCGTTTTTAAGAGCAAAAAATCCACACATATCACACACAACAGGATCCCACTCTCCTTATCATACTTCTCAACTATTTTCCCTGCATTCAAACCAAAACAGATAAGACCAAATCAACTTCATAACCCTCACTTTTTCCCCATAGATTTCAGCAGAAAATCACTCAAATTCATCGTTCTTCTTCCAACACCCTTACTGTCCAGCCTTCACAGGGGTAACACGCACAAAAACCATCGCCCCAATCACCATTCTATTCTCCTCCACCCTACACGCATAACACCATCATCCTCAACCTGCAAAAAGTTACAAAAATAAGAATCAACCACTCAACACCAATCTCCATTTTCATTCAATCCACAAAGAAGCACACGCAAGGACAGAGAACCCATTTTCATCTCCATAAACCCCTGCATCGCAACCAGAGTGTCATCTTCGTTCCCCAGCTCACACAGATTCACTCAGGAACACCACAGTGTGTTCCTTTCACCCTTCGGTTGTGTCAATCGAAGCCAACAACCCAACACTCACAACACTATCGGAAACTCACGCCCAGTCAAGCAGAGCTCGCGTTTCGAAGAGGAAGGTGGATGCACAGTGATCGACAGTGTGGTTGAACGGGGACGCGCAGCGGCAACGCCCATCTTATCTGGCGGTAGTGGCGTGTTCGAATTCGAAGAAGAGGGGAGAGGGTTTGTGTGACGCTTTAGGCAAAGGTTGCGATCACCGGCAGTAGCAGACCTCGTCGACGGCGGTGAGAAAGCGTCTCGGGGTGCGACGGTGCTGGTTCGGTGGGTGGCCATCGTCGCACGAGAAGAAATGGGAAAAAGGGCGAGATGTCGGGTTCGACGGTGGCTCTGGGCACGTGATGCCACCGGCGACGCCATTGACGGCAGTTTGTGGTGGAGAAGACGGGTGGTTAAGATGGTGACCTCAGGTCCGCCGGCTAGGAGGTGTGAGAGACACCCTAGGTCTCTTATTCTGCGTTGAATGAAATGGAGAGGAGAGTGTGAGACCCCTTGGGGTTTCTGATCTGGGGAGGAAAGGATTTTGGGCCTGGGTCTGGTCCAATCCTATTTTATTTTCTGTTTTTTTTTTCTTCTTTTATGTTTTTTGTATGTTTGATTACTCCTTTTGCACCCCCTATTTTCCCTTTCATCACTCCTTTTCCACTTGGGGTTAGGCCCAGTCTGTTTTTAAAATAAAAATTAGTCTAAACACCCTTTTTTTTTTCCATTTAGTTATTTACTTTTAAATAAATATCAAAAACAACAAAAATATAAAAAAAAATGTTTTAAAGGTTTAAGCACGTATGTAATCGTTCGCATCGTCTTCGTGCTGATACCTTTTCTTCTTATATAAAATTAAATAAACAAGTGCATGAACTGTCATAGCTACATATTCATACTAATTCGGATGGTCAAGTCAACAGTCTGTCAAATATAAAGTTTAGTTTGTCATGATATGTGTATATGCAACTTCTATGAATGTTTAATTGAATTTATATATATCATTAATTGTTTTTACTTCTAGCTTACCCTTCTGTTGTGTTTTGTGTTCTATGTTTTCCCTGTCTTCTCTCTTTTTACTATGATCATCTTACAGGTGTTTGCAGGTGTGAGCAAAGGGAGAAGAGGTGTCTCAAGAGCAAGCAATAGATAGAGGTGATGCTGCGACGTAGTTACTTTCAGAGTTTTAGATTGTATATAGTTTTGACGTAGGATCTTTTGTATATAAAATTTAAATTTCTATGGTTATTTTATATAACTGTAAAGTTAAAACATTATAATCTAGTTGGATAATTCCTATACTTATCATAACTGTGTGACTCTTTTATATATTATCTATACTATATTTTGAAATATTACAATTTTGTAAGACAAATTTTCATTTTCCTCTCAAAGTCTTAGAAATTATGTCAGCTTTTTTTAAAGCTTCAATTGTGAGAGTCAACGTTAAACCAAATGAATAACCATTATCTCACCAAAACTAAATTTATTGCTATGAGGACTCTACCTTCAAGTTAAGAACGTTACCAATCAATTTTAGGAATTAATGTGCAATGAAATTATGAGATCAAAAGTAAAGTTTTTCTTTATTACCAATACGCAACACAATAATATAATTGATATTATAAATTTTTTAATTATATTATAAATGTGAGTTATCTACCAAGTTCGTGATTAATTTTTAGTAGAGATTAGTTTATTATCTTCCGTGATTTTTAATTATATCTTTTATTAGAATTTAGAAATCAATTTATTCACACAAAGGAATAGTGATTGCACTAACTTTGCAATACTAATCTTAAAATAAGATGAAGAAAATTTGAAAATACATAAATGTGGGCTGGGACAAGAAGTGGTCCAATAGGGAATAACAACCTAAGAAAATAAAAACCTTAAAAGCTAGAAATTAACAAGTAAATAACAAAAAAAAACAGTAACATTGTAATATATAAACCAAGGTACACGAAAGATGTAGTCAACTTTTGACCACAACCTCGTAATTAATCACTAAAATTTCTTCATCCTAAAACACGTTACTTCTAACACCATGCTGATGGGTCCTCTAGTTATTATGGTGATCATCAGCTACACAAACAGGAACAAAACGGCATAAGCACGATGATAATGATGATCATTATTACTATTATTATTGCCATATTATGATCAATTCAGCACCCTGCAGTTCCTTCTAATCTCTCCATTGGACCCAGTGAGAGGACTAATGTTGCCCATCTTCACCATGGCAGCAGCAAAGTCCCTGAAAAAGGCAGNAGAATTGCCACTGTAGGTCCTCACAAGGGCATCTTGAGAGCCACCATTGAAAAGCACTTGGTCAGAGTGGAGAAGACCNCGTTGGTTCACAAGGTCAGTGTAGTAATTGTTGTCAAAACGGGTTGGTGTGACGGTGTCAAGAGGGGCCAGGTTGGTGTTCCCTCCAGAAACAGGACAATTGGCCCTTCTTGTGGCGGCAAAGTTAGGATCAATGTTGGTTTCGTTNTATATGCGAGTTCTGAAGAATTGGCACTGTGCTTGGCCAATTGTGTGGCCTCCTGAGAGCACTGTTAGGTCTCTTGCTGTCAGACCTTTGGCTGCAAACATGGTTATCAGTGTAGAGAGGTCTGAGGTAGGTCCAGGGATTTGGCTGTTGGCTGCACTCTGACTTGCTGTTCTTGCATCTCTTCTTCCTAGAGGCACTGTCCATGAAGGTCCTCCTAGCTGCAAATAATCATGGATTTTAAATTCTTTACTCAGTTGTGGAAAAAAAAAACATTTTCATCGTACTGCACTAAGAACACATCTTCATCTAATACTTTCTTTTGGTTACATTTGAGAGAGATGTTGATGATCGGTAGTTGGACACACTAAAAAGAGAAAGGANATATTTGGTGGGATTGTAGAAACCTTTATTTTTATAGGGTACCATAAATTTCTTGATAAGGTAGGCATGAGACATGAACCTTGATTTTTGTTTTAAATGATGATTTTGTTTACTGTGTGATGTTTTTAGGTGAAANCGAATGCCCCACTACTGCATGATGATAGGTTAAGATAGAAAAGTGAAAACGAATGGTTTGAAAACACGCTAATGCAGAAGAAAATGGAAATAAAGAGAGAAACCGACATCAAGTTAATCACTACTTGACTTATTGTGAGAATGACTTNACATCAGAATTTTAGTGACATCAGAACGCAGTCTGAAGAGGAGAAGGAAATAGCCTGCATATAAGTATACTGTTCATATTTTACTTTTATTCACTGATTTNCTAATTAAATAAGATAAATTATTCTAATTGGTTATTTCCTACTTCATCCATCATGTTTTTTTTCTGTTAACTACTATAATTTTGTTAGNAGGGTTTGGTAATTATATAAATCATGGAGAATTAGACTCACCAGAACTACTCCATCTCTTGTGGCAAGTGCAAGAATATCAGCACAAGACACAGTGGCATTGCAAGCAGCTTCAACGTTGGTTTTAATGGTGTCAATAACTTCGAAGCCCCTCGCTGAATTTCTGTTAGGAAATGCATTTTTCTCTCCTGTGAATGTTGCAGTGTCGTCCAGTAGAATTGATGCATCACAGCCCTGCAAACAAAGAAATAATCAAAACTANAAAGAGAATAATAGGTTTGAACTTTGCACATGCAATCAAAAAGCTAGAAAGTTAAAGAAAATGCAGAAGATAAAAGTGTAAATTCGGGTTCCATTTGGACACAGATGATCCTAATATGGAACAAAATGTATGTTTAGATGAAAGGGCAAAGAGGGGTAGCAAGGTTTACTTGTACAAAGCAATCATGAAAGAACAANCGAAGAATAGAGGCACCAAGCCTAGCTTCTCTGGCAATGGCTTGTCTCATTGTACTGCGCACTATGGTTTGAAGGTTGGAACAAGTTCTGGCATAAAAGGTGGGAGAAAGTTGTGCATTGCTTGAAAAAGCCAAAAGAGAAAGAATAGAAACCATAACAAAGAAAGAGCTGTTAATGGAAGACATGTTGTCTATAACAAGTTTGATATGCTAATAACTCTTTTGTGTGAGTTGTGAAGTTGGTTTTAGAAGAAGAAAACATGCATGATATTTATAGGCAAAAATATGTTATGCATGCAGAGAAGAATAGAATAAAAAGAGTTAGATGTAAGTGAGAAATTAGAAAATGGAAAATTATGCCTTCAATTAATTGCATTTGGTTCAATTTTCAAACTTGTCTGCTCCTACTTTACATAGACGCGCTTTGCTTTTCCTTTTGGAAATGAAAGGAAGAAAAATTGCAAAATGAAGCCAAAAGATATACTTAAAGAGTGGTTGACTTGATCCAAAAGCATGTATGCAAGACAAAGGAAAAACTAAAAGTAGTAACAACATATTTTTAGTAGTATGAATGAATGAAGAGTTTGAATTATTCTCTCACCAGTGTTGTACAACTTTTAGAGATTACTGTATATGGAATTTATCTTGTCTAAATAGAATAATGTTATTTTATCTTTTTATACATATTATTGTGATTAAAGTTCAATTCATTTATTTTTTTAGCTTCTCTAAATGGATTAATGTTAAGTTAGTATTTATATTTATGGGTTAATTATTTAGATCGAGTAACAAATTTTAATAAATAATAATGTTCTTATTTTTTTCATTGCCAAAGAAATTACATGGCTCAAACTATTTAAATTTAATGTGATTTTAGATATTGAAAGGGAAAAACACTTTATATATTACAAAAAATGTAATAAATGGCAGATTTGAATGTAGTTATATAATAATAAAAAAGTATATAGTACAGTAATTACTGTAATTTTATAACTATGCAATATAGTTCTTTCTATTATATAAATATAACTTTTGGTTTTAACTATTGTATTGGTAAAAATTAAATGTTAAATAATCTATAAGTAAAATACTTGAATAATATTATCGCGTAAACAAACGCTAATTCTTGAAATTAGAACCTGCGATCGTATTTTGAGTCACAATATTGTTTTTCTAAATATATCTTACTTTTATTAAGAGTTATTTTCCTTATTAACAAATTATATATCAAATATATATTGAAATGCCATATAAGTGCTTAGTTACTTTTGCTATTTTGATTTTTGAATATGTATTAATATAACTATTTAAGTTACGTATTTTAAAAAAATTATTAATGAGATTGATTTATCAATTTTTAATACTTTTTATTTTATTTTATGACTAATATATGATAGCACCAAAATGATTGATTCATCAAATTATGTCACTTCTTTTTGGATAAACCTTTTCTGGTCGTAGTTTCAATTATTTATTTTTATAAAGGAGGAAGATGATTGTTGTTACTTTACACATCAGCACTATTCGTGGCTTTTTTATGATTACGTGAAACTTATTTTGTGAGGTAGGTACACAATAAAAAGTTAAAATATTTTATATTTTATATTATGAATTCACGAACAATTAATAAAATTTATATATTACTTTAAATTTATGAATTGAACTTAAAAGTTATAAAACCGTCACCAATCATTTTAGCTGCAAAAGTAGAAGTTGTTTCCCATTATCAAAAAGTGCTGACTTTTTAATCATTAACGCGTTGTTTTTTGGATAAGCCATGTGATGTTCAGTTTGACCTATTACTTTGTCTAATGTTTCTGCAAGAGCTTTTTCTTTTCCTTAGATTTTAGTTTTTTTTTATTTATTTTTATTTTAAAATTTTATTATAATTTAGAAATGCCTAAGTGGTGTAAAAGGAATCTCTACTGTTGACCAAGTTATATGTGCTATTCGACGAGGAATTACAATGGGTCGGATTGATTTTGGACAGTGTTTATCTGTATCCTGACTAATCGGTTAAAATTGTATTTATTATTTGATCTTGTACTTATTATTTGATCCGTTACCTTCATGAGTATTTTAAAATTTGTGGGTATCCAGTGATACTTAAAAAAATAAAAAAATTATTTTATATATTTTTAAAATAAAATTTAAATAAAATTACAATATATATATATATATATATATATATATATATATAAATTAACTTAAATAGATATTAAAATTAATTTTAATTAAATTTAACCTAATAAAATATAATTTTATTTTATTTTTAATTAAATTTAATTTAAAAATATATAAATTAATTGTTTTTATTTTTTTTTGCAGGTAACGGGTACTCGCGGGTCGGATAGTATACTATCCATACCCGACCCGTTTAAAAACGGGTATTAAAATATCAACTACCTGTTACCCGTGGATAATAACTATCCACCGCAAATTTTACCTATAGATATCCGTACCTGCGATTTTTTTGTCATCCCTAGTTTGAATGTTGAAGACTTTCGAAAATAGGATATGGTATATGTTTAAGGGTGTTGCTCTTTCCACCTCCCCGTTTCCTTCCTCCACCTCCCTAACTTTTTTTAAAAAAATTTTATTACAAAAATAACCTTTTCTTTTACCCTTTTTACCCTTTTAACTTTTTTTACTTCTAATGTTACTTACTTTTTGCTCACATTGCCACACCCCACATTCTCCAACTCTCATAACCACCCCATCTTCACCTTCCATTTTTTCCGACCACCACATCTTCTCCCAACACGACCACCTTCTCTCTCTACTCTCCAAAGAGGCCGCAACGCATTTCACTCCCTCCCTTTCCTACCACGTTGTACGCTGGATTTCTACGCTTTTCCCATTTTCATGGTTTTGCTCCTCTCACCACCGTTCTTGTCATTAACTACTTCAACAGGTTCGTTAATAGAAGGAGCTTTCAAACCGAAGATAAACCATGGAAGACTCAATTGGCAGTCGTTGCTTGTGTCACTCTCGTAGCAAAAGTGGAGGAAACACGGGTGCCGCTTCTTTTGGAGTTGCAAGTATGTTTTCCAACATCGCTGTTTGTTCGCTAAATTCTGAGTTTCCTTGTTGGGTGTTATACATTGAAACGGATGTAAGTATCCGTTGTATTCTTAAACGGATGTCTATCAACATCCATTGTCTGTTGAAGGATAAAAATTACGGATGTTGATATCCGTCCCTTGACATCCGTCGAAACAAAGCTAACTTGAATTCCAATTCCTCTTGTGCAGTGTAGGATACAATTTAAAGTTTAAACTAGAAAGCAAAGAGGTAGAGAGAGATTGTGTGGGATTGGTGAGACAATATTCATAAATGAGACTTATACAATAGATACAATAGAGTAAATGGGTGCAGTTACCGTGACGGCATAGCAGAAGCTCTAATTCCGTGCCATAATTGCTTATAAGGGAATTCGGTTTCACCAACTCCAAATCCTTTTACTCATTTGATAATTCTTGTATTTTCTTTTTTAATTTACATCTTTTTCTTTTTTTGGTGAGAAACAATTTCTCCCAAAAGCTGCAAAAACTCAACCAGCATTATGCTCTCGTAAGGTCCTTTCAGCAACCTCTTTATCCAACTTTTGAAAACAAATTACGCATAAAAATATCAATTGATTGAAAAAAAACTAGAAAATTTACAAAACGAGACGTACGGAAAAGGTTACCTCTAATTCATTAGCGATAATATCAACATCGGCGACATTAATCTTAACAACAACTAATTCTTTCTCCCTAAAATTTTAATCTTAAAAATAAACTAAAGGATAAAATAGGAATAAAAAAAATAAAATGAAGGATAAAAGAGAGATGGGGAGGTAGAGGGAGCAAACGGGGAGGTGCAGGGAGCAACACTCTATGTTTAATTAATTTGCTGTAAAGAAAATTATATATGTTTAATATATTGATTAATTAAAGGTTTAATTTAATTTTAAGTAATTGATAAATTTGACAATTTTTAATTGAGTTTCTATTAATTTTTTTATTTGTTAAATTTTAAAAAATTTAAAATATTAATTTGTTCGGTAACATTATTTTTAAATAGGTAATGTGGTTGTTAATTAGATAATGTAATTATTATTTTGTGTGAGGATGCGCATGTATACGATAATAGTTATTTTAGATAATAGATAATAATTTTCGAACCGAGACATATTTAGATGGGATAAAAAGAATAATTTTTTGTCTCAGTTAAGAATCGAAACAAAAAACTGAAAATTTTGTTTTGGTCTAGTTATAAGAAAATTGAAACAATAAACAAAAAATAAATAAAAGAGAAAATAATTTTGGATTTTTGACATTAGTTCTATAGATAATTGCTACCATATTAGATTTTAAATAATAATTTTAAGAATCTATTGTAACATCGTAGAATTGTTATTATAGATCCTTAAAATTAAATAATTATTTAAAATTTGATAGAGTTTATGATCTCGGTTATTTTTGGAACCATTGTCAAAAGTCTTTTAAGCTTTGATTATTAAGACAACCCTTATTATAGGTCCAATTTTATTTGAAATATTTTTTTAATATAAAGGTCTATGGCCTTGGTTGGGGCCAAAACCAAATCCATAAATTCTTTTTTGCTTCGATTTTAATTTCAACCACTACCTAAAATATGCATTTTTTTAAAGATGATTATGTTTTTGTGACATCCTACATCACAAAAACAGACCTACATATGAAATAAAGTATGTACAACACAGAAATACATCAAAATATATTTTTAATAAAAAAATAATTATAACCATAAATCAATTAAGTGTTTTGATATGTTAATGTACAAATTATTATATCTTACACTTACATACTATTGCACAAATATATTACACATTTTACAAGGACTTTTCGTATGTGATTAGTAGACATGTCGTGAAGTGGAACATGCACAAAAACACAATGATTTCAATTAGTGTATATGATTTTCAAACGATGGAGAAAAAAAAATTGATGAAATTCAAATATTACGTTACCTAGCCACTTATAATATGGACACAAATAATGGTCGTCATCATAATATACACTTGTAATATGCATTACATTATAACCACACTCATATGGGTCAGTTTGTCTATTACACTACAATATATCATCATAATTATAAATAATTAAGGAAGATCGTTGGAATAGAATAATTATAAGAAAGTATGGACCAAAATACTAAACCTTGAGGGCCAATCATCCAAGCTTTTTAGCATTAACAATTGATTTCCATAACAACATCATATGTGCTGAGCGGGAAAATCAAGTGTCGCAGCCACTACTGAGCGGCACTTTCACCGCTTAGCGCCAACCTCTTCAATGAGTTCTCTGCCAAATGCTTGGGCGTCAATGCTGAGCGATATCTCTGAGTATCGTGCCTACCGCTAAGCGCTAGTCTCTTGGGCTTGTGCTAGTTTCTGCTACTTTTTATGAACTATATATTGATTTGCACAACCTAGAGATGGTATCTTTTGACAGAAAGAGGCGCATAAACACTCTCCTCCGATCTACAATTTTTAGGGTTTTATCTTTCATTCCTTTCATTAATTTCATCTAGTTTCAACTTGTCTATGGTGAACTAAACCTTCATTGTTGTTGGGGAAACGATGTAATCCTTTGAAACTCTCATGTATTGAATTGATTCTTTATAATATATGCTTTACTTCATTAATTGTTAGGGTTTTTCCTCTATACTCTCTGCATGCTTTATTTAACTCATTCAATTGCATGATCATTGATTTTGTCGATGTGGACGCATAGGGAGAAATCTAGACATGGGGAAATTCTCTCAGGAGCACTATTACCTAGTGATGGGTCGTCGCAACCCATACAAATTTGATTGCATATGAGAAATTCAATATAGCTAGGGAATGACCCCTAGGTCGTCTCCCAAAGCCCAATTTTGCGGTTCGAGAATCGAGTCTAACACGAAGGGGGGGGGGGGTTTGAAAAGGTTTTGCAAAAATTAAAGAACTTAATAAAGACACCGATGCAAACAACTAATTTAAGCTAGCATGGTAATTAAACTAACACTATTAAAGACCTTAGACAACATTCAAACATCAAACATTGCTACAAACAAATTAACAAACACAGTTAAAAATAATTAAATTCAACACTAGTTCAAACACATTAAACTCAACCTATTAACTCGATTAATTAAAAACCAAAGAAACCAACAAACCTAACTTAATCCTAGCAATTAACTTGAATAAATGACAATTAACAATTAATTTTAAAAGTCCAATTGGCCAAAAAGAACCTCATGGCCGTGCACCACACTCCACCAAGTCCACTTCAATTTTTACTCTTCAAGAAACCATCCAATTTGTTGTCTTTTTGTCCTCATGTGCACCATTTCTCAAAAGGAGTTAAAATATACTTAAAACAATCCATTTGAAACCATGCCCTTACTCCTTTCATGTAGCAAATTCGGATTCCAATACCAAGGCACAAATTTACGTGAGCAAGAAAGAAGTGGCTACCAAAAAGTGCTTCCAAACCAAAGGGTAAATGAATGTAACCATGGGTGCTTCTACCAATGTGCCAAGTAAGCTAAATCAAATGTAAACAAACTCCAAAAACCTCCAAACACCATTA
>NC_028352.1:15314819-15318965 GCF_000741045.1 Vigna radiata var. radiata | reverse complement strand
TTCCCTGCAACCAAAATGCACTTAATCAGCTCAGAAAACCCAAATTAGCACAATTACGAATTTCCGACCAAATTAAGCAGAATTCGGAAAACGGGGAAATAACAGACAATTAAACACAATTCCCTGGTTTATTTAAGTGCAATAAACTAAATATAGTTCAAGAAATAACCACTCATCAAAATAGACCACACTTAGTCTTTTACACTCTTGGGCAAAACCAAGACGAAAACCAGGGAACACTCAAACATCATGGAGGTGACATAGACTCGATAGACAGACACAACGACTCACAAAACAGAAACAAAGCTGCACAATTCTCACAAAATCTGGACAGTGAAAGGAAGTGGACAGTATCCAACACAAAAGCAATGAAAGCAGATACTCACAAAATCATCCAAATAGTTCAGTACATGGAAAACAGTTAATCAGTTCAAGAGATGAATCAAAAGCAATAGAGCCTCACAGATGCACACAATCAGTGTTTCTCTCAAGTGTTTAAGGTAAATCAATGTCACTCAATGCACTCAAGAAAGCAAACACAAATAGACTTGGNAAGCCTCTAATATCAACACTCAAACACATATGCATGTTCAAATCAAAAGGTCTTTTCATGGTTGTAATGGGGCCAAGGACAAGGGAGGATACATCTGGATAAGAAGCCACAAACCATAAGGAATAGAGGAGCAATGGGGAACAAGTGTAAACACATTCAAACACACCCACAACCTCTAATTCCATCCTCTTCTTGACTCCATTATTCACAATTTTTTTTTCTGTATTTTCTCTCGTTTTCTTTTCTTTTCTTTTTTTTTCTTTTTTTTTAATCAACACACAATTCAAAAGACAAGATACATGATATCTACAGTACAACCGCAAGAAGAGGACTCACTAGCCAATTCATCTACAACTCCTAAGAATCTTTTATATTATTTTAATGTTGAATCTTCCAAAGCATACTAATGAACACTTATATTTATAATTTAAAATATATTAAAAATTCTTTTAATATATCAACATTAATATTTTGAATGCTTGCACAAAATTAAAAGTTCGACAAAGAATCGAAACTCGAAATTCTAAAATTATGGATATTAAAAATAAAGTTTATTTTTTATTTAATCATACACAATATAAGATAATTGAAGATAAAAAAAAAATCTACATCAAATAAAATAAGAGAAAAACATAAATTTGTATACACATAAAATACATAAGAGATTTTTTTATAATAGTAACAAAACTAAATCCATTAGGACTTGACTCAAAAGAAAACAAAGAGATGCTCAAATTATCTTACTAGTGTGAAGAGCAAGAGAGGTTAGGTCATTGTGAGATGGAAAACCATAGTCTTTTGAGATTTTTAGTAGAATTTATTCACTTTCTTGATTTATTAATTATATCTTTTTATTTACAAAATATTGAATTTAAAATCAATTTTATTGAGATCATGCGTAATAGTGATTGTACTAAACATGCAATCTCAAAAGGAGATCAAGAGAATTTGAAAGTGGCCTAATAGTTAATAACAACTTACAAAAAAAAAAAAAAAAAAAAAAAAAAGAAAACTACCATTAATAATATAAATAACCCACGATACACGAAAGATATAGTCAACTTTCGACCACAACCTTCTTTCTTCATCTCTAAAATACGTTAGTTCTAACACCATGCTGATGGGTCCTCTTGTTATGGTGATTATTAGCTACACAAACATGAATAAAACGGCATAAGCACGATCATGATGATGATGATCATTATTACTATTATTATTGTCATAATATTATCAGTTCACCACCCTGCAGTTCCTTCTGATCTCCCCATTGGTCCCAGTGAGAGGACTAATGTTGCCCATCTTCACCATGGCAATAGCAAAGTCCGTGAAAAAGGTAATAGTACCCTCAGCATAGGTACTCACAAGGACATCTTGAGACCCACCATTGAAAAGCTCTTGGTCAGAGTGGAGAAGGCCACGTTGGTTCAGAAGGTTAGCGTAGTACTCGTTGTCAAAACCGGTTGGTGTGACGGGGTCAAGAGGGGCCAGGTTGGAGTCCCCTCCAGTAATAGGACAATTGGCCCTTCTTGTGGCGGCAAAGTTAGGATCAATGTTGGTTTCGTTGTATATGCGAGTCCTGAAGAATTGGCACTGTGCTTTGCCAATTGTGTGGGCTCCTGAAAGCGCTGTTAGGTCCCTTGGTGTCAGACCTTTGGCTGCAAACGCGGATATCAGGATGGGGAGGTTTGAGAAAGGTGAAGGGATTTCGCTGTTGGCTGCACTCTGATTTGCTGTTCTTGAATCTCTTCTTCCTAGAGGCACTATCCATGAGGGTCCTCCTAGCTGCAATCAATCATAGATTTTAAATTCTTGACTCAGTAGTGGAAAGAACACATTTTCTTTGTACTACTAATGATGCTTTCATCTTTAGTGAGTTTCACTTTTGACTCTATGGTCATGTGTTAGGGAGAGATGTTAAAGAGAAAGGACATATTTAGTGGGATTGTAGAACCCTTAATTTTATAGGGTACCATACAATTTCTTCACAAAGAGATAAGGTAAACATGAGAAATGAACCTTGATTTTTGTTTTATATAATGATGTTGTTTATGGAAATAAAGAAAGAAACCAACATCAAGTTAATTGCTAGTTGACTTGTTTGGGAGAATGACTTCACATCAGAACGCAGTCTCAATAGGAGAAGGAAAAAGCCTCCATATATATGTATACTGTTTAAATTTTACTTTTATTTTTTTGTGCATAGTTGCGTTTATTTGGTAAGTACTCATGTTAAAGAAATTATTCTAATTTGTTATTTCCTACTTCAGGCATCATATGTTAAACGTTTAGTTATCGTAAAATACCCTTAGAAGATAGTGATATATGCACAGTGTTTCTGTTAAATACTAGTTTTGTTTGAAGGGTTTAGTAAGTACAAAAATTATGGAGAATTGGACTTACTAGCACTACTCCATCTCTTGCGGCAAGTGCAAGAATATCAGCACAAGACACAGTGGCATTGCAAGCAGCTTCAACGTTGTTTTTTATGTTATCAATAACTTCGAAGCCCCTCACTGAATTTATGTTAGGTAATGCATTTTTCTCTCCTGTGAATGTTGCTGTGTCGTCCAAAAGAATTGATGCATCACAGCCCTGCAAACAAAGAGAGAATTCAAACTATAAAGGGAATAGTTTTGAACCTTTTACAGGAGCTCATGTGCTAGTTTATAACAACATTACACAATAATCCAAATGAAACTCATTCTTTTTAATGCAGACAAAACTTTTGGAATCAGTTGATCCTAATGTTTTTTTTTATGGAACAAAATGTGAGCTTTGATTGAAAGCGCAAAGAGGGGTTGCAAGGTTTACTTGTACGAAGCAATCATGAAAAAACAAGCGAAGAATAGAAGCACCAAGTCTAGGTTCTGTGGCAATGGCTTGTTTCATTGTACTGTGCACTATGGTTTGAAGGTTGGGGCAAGTTCTGGCATAAAAGAAGGGAGAAAGTTGTGCATTGCTTGGAAAAGCCAAAAGAGAAAGAATAGAAACCATAACAAAGAAAGAGTTGTTAATGGAAGACATGTTGTCTATAGCAAGTTGGAATATAGCTTATGAAGCTTTTGTGTGAGTTGTGAAGTTGGTTTTAGAAGTGAGCATGCATGATATTTATAGGCAGAAGGGTGTTATATATGCATGCGTAGAAGAAGGGAAGAGAGATAAAGAGTTAGATATGGGAGTGAGAAATTAGAATTAGAAAATGGAAAATTATGTCTTCAATTAATTGTGTTTGGTTCAATTTTCAAACTTTGCTGCTTCTACTTTACCAATATGTGCTTTGCTTTTGTTTTGGGAAAGATGATGGAAAAAAAATTGTTAAATGAAGATAAAAGATATAAAGAGTGGTTGACTTAATCTATTTTAATAACGCATGCATCGTTAGTGCAAAATAAATGTACTAGAATAGACTATTAAATGGGTGATAGAAGAATTGATGTAAGAAAATACATTGACAATTTTATAAATGAAACTATGTTCGATTTGTTTGCAGCATAAATTGATTTAATATGTATATATTAGATTAGTTATAAAGGGAACCGATATAATATATACATACGATATAATATATATATATATATATATATATATATATA
>NC_028352.1:15310913-15314609 GCF_000741045.1 Vigna radiata var. radiata | reverse complement strand
ATTTTAATAATTTTAAAATTTAATTTAAAATAAAAAAATAAAAGGTAATT
Organism: Vigna radiata var. radiata; assembly: GCF_000741045.1. Classification (NCBI taxonomy): domain Eukaryota; kingdom Viridiplantae; phylum Streptophyta; class Magnoliopsida; order Fabales; family Fabaceae; genus Vigna; species Vigna radiata. Next base: position 15,314,559 of record NC_028352.1, on the reverse strand, counting down.
ATTAAAAATTTTGATTGGTTTACGTGTACAAGAGAAATTATTAGCTTTTATTTTATTTTTAATTTTAAAAAATAACTACCTTTTATTTTATTTTTTATTTTAAAAAACAACTACCTTTTAAAAAATATAATGGTTTAGGATTTAGGGTTTATAGAATCCGTCTGGATTAAAAAAATAACTACCTAGGGTTTAGGGTTTATAGAACCCGTATGGGTTTATAAAACCCGTCTGGGTTAAAAAAACAACTACCTTTTGTTTTATTTTTTATTTTAAAAAGCAACTATCTTTTAAAAAAATATATAATAAAAGTTAATAACTTTTCTTGTACAAGTACTTTTAATAACTACTTTTTATTTTTTTTATTTTAAATTAAATTTTAAAATTATTCAAATACTTTGAATTTAAAATCGGTTTTCTTTTTTTGACAGAGACACTTTTGTAACCTAAATTTTGGTACACTTTACTAAAATGTACCAACTAAAAAACCTAGTTACGTAAATTAGCAAACCCATATATATATATATAGATAGATTAAAAAAACAATTGATTCAATACATACATACGAGATTGATTAAGAAAACAATGGATCTAATAAATTTTTGTATTAAGTATGATTTTTTTTTCAAGAAGTTCCTTATTTTCTTACCACTTGCAACACAACTTTCAGTTTTTTTTTTTTTTTTTTGAATTCTTTTCTCTCTCATTTTCAAAGTTTCAAAACCTTCTCTTTCAATATAACCCTTTCTCAACGTTGTTGTCACGGTCAACCAATACACCTCACCACCGTGAACGTTGCCGGAGTTCCACACGTCATCACCAGTATAACATCGAAAAATGCAGCTCGCAAACTAGATCTACAATGAGCCACTACAATTCGAGCAGGATCTCGCAAACGAAGAACCTGGAGCCACAACACAAAAAACTAGCATCACACCACTCTTAGCCTTCATCATAGCATACGCGAGCATCATTGTCAATTACACAAACCATTACAGCAATATGCAAACGATGTAGTAAATACGTAAAAACCACTTTCGAAAATGTTTTTTTTCTCTTTTTTAATTATTTAAAGATATTAGACCGGTGTTTCATAACTAATCTAATATGTCTTTGACGTATTATATTGATACATATGAAATCGATTGTATACATTCCAAAATTTATTTAATATATCTATTTTGCACTAGAACATACAAATCAAAATAGTAACACTCGTATTTTGAACAGTATGAATAAATGTAGGGTTTGAATTATTCTCTTATTAGTGTGATAAAAATTTAGAGACTACTGTATGTGGATTTAATGAATTTAGTTTTGTTTGCGTATCCTTATATATATATATATATATATATATATATATATATATATATATATATATATTATGATTAAAATTGGATTCCTTTATTTTTTTAGCTTGTCTAAAATGATTAATGTTAGGTTGGATTTAAATTTCTTGGCTGATTTATTTTATAAAATACTAATTATAGTTAACAAAAATTTAATAAATAATAATTATGTCCATTTTTTTCATTACAAAGAAAACCATGACTCAAACTAATTAAATTTATTGTGATTGTAGATTCTAAAAGGGAAAAAAGGGCACTTTATATATGATAAAAACTTTAATTAACGGTAGATTTTAATATAGTTATATAATAAAAAAAGTATGCAGAACAACAATTAGTGTATAATTTGTAACTATGCAATATAGTTCTTTCCATTGTATAAATAACTCTTGGCTTTAGTTAATGTATTGGTAAAAAAATTAAATGTTAAATAATTATTTTAATTAATAATTTAGTCTAAATATCCGTAAATTTTGTTTATTACGATTTATTTATTTAGTTCTTAGTGTTAATACGACGTGTTAATGTATTTTTTGTTTTTTTTTCTTATTTTTCTTTTCCAAACGCACAACTGCTTTCATCCCAGTCATTGTAGGAGAAGTTTGAATTGCAGTTAGACCTAATGAGCGCTTCCAAATTGATGTTTCGCCACGATCCTAAGAAGATCACATCTATGTGGCAAGGAACAAGGACGACGCGACCAAGGTTGTTGTAATCCACTTCTTGTATTGTTGTTCTTCCGTTGTCATTAATTCAACTAATCATTCTCTGAATTGTAAAGCTTTATGTAGAGTGGGTTTCGTCGGTATACATTATGCAGAGTGGGTTTCAGGTAAAGTCGAATATTACCGATAAATTTATTGATGAATTTTTTTTATCGACATACACATTACGAATTTATTGATAGATTTTTTTGTTGATAAATGACATATACATTACCAATGGATATATATTCATCATAAAATTTCATCGATAATTTTAAATTTTTTTGTAGTAACGTGAGTTTAAGGAATTTAGTTTTGCTAGTGTATTCTTTTATACCTATTATTGTGATTAAAATTGGATTCTTTATTTTTTTTAGCTTGTCTAATTGGATTAATGTTAAGTTGGATTTAAATTTAGGCTTAATAACTCTTTTGGTCCCTCTTTAGGGCGGAATGTTCAAGTGCGTCCTACCTTTTTTGAAAAGTTCAATGTTGTCCCAACTTGTGAAGAAAATGTACAATTAAGTCCTTTTTGGTCACGACGTTAAATAATTAACGATCCAGCTGACAATGTGGAGTCATCTGTGCAACGTGACTGTTTTAGGCTCATAACGTGGCTGCCTAACTAAGAGTAAATATGTGATTTTCAATAAAGTTCAGGTGGCAGTGGTTAAAAAGTAAAAGGGGTTAGGGTTTGGTTTCCTCCCAATTGGTCTTTGAGGTTTGGAAAGTGTTTGGGGAGTGTTAAATATGATGAAAAACTATATTTGAGATTAATTTCCCTTGTGTTAAATACACATAGGGTTCTCTATTTATAATAGAAGAAATATAGGCTAAGTCCAAAATACAAATAAAAAATAATAACAAACTAACTAAAGATAAAAGATATTGATAAAAGATAAATATAAAATAAAGATAATATATATAACACTCCCCCTTAAGCTGATGCAAACAAAGCTTGTTACTAAAATAATCCATAAAGACTTAGTGAAAATATCTGTTTCCGCACTCGAGAGACACCAAATTGCTAATGATTTGTAAGACGACATGGAGGACGACATACCAACCCAAAAGACTCCTCTTGAGCAACAAATTTGGGAGGTTACTCCATGTAAATCTCTTCTTGCAAATCGTCCTTGAAGAATGCTACCAACGGATAAAGAGGTAATTGTTGGAGAGCCACCACGACTATAAATAAACTAATTACTGGCTTGCTATCCCTAGCCTCCCCTAGTAATTAATAATGCTTGATAAACAGAAGCAAAAACAATTGATCGTCCTACCCCCTATCCCTAGGTGATATTGCTTAATTAAGGAATTTCCCACCAGTTCATGACAGTACCGTATGTTCCCGTATCAATAAAGACAAACAACAATTATCGAATGAGTTAAACGATAAAAGCATTAAGCGCAGATGAGAAACCCAACAATTGATAATCAAAGCATACGACAAGCATATAAATAAATAAGAGTTTCAATAAAAGAGAGTTTCCCCAACAATAAAAGGGTTTAGTTCACCATTGTCATGATGAAACTAGATGAAAAATGATGGAAGAATGGAAAAGCAAACCCTAGATTGGATAAAAAGGAGCCTAA
>NC_028352.1:15286519-15309573 GCF_000741045.1 Vigna radiata var. radiata | reverse complement strand
CTTGAACCTTTTCAACACATACAGTTAAGCTCAACCCTACTCAAGGTAAAGAATTTCAAATCAAGGGTTCTCATCCTGTTTAAGGCTAAGGTTCAAAAAGGGTATAATATTTCAAGCACTTTGGGTGAAAATTTGGCTAGAGAAGGGTTTTCAAAAATGGCCTTGATCATATGACATTCACGTGCAATTCAATCAATCATCAAGATTAAGGCAATATCATTCATGTTTTCCTGTGAACAATACATACAACAATAAAAACTCTAGAGCTTAATACCTCACACAACATGCTTTCTCACACATCATACGTTCATACACTCGGCTTAGCATCATAACCACAATCATAATCATCACACATCTGTTCACATCGTTAGTGAACTTTTTCACTGGATATCAACATGCAACACGACTCAATTATCATCCACATCCAATCATCATTGAATAGACTTATCATGCATGTTATTCAGTCAAACATTTTCAGAAAAGTATTCAAGCCAAGCATAGACACTAAAAATAAAAATTTAACCTATTCTAAGAATTCAAAATGCAAAAGTAAAAGAGAGAACCTAGGTTGCCTCCTAGTAGCGCTTGTTTAACGTCACGAGCCTGACCCAAACTTGTTCTAGAACTCATTAGCAAGTGCCTCCCAACACCTTTCAGTAGGTGTGCTTCCCTGTATCCTTCAGTAGATACCTAAATCTTCTAGCATCCCTCAGTAGATGCTATCCCAGTAGCATTCTTCAGTAAATGCTGACAGTGGCATCCATCAGTAGATGTTTATTCACCGTCCTCTTTCATAACAACATCCATTACTAGATGTTGTAGAAGCATCCATCAGTAGATGCTATCATCACTGCCATCAGAAGCAGCATATAACCTAAAAAAAATTAAACACACAAAAAAGAAAATAATCAAATCCAAATCACACAAATAATTAAAAAGAAAAAGCTAGAAACTGGGTTGTCTCCCAGCAAGCGCTCTTTTTATGTCACTAGCTTGAGCCGGTAGAGTTAAAACACCAATCAGTAGGTGTTGATACTCCCCTTGCTTGATATTCTTTTCTTTTTCTTCTTCCTGCTGAATTTCTTCATAAAGTTGAGAACACCAAACACATATTTCCATGTTTCAATCATAGGAACTTTAATCTCCAATTTCTTGAAGATCTCCATAAAGCACTTAAACTTCTTTTCCTTCCTATGATTTTTCTTCTGATGAGGAATGGGTTTTATATATGATCTTTTCTTCTTTCCTCTCTTCCTCTTTTTCTCAATCTTTTCCTCCCTCAACTTTCTCTTTTTCTTTTTTCTTTCTTTCTTTATTTTCGTACTTTTTTTTCTTTTCTCTCAACCACTTCTTTTTCTTTCTCCTCATCTTTCTCTCCCTCACTTAACCTTTCTGTTTCTTCTTCCTCTATCTTTTCCTTATTTCTCTCCATTTTTTTCTCCTCTATCTTCTCCTCATTTATCTCTATCCTTTCTTCCTCTATCTTCTCCTTAGCAACAACCTTTTCTGTTTCTATTTCTTCTATCTTTTCCACCTCTTTCTCTATCCTCTCCTCATCAACAACCTCATCAATTTGTGTCTCCAAATTCCTGAAGATAACTTCATAGCTATTGGAATCGTACTTCTCCAAGAATTTGTCGAACTTTACATTAAAGCTTTTGACTTATTCCGTCACATTAGCTATCTGATGACATAGTTGTTGCTCATCCTCCCATATTTCTATTGATAAAGAGAGTTGTTGCTACCAGTGATATTGTTGCATCTCTTTCACGCTTCTATGAGAAGAAAATCTTGTATACATGTCCTGCGGAAAAAATTCTTCATTCTTTATATTCTTCTCTATGCTTTTGACATGGTATACTTCCAAATTCATGATCCTCTGAAGAAGTTCATCAGAATTTGTATTTTTCTTAAATGGAGTAAATTGTTGCTCATCAGCTTCCCTAGATTGGCTTTGATCCATGTATGAGTGAGGTTCCCACCAGTGGTTGAAAGTTTTTTGGTAGAATTGAGTGCCCATATAGTCAAAGTCTTGTCCATACTGCATTCTGAAAATGTTAGGCACAAAACCCTAGAAAACATTTATTAGAACAAAAATAAAAACAAACATAAAATCAAGTCAAATTCAATCAATTTACACTACTCGAAAAAGTTAAACCTTGAGTTCCTGGCAACGGCGCCAAAAACTTGTTAACACTCTGACAAGTGTACCAGATCGTATCAAGTAATATAATTGGTAAACCCAATATCGTTCTTCCCAAAGGACTCGAAGGCCTTATTATTCGTGTAAATTAAGATCGTAAGACTTGCACAGAAAAATTAATTTGTAGTTTGGATGCAACAACAAAAAGTAAACGTGAAAATGCAATTGATTCAGTTAACGAGAAAAAGACTATGGATGAATGGAATTGTGGGGGTTTACAATTTCATCTTATCCACTATCTCTTATCTACTCCTCTTATTTGATTTGCTTTGTTATCTAATTGTCATGCAAAATTTCTTAGTCTACCCTTAACCTGATCCCTCGGCTAAAAGAGCCTATTACTAATTACTGGCTTGTTATCCCTAGCCTCCCCTAGTAATTAATAATGCTTGACAAACGGAAGCAAAAACAATTGATCGTCCAACCCCCCTATCCCTAGGTGGTATTGCTTAATCAAGGAATTTCCCACCAGTTCATGACAGTACCGTATGTTCCCGTATCAATAAAGACAAACAACAATTATCGAATGAGTTAAACGATTAAAACATTAAGCGCAGATGACAAACCCAACAATTGATAATCAAAGTATACGACAAGCATATAAATAAATAAGAGTTTCAATAAAAGAGAGTTTCAAAAGATTACATTGTTCCCCAACAATAAAAGGGTTTAGTTCACCATTGTCATGGTGAAACTATATAAAAAATGATGGAAGAATGATAAAGCAAACCCTAGATTGGATAAAAAGGAGCCTAAGCATCCAAGAGATCTTCTCCAAGGAGCGAAAATTAGGTATGGCCGCCCCCTTCTGTCAAAAGAATGAATCTGAAGTCGCACTAGGGCTATTTATAGTTGTGGAGCGTCACATAATTTAGGCCTAAGCCCAGCAGACAACCGTCCGACGTCGCACTTTTGGCGCCCGGCGGTGTTCCCATGATCGCGACACCGCCCGACAATGAGTTGTGCCGCCTGACGGTTTGCCTCTAGTCGCAAAACCGCCTGGCTGGGTGCCAGACAATGGCTTGTCCTCGCATTTGGCCGCCCAGCGTTGGATTTTGGCGTTGGGCGGTTCCTAGACTCTTCTTTTCTTCATGTTTCTTCTTTCTTGAGTATAAGACCTTCCATCTTCAATCCCATTCTTCATTTTCATAAAAAACGTTGCAAAACAATGCAAAACAAGCATAATATCTCTAAAAACAACTTTTGAATCTCAACCGACTCAACTTACGTGTTTTGCTTGATTCTAAGCTCATTCTAAGCCTTAAAGGGTGTATTTTGATCTCAAATGAAGCATGAAAGTAACTGTTTTTCAACCGTTATCACCTTGTCATGTTCAGGTTGTGTTTAGGTTGATTTATTTAGATCGAGATTTTGGGTGTTTGTTATAAGTTGGCTTAATACCTCTGTTGTTCACGTCCTTCATGTAATGTATTTGGATGCTTGAAAAAAGTAGGTTGACAATGTGAAGGTGTTTTGGTTTGTGTAACATCAGTTATGCAATGCAATGTACAAAATGTTTGAATCAGTCCCCCATTTGGTTTAAAACACTAGTGCAAAAACGGGCTATTACGTCGTTTCTTTTTGGTCTTTAATGACGCAACCGCTACTAGCGTTATAGCTGGTGACATAAATTAACATCGAATATTACTGGGTGACATTAATCGAACTCGTTTACGTCGAATAGAAAGGTAATTGACATAAAGTTAACGTCTTTTATGCGCGTTGACATTAAAGTACGTCCTATAGAATAGAACTTGACGTCCAAATTTTGAATAAATATTTTTCATCATATCGTCGGAGAAACTAACGTAATATTGACGTCAGCGTTGAAGAATGATGACGTAATATTCACGTCGAAGAGCAAATTTGACGTTAATTTTTTAATAAATATTTATATTTAAAGGAATATTTGACGTCTATTATAAGTTGATTGATGTAAGGTTGACGTCGAACATGTTTACAGTCGACGTTAATATTGTTGAGTCGTAGAGATCCTCACCCAACGTTTTATTATTATCGTTAGGGTTAAATATGTTTTTAGTCCCTATACTTTGGGGCGATTTTGGTTTTAGTCCCTCTTTCAAACTAAGGTATAATTTTGGTTTTATTATTAAGCACAATATTTGAATAAACATTTTAACTAGCTATAGTTTTAGATTTTTTTTTCATTTCATGATAGTAGCATTTGCTTACTTATGAAGCTTTTTAACTGTGAATAGATTATTCAGAATAGATGAATACTATGAATAATTGAATGGAAAAGTGGGTTCTTTTAAGTTTTGATGATAGCATTAGCGNCTTTTACTTTTACTGTTAAATTGGAATTGATTATGGCATGGNTTAAATTAATTAATTCTGTGCATTTAGAAATTGGAAAACTGGTTTCTGTATTTCAAGTTTGGTTAAATGAGCTAAAACGAACGAAATTTAATAAAAAAAACACTAAAGGTAACGTCAATTTATACATTGTCCGACGTTAATATATGTATCTTAANGTCCATCATGGCGACGAGTGACGTTGATATAATGTAGTAGATAACGATAAGGGTTAAATATGTTTTTAGTCCCTATACTTTGGGGCGATTTTGGTTTTAGTCCCTCTTCCAAACTAAGGTACAATTTAGTCCTTCAACTTTAGAAAACTCTAGTTTTAGTCCTTTTTACCAATTTTTTTAACTTTATTTGTTGTTTCAAGCATGTTTCATTATAGCATTTGGATTGTTTACACTGATTGACACATTTTTGCTTCAATGTTAATTGAGAAACGCGTTTGAAACAACAAATAAAGTTAAAAAATGTTGGTAAAAAGGACTAAAACCAGAGTTTTCTAAAGTTGAAGGACTAAATTGTACCTTAGTTTGGAAGAGGGACTAAAACCAAAATCGCCCCAAAGTATAGGGACTAAAAACATATTTAACCCTTATCGTTATCTACTACATTATATCAACGTCACTCGTCGCCATGATGGACNTTAAGATACATATATTAACGTCGGACAATGTATAAATTGACGTTACCTTTAGTGTTTTTTTTATTAAATTTCGTTCGTTTTAGCTCATTTAACCAAACTTGAAATACAGAAACCAGTTTTCCAATTTCTAAATGCACAGAATTAATTAATTTAAACCATGCCATAATCAATTCCAATTTAACAGTAAAAGTAAAAGNCGCTAATGCTATCATCAAAACTTAAAAGAACCCACTTTTCCATTCAATTATTCATAGTATTCATCTATTCTGAATAATCTATTCACAGTTAAAAAGCTTCATAAGTAAGCAAATGCTACTATCATGAAATGAAAAAAAATCTAAAACTATAGCTAGTTAAAATGTTTATTCAAATATTGTGCCCATTCCCCTCTTATGGACTTTAATACTGCATTGGACAATGGAGAGGTATCGTTGAATTGTTGCAAAATCAAGGAAGGAAACTTTACAATTATATTCATTTTAATGTCAAAAGTTTATTGATATTTTTAATATTTTCAAATGTAAATTTCTACCTCAGCCCACTGTCCTCTGTTTCCTACTCGGATGATTGCCTTGATCCATGACATGACGTAGTAGGCACATGCTCAGGAATCATTCTGCTTATTACACTAAACATGTGAAAGAACTTAGTCAAATGTAACAGTTTAAAATTGACTACGAAAATTAAAGGTTAAAGATCAACGAATTGCAAACTTAGGATATATAATATCAATTTGTTGTCCTCTGGTCCTAGTTAGAACTCAAAACAAATTTGAAACATTTGAAACATTAGAAACATAAGTTAATATTATTAATATCATAATGAGTTCATAAGAATGAATGTAATACTTACGTTTGTATCAAGGACTTCAAATCCGCTTTCATCTTCCTATGAAGAGAACAAAACCATACAATTTGTGCTTTTTTTGGAATGATCACCGCGAGTTGCCAGTGGCCCCTATCATGTACCAACAACCAGTGAGTTTATTGACTAAAATTTGATAAAAGTTGACAATATTGGGAAAACATACGCTTCAATGTATGGCGCCATATATATCTCTCTGTTAGACTCGGTCATCCATGTTTGCATATATTTCTTTTTGGAATCTAATGTGTTTCCACTGGCAATGGTTTATCATTAACCCGACGGGATGTGACACCAGGCATCCGAGTCATAGATCTAACACCTTCTCCCATCTAACATGATCCGAGTCATAGATCTAACACCTTATCCCATCTAACGAACACAAACATCATACATTGAAGGAAAAAATAAACTACTATACATATGCCATACGTCCAGAATCGAAAAACACAACACAAACACGAGCACATACATCATACGTATGAGATGTCGAAGATAAAAAAAAAACATACTTGAAATGGTGTCACTGGAGAAAGATGAAGTTCCTTGACCACGTATGAAACACAGCTTGAAGATAAATGAAGAAGATTCGTCAAAACTTAGTAATGGGAACCAAATGACATTACAAGGACAGAAAAGATTAAAAATAAGCTTCTTTCTTTATCGCAGTCGTCCACAAAGAAAAAAGTTCAAGCAGAAATGGTATTGCGAACAAACAGTGAGACCGTGTTATGTTTTTACATTCATATTCCACGTCGAAAACAAGACAAATTTGACGTTATATTTAAAAACCACGTTGCAGACCAAAATAATTCGACGTTTCCAGTAAAAAAAATAGGCTACTTTTTTTTATATAATTTGGAAAGTTTACATCGCAAACTTAGTATGTGACACCTAAAGTTTTTCCCATTCCTCTATTTTTACTTTTTTTCTTTTGAACACGAGAGCATTAAATAGAACGTCGTATTGTCTGGGAAATTGACGTTTTCTCTTAATTAGCCGCCAATATCAGAAAGTACCGTACTTTTCAATCTCTTTTCTTTTCACTCGTGCCATAAAACGTCAGAGGCTGTGGGGTAGGGACGTGAAGGGAATTAAAGTATGTTGGGAGCATTAATGGTGTGCTTAATAGAACGTCGCATTCGGTAGGGCTTTAACGTTTTCTCTTCCGCCAATATCAAAATGTTGTGCTCTTTTTTCGTTTAAAATCAGACATGAAATATTTTCTTTTAACGTCTTCCTTAATCGATTCAAGTTAGCAGTGTACTGAAATTTGCACTTTTACACCAGTGATCAATTTTTGATCAATATCATAATCGTCTCCAGTATAAAAGCGTTCTTGGGGTGTCTTCATCACTTATCGATCCAGATGGGTTTGCGTTTCTTGTAAGCCGGGCAACCTTCTCTTTTCTTCTTGTAATGTCTTTCACAATGTAGAGTCTTTAACTCTTAAACTTAAAAACTATACGTCGAATTCTACTGGGGTTCGACGTATTAATTAAGAGTTTGATAAAACAGGTGTGATTAGACATTTTCTTCTACAGCCTCTCGCCCTTTGTTTCCTTCTTTCCTTTAAACCTCCAATAACCTCCCGTTACCATTATATTTTAAGATATGATTTGCATACTTTTAAAAAAAATTATTTTATAAATATTAGTGTAAATTTATCATAAAATATAATAATGTTTTTTGGGTCAAATTTAAAGAGAAAACTTAATTTCTTTACAATATTATTATAATTTCAGAAAGAAAATAATAATAAAATAATAAATAGAGAAACTAACGATGGCTTAATACCCATGATTACAAAATTAAAAAAAAACACTTAGAAAAGTAGTCCCTATTATTATCAAGAAGATTTCATTCAATCTTCATCACCAGAATCTTCAGTATGATCTTCACCATGAGTAGGTGGACTTCCGACAGTTTGCTCATCAGTGAAGAACCATTCATTCTCGGTCCTTTTCAGCCCAATAGATGACAAACTTCGTATACCAATTTCTTCTGACCTGTTGCACATAATTCTTTCTTCTTCATATACATCTACTCCTTGGAGTTCCAGCACCTTGCTGATAAATACACCATATGGCAATTTCTGTGCATAATGATCTCCTGCAGCGATCATGTGGTCTTTTAGAACCGCAACCTAATTGGTTGGGATTCTAGTCTTGATAGCATTCAACAAAAATACATCTTTTGTTTACATTTTGTCCTCGTTCAATCTTCCAGGCAGTAGTAGGCAAGTCAGGACATAAGCAATAATTCTCTCGTCCTTGTTTTAGCCATCATGTAGGTACTGCTTATCCACCCTGTACTTTCCTAGATATCTTAAGCAGTTTACATATATAGCTCTCTTTGTTAGCCACATGTTTGACTCAGAATCACGGATATGAGAATCCAAACCTTCAGCTTTTAGACCAGCAATATTTGACAAAACATCATCGTCAATAGTAATTTTAACACCTTTGACCCTTGAGTGAATGAACCCATTTACAACCCTGAGGTTTGTGTAGAAAACCTCTACCAAATCAGGATAACAATTTCCTTTCATCTGGACAAAATCAGTAAGCCCTTGATATGTAATCCATTCTTGAAAAAGGAAACCTTCTTTCTTGAAGAACTGTAGGTCCAGATACTTGTGAGGAACTACAATTTTTAAATGTCTCTAATATAAAAACTTTACTCGGGTCTCTTGATCACTTATCCATCCAGATAGGTTTGTGCTTCTTGTAATCCGGACAACCTTCTCTTTTCTTCTTGATGATGATGAAGAAGCCATTTCTCAATAGTTTTTAACAATGTAGTAATTTTTAACTTCTCTGGTTTAAAAATACAAACGATACGTCGACTTCGCAACTTCTCTTAAAATATAATGTTATACGTCGAATATTTTGGATATTCGACGTTTTCTGCTTCCGCTCCCAGCCTTGGTTTCATTTTTTCATTTAAACTGTCCATAACCTCTCGCTACCATTATATTTTAAGATAAGATTTACATATATTTTTTTTTTATTATTTTATGAAGTCGAAGATTTTGGATATTTGACGTTTTCTTGTTTTGCCTCTCGACTTTACCCTCTTTTTCATTTAAACCGCCCATAACCTCTCGTTACCATTATATTTTAAGATAAGATATACATACTTCTTTTATGTTTTTATTTTATGATTTTATGTAAATTTATCTTGTAATATTTAAATATTATATAATTTAAGAAATATTTGTCGGTGAAATTTAAGAAAGATTTTGTACAAATTTATCTTGTAATATTTTAATATTATTTTAATTTCATGTTAAAGATAATAATAATAATAATAATGTATGAGAAATAATTTTTTTTTTAGATTCAACAACATTCCCAAACCTAATATTTCTTTCCTCTACTTTTAAAAGTTTTATGATTAATATAGGTATGATAAAGCATAAATCAAGTATTCAATGTCTCCTTCTAGGTGTGTATTGATTTTAGGATAAAGATAGGTATGATTATACTGAAAGAATTTAATTGATTTTTAAAAATAATACTTTAAATTTCATAAATGATTAAGTTCAGTGATAAACTTAAGGTTAACATAGATTACTGTTTACAAAAATTGAGATATATAGGATAGTTAGTACAAAAGATTGAAAAAGTTAAAAACTGAGATGCATAATGTGTATCGAGAATAGTCAGGTTTTATCGAAGTACAACCGTCGTCGTGAGTTAAAGGTCAAGACAGACCGTTCTCGGCCAAAAATTAAGACACAATGGGTTGGGTCGAAGGTTAAGGCAGGTTAAGTTTGACTAATGGTCTAGACTGGTTGACCCTACATGAATGTTGGGATGGATGATTCAGACTAAAGGTCGAGATAGACTAATGTTAAGTCCTTGGCAAGTGTACCAGATCGTTATCAAGTAATATATAAATGGTAAGTTCAAGTATCATTCTCCCAAAGGACTCTTAGGCCTTTTCTTTCATGTAAATTAATCTTATAAGACTTGAGAAAGAAATAATTGTGTAGTGTGAATGCAAAACAAAATAATCATGCAAATGCAAGTGAATCAATTGGCAAAGAAAAGATATGAATGAATGGAGTTGTTGGGGTTTACAATTTCATCCTATCCGCCCTCTTATATCTACTTTTCTTATTTAATTCGCTTTATTATCTAATTGTCATGCAAACTTTCTTACCCTACCCTAAACCCAATTCCTTGGCGAAAAAAGCCTATTATTAATTACTAGTTTACTATCTCTAGTCTCCCTGAGTAATTAATAATGAATTCACGTACAGAAGCAAAATACAATTGATCATCCTACCCCTATCTCTAGGCATTATTGCTTAATCAAGGAATTTCCTACCAGTTCATGACTTTCCCGTACGTTCCTGAATCGACAAAGGCAAATATCTTCTTACTGAATGAGTTAAACGATAAAAGCATTGAGCATAGATAAGAAACCCAACAATTGATAATATAAGCATATGAATAAAATAAGAATTTCAATATAAAAGAGTTTCAAAATATTACATTGTTCCCCAACAACAAAAGGTTTAGTTCACCCTAAACATGGTGAAACTAGATGGAATTAAATGAAAGAATGGAAGATTAAACCCTAGATTTGATGAATTAGAGCCTAAGCATCCAAGAAACCACTTCCAAGGATTGTAGAACTGCTCTGGGCGTCTCTGCTTGCCAAAAGATTACTTTCAGAATCGCACTGGGGCCATTTATAAAGCAAAAAAATAACAGAATTTAAGCCCAAGTCCAACAGTGCACCGCTCAGCGCCTAAATTGGCCGCTCAGTGGTTTGCCACTTATCGCCTGGACGCTCAGCGACACGGCTTGGGCGAGAAATAGTGAATGCACCATCGAGTCTGGACGCTCAGCGACACCGCCTCGGTGGACTTGACTATTCTTTTCTTCCTTTTTTTCCTCTTCTCTTGAGTCTAAGTCCTCCCTACTTCACTTCCATATTCAATTCTCATTAAAACCCTGCAAAACAATTCAAAATCAAACATAATATCTCTAAAAACAACTTTTGACTCTCATATGAGTCAACTAAGTGTTTTACTTGATTCTAAGCTTATTCTAAGCCATAAAGGGTGTGTTTTGATATCAAATTGAAGCATAAAAATAACGGTTTTTAGACCGTTATCACGACCCCAAACTTAGAACTTTGCTTGCCTTCAAGCAAACAAGACAAAACTTGGCTTTCCACTTTTTCATCAAAATAATTCAACAATCTCAAAATTCATTCTTCTCTCAACAAGTCGTTACTCAATTCAGATTTTCAATGGAATCTTATCAAGATGCATGCATGCTTTCAATTCAATTCAGTTCACATGATCATATATGTTCCAACAGATGTTTTACTTATGAATGATCAATCAACTAAGCATAGATGAAAACATGGAATTTATCAATTCTCTCCAAGCAAGTGTTTCACTCAATCACTCTAGTGTTTAAGAGGGTACTCCATCTCTCTACTATTCATATGTCACCTGAAACAAAATTGCCCTTCATCTAATATAATCAATATTCTCACACACCAATGCCATCACAAGGACTTTTCCAAAGCTTATAATGAGGTTGGGCTAAAAAGAAAAAATTGGGTTTTCTGGAGCACAAAATCCTTGAGTTAAGAGAGCTATTTTAAGATTCAAAGTTCAAGCACAAACTCTCTTCTTAACCAATCTCACTTCTTCCCAACTTCTTCCCTTTTCTTTTATTTTTACATTGAGCTCATCTTTCATGCTTTTTCTTTTCTTCTTTTTCTTTTCTCATGCTTTTTCTTTTATTCAACACTTGAGCTCAATGCCTTTCTTTTGCCTTTCAAATTTCCCCAAACAACCCCAAACTCAAGGTAAATATTTTCAAAACAAGGGTTTTCATCCTGTTTAAGGTTAGAGTTCAAAAAGGGTAAATCAAATAATTTCAATCACTTTGGACGAAAATTTGGCTAAGGGCTTCCAAAAATGGCCTTGATCATATGACATAAGCATGTAATTCAGTCAATTATAATGACTCAGGCAATATGATTCATGTTTCCATATGAACAACACATATATCAATGAATACTCTAGAGCTCAAAACCTCACACAACTATGCTTCCTCACACATCATTCATACACCTTGCTTAGCATCATAACCACAATCATAAATCATCACACATCTGTGTTGAGATTGTTGACAACACAAACTCTATATCAATCTGGTTTTTGATGATGACAACACAATGCTTAATAACAATACACATGTTGTTGTTTTACATGTTCTTGTTCTTAACTTGTTGTTATATTTGTTGAACATGTTTTGATGTATTGTGTTGTATGTTCCTATGTTAATTGTGTGATATATCTGTAGAACATGCTTGTATGAAAATGTGTAACAAAATGTCTTTGATAACAGTATATTCTGGAAGTGAAAAATTACACGCACCTTTATGAACTTATAAGTGTGTGACAAAGTTCTAGTACAGTCGAATACACCTGTAATGGATTCGACTATTCTAAAACCTTTGTACAAATTTTGAACATCAATGCTTTGTGACATTTTGGATTGAAAAGAATTTCAAAGTGTTTTTTCATGTGTCAGTCGACTTTGTTATGTGTACATTCGACAGTATCTTTGATCTATTTTGGAATTCTGTTATGCTTACGCGCTCCAACGGCTATATTTTTAAAAGTTAGTTAAGCATTGATGATTTGGTCAATTGTAATAAATGTGTGCTGATTTTTGTTGACTGAGAGCCTATGTATTGACTGTCTGTTATAACTGTTTTCATACAGTCGACTGGATTAGTAGGCTATTTGATTGAGAAACAATCTGACTAACAGAAAAGTATAAATAGACTGAACGTGATTTGTTTAGAGACTTTTGACGCACTGACATTTTCATTTCTTGTTTCAGATTGAATTCTCTGTGTTAACAACTCCAAGAATTCTCCAAGAAGACGATAGTGATATATCTTGAGAAAGATTCAAAGGGAGAAGGCAATTGCGCTGACTATGTGATCAATATTTGCACGAGGAAGGTGCTTCTTGATTGATCTTTGAAGGCTTGGCATCCTATGAAGACTGTTGTGTTGATTGAAGGCTTGGCAACCTGTGAAGTCTGTTATGATAGACTTGGCATCCTGTGAAGAGTGCTGGTTACACGTTAAGGATTGTTCGACGTGGGTTCAGATTGCAGAAGAGGGGATTCTTGCTGCAATTCTGGTTTTTATGTGCAGCTATATTTTGGTTTTGAGTTAGAAAGAGATTTAAATTTTTGCGTGGTGCTTCTATAAATTCCTTGTTGTAAAAACCACAACCAGTATAGTGCATTTGCTTCCTGGGTTGGAAGGACACTAGATGTAGGCATTGTTGGCCGAACCAGTATAAAAATCAGTGTTTGATTTTCTTTATCCCTGCACTCTTTAAATTCAGTCGACTATATCTGTTTAGCAGTCAACTGCCTTCTTCCGCTGCATCGAAATTTTCATTACTTGCATTTCAAGAAAAGATCAAAAAGCTTTATACTTTTGTATCAAGATTGCGAAAAGATTGTTTTTGAAACAACACCAATTCCCCCCCCCCCTCTTGGTGTAAAGAAGCCTAGCAGATAAGAAACAAGTAGGCTTCTTTTTACACCAAGAGGGGGGCTGAATTGTGTTAATTCAATATTAAAATCTTTTCGCAATCTTGATATGAAAAATTCAAAGCTTTTGATCTTTCCTTGAAATGCAAGTTATTGAAAATTCAATGCAGCGGAAAGATGCAGTTGACTGCCTAACAGATATAGTCGACTGGAAAATAAAGAGTGCAGGGATGAGAAAAATCAAACACTATGTTTATACTGGTTCGGCCAACAATGCCTACATCCAGTGTCCTTCCAACCCAGAAAGCAAATGCACTATAATGGTTGCGGTTTTTACAACAAGGAATTTATAGAAGCACCACGCAAAAATATAAATCTCCTCTCTAACCCAAAACCAAATATAGTTGCATACACAAAACCAGACTTGCAACAAGAATCCCCTCTTCTGCAATCTGCACCCACATCGAACAATCCTCAACGTGTCACCAACACTCTTCACAGGATGCCAAGCCTATCACAGCAGACTTCATAGGTTGCCAAGCCTTAAGTCAAAAACCAGCAGTCTTCACAGGATGCCAAGCCTATCAAGCTCAAACAGAAGCACATCCTTTGTGCAGATATTGATCAAACAGTAAGAGCAATTGACTTCTCCTTCTGAATCTCTCTCAAGCAAGATCACCACCGTCTTCTTGGAGAATTCTTGGAGCTTATAGCGAATTCAATCTGAAACAGGAAAATGAAAATGTTAGGTCACAAAAGTCACCGAACAATTCGCGTTCTGTCTATTTATAGCTTTCTGTTTCATCAGATTGATTCTCAATCAAATAACCTACTAATACAGTCAACTGTATTAAAACAGTTATAATAGGCAGTCAACATAAAGGCTCCTCAGTCAACAAAATCAAGACACATTTATTACAGTTGACCAGGTCACACAATTTTAACTAACTTTTGAAAATATAGTTGTCGGAGTTTGTAGGCTTAATAGAATTTCAAAAAGAACAGTAACAGTCGAGAATGCATTCCACAATGTCGACTGACACATGGAAAATCACTTTGAAATTCTTTTTAACTCAAAATCTCACACAAACACTTGTTCACAAAATTTGTACAAATATTTTAGCATAGTCGAATAATGTATTCGACTGGACTAGAACTTTGTCACAACACATATAAGTTCAGAAGGTGCTTACGATCTTTTCTTTCAGAAATGTGTAATAATCAAAAATATTTTATCTCACATTTCAATACAAGCATGTTCCACAAATATAACACTCAATCAAACATAGGAACATACAATGTAATTCAACAAAACATGTTCAGCAGATATGACAAACGTTACAGAATAAGAACATGTAATACGGGAACATATGTACTGTTATTAAGCACTGTGTTGTCATCATCAAAAACCAGTTTGATATAGAGTTTGTGTTGTCAACAATCTCAACAAAGCATGTAAGTTAAGTTAGTAAGGATGGAAAAACAAAACATTTTGGTGAGTAAATTAGAGAGAGAGCCGTGAGAATGAGTGGAGAGGAACTACATTGTCCTAGACCAATCAAGTTGGTGAGAGAAAGAAGTAGCATCCTAGCTTTTGTGTGGTAGCAGTGACTTGTAGGTGATCAAGAGGAGTGGAAGCTTGTTGTCTAGTGAGGAAAGACACCTAAGAGTCCTTGGAAGCTAGCTTGGAATAGAGGTAAGGGGTTTAACTTGGGATATAACATGTTGTATAATGGGTACAAGGTTAACATTAAAATGTTGTTGCAGGCATATTCTTTTTGTGCTGAGATTAATATGCATGTATATTATATGCATCTTGTTTCTTTTCTTACATTGTATAAATTATAAACCATTGTGGGATTCTTATCTACATTCTTTGACCAAGAGTATGGGTAGGATGGGAGTGAGATTTCTCTTCTATTATTGGAAGAGAAAAGCATGGGCTTTGAGAGTGAGAAAGATTGGTGGTGTGGTTTCTGACTTAAAGATATTTTAGGGCATGTAATGTTGGGGTACATGGTTTTACGAAATCAAAAGAGAATGAAGAGGAAATAAAGAAATGGAGAATGCATGGGGTTGTGGTTTTACGTAAAGGAAAAGAGGGGAGGTAATTAATATTAGTGGAGGTGGAGATAAAAGAACATAAAAAGTAAATGAGTGGAATGAGTGAAACGGCGCGTTTTTGGCCTGTGAAGCGGATGCCTTAGGAGTCCTCATCTCAACACTTCATTTGGCAACAAAGAAACCCACGAGCAATTTACTTTGAAAAGGAGCTAGGGCATGACGCACAAGAAAGATCAAAGTTGACGAGTCACTTACCTGAAGGTCAGGCACGTGACTGAAGGAGCTGCCCGGAGAAGATGATCAGAGCTGACCGGTGCTGCCTTGTGGAGGATCAAACGGTTGGGAGGTAGAAGAAAGGTTGGTCATCCGATTATCAAAGCGTCAAGAGCAAGCTTCTTTTTCCCGCTTTCTTTTCTTTTCTTTTCGTTCCTTTTCTTTTTCTTTTAAGACCCTATATAAAGGGGTTTCTACAATGTATATATGTTGGAACAGACACTTTCAGCTACCATTCTACAGTCTTTAGTTTAGGGTTTTGGTTTCCTTCCTTTTGGAGCGAATCACTCACGGTGGTGATAGCCCGTGGTGGCTCCAATTACGAGTTTTGTTCGGTACTTTTCGTTGTAAATTTCATTTCTCGTCAATAAAGTTTCTTTTACATTGATGTTCTCTTTGTTCAATGCTTTATGATTCTGTCATGTTGATTTTTTTTCAATGTTTCTATTTTCTTGTGTGATTATGTGTTGTTTTTACAGGAAAATTGATTTGAACTCGGAAATCTGCACATGTTAAAATCCTTTTTGGAATTATATGACCCCGAGGTGGGCGTAAATGAACGAGATGTCTTCTCGAGAGAGATAAGAGTTCAATCAATGAAAAAATATTCTAATTCATTTTGGTTTAGTTTCTGTCTGTGAGTGTTAATTAGGAATAAGTTCAATGGTGTTTCATTTGTAGATTTGGTTAAAAATGATAAATTGAATTGAATCTGTTTTGATTTGGTAAATCAATTGATTGTTATTCATTTTAAGTTCTATATTAGAACTTGAGACCCCGAGGTGGCCATATTACGAACGGGATGTCTTCCTGTATAATAATCAATCTATTGATACACCATTTCAAGCAAATTTAGTTCAGAGTTGTGATTTTTATCCAATGATTTTGTTCTGTTTAGTAGTTTAGGTTATGTTTTGTTTGTAATGGTTAGAGTTAGTTCTGATTCATGAGTTTCTCACCTGATTCTTTGCCTTTAACCATTAGTTCTAGGTGTTTCTTGTTGACTTTTTTTACTGTAGATTTTACAATTTTGTCTGCAACATTAAATTTCAACTACCTTTGACATGTACATATTCATTTGGCTTTTAGGATTTGTTTAGTTTTTAATTTCAAATTTGAGTTGCTTGTTTCCAGTTCTGATTTTAGATCATTTTAATGGAATTTAATTTTCATATTAGTTTATGCTTATGTTGCAGTTTTAGATAGTGATAGTAATTAGGTTTTATTTTTGTTTTAAGTAGTTTAGACTCTTATTTCCTTTTCTTTTATTGCATTTCAATTTTTTTATTCTTTTAACCAGATTTTAGTTTAGACTAGTTCTAATTCTTTTATTTTGTTTAGTTTTATTCATTTTAATTGTACCCACCTAGTTTAATAGTAAATATTTAGTAGATAAAAAAAAGACCTTAACCATATACTTTAATCTTAATTAGTTGAGTCTGCAGATTGATTCCCTGGTTGCCCTATATTAATGGGGACTAAGGTTTGTTGACTTTTAGTGCGACCTAAAAGCCTTTCAAAAACCCCCAAGTGTGAATACATAACCACTAGTGGATTTTGTCTAATCTGAATCAGAGATCCAGTTAGCATCACTGTACCCTTCTAGTACAATGGGAAGTCCACTATATTCAATGGCATAATCCATTAAACCTCTTAAGTATCTCACAAGCCTAGCAAGTGCATCCCAATGTTCTTGATTTGGATATTGAGTGTACTTACTCAGTCTACCTATTGCATAAGCAATATCAGGTCTAGAAAAGCTCATCAAGTGTAGTAAGCTCCCAATTATCTGGGCATATTGAGGCTGAGATAATGATTCTCCTCTATTTTTCATTTATTTAGAATTAACATCATAAAGGATACTCACTGGTTTTAAGTCATAAAACCTTAACTTAAGAAGATTCTCAATGTGTTGTTCTTGAGATAGTAATATATTATCTCCCTTCCTTATGATTTTAATACCTAATATTACATTGGCTTCACTCATCTCTTTCATTTCAAATTTTGATCCTAGAAACAATTTTGTTCTACCGACAATCTCATTGTATGTACCAAAGATTAACATGTCATCCACATACAAGCATATAATGACACAATCACCATTTTCAAATTTAGAGTACACACATTTATTAGCATCATTAGGTGAAAAACCATCACAAAGAAACACATTATCAAGTTTTTCATGTCATTGTTTTGGTGCTTGCTTTAACCATACAAGGATTTTAAGAGTTTGCATACTTTATCCTCTTGACCAGGTACAACACATCCTTCAGGTTGAGTCATATAAATTTCTTCCTCTAAATCACCATTCAAAATTGTTTTAACATCCATCTGATGTATCACTAGTTTATGGATAGCTGCTAGAGCTAATAACACTCAAATAGAGGAAATCCTAGTTACAGGAGCAAAAGTATCAAAGTAATCTATGTTGGGTTTTTTAGTAAAACCTTTTTCTACTAATCTTGCCTTATACTTCTCTATGGATCCATCAGGATGATAATATTTCTTAAAGATCCACTTACAACCAATGTTTTTTGCTCCTTTAGGAAAATCTACTAAAGTCCAAGTATTGTTTTTCTGAATTGATTCAATTTCAGTCCTAATGGCCTTATCCCACTATTTTGCATCAGGAGCACTAATAGGTTCTATAAAGCTTGTTGGATCATTATCAACAAGATAAGTATAAAAGTCATCTCCAAAGGAAGTTTCCTTTCTCTGTCTTTTACTTTTTCTCAAATCCTCATTCATGGTATCACTATTATTATTATTATTATCATCAACATGTTGAGACATCTCACTAACCTTTAAGTGAAACACATGTTCAAAAAACTCAGAATTTTTCGTCTCCATTATAGAATTTCTCTCAAGTATGTTACTTTTAACAACTAGAAACCTATAGGTAGCACTATGTTCAACATAACCTAAGAACATATAATCAGAGGTTTTAGAGCCTATTTTCCTTTTCTTAGGATTGGGTAACATCACCTTAGCTAAGCACCCCCACACTCTTACACATTTAAGGTTAGGTTGGTAACCTTTCCAAAGCTCATAAGGAGTTTTGCCAGTTTTCTTATGGGGTATCCTATTTCTTAAAAAACATGCAGTAAGCAAGGCTTCTCCCCAAAGGTTATTAGGTGCAACAGAACTAACAAGCATAACATTCATCGTTTCCTTAAGGGTACTATTTTTTCTATCAACTACTCCATTAGACTCGGGTGAATATGGTGGGGTCACTTCATGGATAATCCCTTCTTTAACACAAAATTCATTAAATAGTACATACTCACCACCTCTATCTGATCTAATCCTTTTAACTTTCTTATTCAATTGATTTTCTACTTCTGCTTTATAAGTTAGAAACACATCAAAGGCTTCATCTTTGTGTTTGATTAAGTAAACTTTGTTGTATCTAGAATAATCATCTATAAAGATCACAAAATAATTTTTACCTCCTCTAGACATGGTGTGTTTCATATCAGCTAGATCAATATGAATTAACCCTAACAGTTCAGTTTGGCATTCTACAGAAAAACATGTTTTCTTTGTTATTTTAGATTCTACACGTATATCCCACTTACTACTTTTTTTATCGTGCATATTAATCAATCCTAGTTGTTGTAATTTCAAAACATACGAGGAATTCACATGTCCTAATCTAGCATGCCATATATCATACGAGTCAACAATATAAGCAGAAGAACTTGATTCATTAATATTTTCAAAAACATTTAGAATGAAGAGTCCTTGATCACAATATCCATTCCCCATGAAAATATTATTTTTTGTCATAATGATCTTGTTAGACTCAAATGACACCTTAACCCACACCTTTCCCCAATAACGATACGGAGATTAAATTAACTCTGATTGATGGCACATGTAGCACATAACTCAAGGCCAGAGTCTTTCCAGATGTGAGTTTGAGAAGAATTTTTCCTTTCCCCAAAACAGGAGCGGTCCTGGAATCACTGAGGTAGACGTGTTCTTTCTATCTCCTACACTAGTGTCAGAGGAAAAGGTAGTTATGTTTGCACAGATATTCCTGGTAACACCAGAGTCTACCACCCATTTGCTCACATTGGTCATCAGATTTACTTGAGAAACGACCACAACAATAATGTCATTATTGAGATTGTTGATAAGGGGAGCATTGGTGTAGCCAAACCTTACAATCTCATAACTTCTGGTTTTTTATGATGACAACACATTATTAATAACAACATGAGTTGTTATGTGTTTATATGATTACTTGAGAACATGTTTGTGTTGTTTTAGTCAAAGCATGAAAATTCACTATGTTTTACATGAGATCTTAATTATGAATGTATGACATATGATTTAGAAAAGAAAAACCAAATGCACTTTAGTTGAACTTATATTGTGTGGAAAAACAGCAGTTTTAAGTCAACTTCATTATGAAGCAAGTCGATTAAAACTCGTGGCTTAGCATAAATTTTTTCAAAGTGTGCTGTGAGTATTTTTGGAAAGAAATCTTTTCAAAACTACATTGAAGTGTTACAAAGTCGACTGTATTCGCAAGCTACTCGACTTAGTTAGTTATGTTTTGAAATTTTGTTAATGCTTGTGATGTCTAACGACTATATTTTATATCTTTGACCAAACATTGATTGTGAGTCAACTATATTAAATGTGTAATCAATTAAGTTGGTCTGACTTTTGTTAACTATTATAATTATCTAAGTATAATTGACTCTATTAGTAGCAAAGTAGATTTACGAGCGTCAGTTTTGTGAAAAACTATATATAGACGCGAATTATATTTCTATAGAGACTTTAGTGATTCTAACGAGTTAATTGATTCTTTTCAGATTTGTGATCTCTTGTAGAACGTGCCAAAGCTCCAAGAACTCATCAAGAAGACCGAGGTGATCATTCTTTAAGGGTTGCTTGAAAAGCAATAATCTGTGTGCGCATAAACTGATTGATCAACCTGCACATTGAGGTGTCTGATACGTGATCAACTACTTCTCTCAATCTTGTGAAGCTTATGGTTACCCTGTTGTGACTACAAAAAGAGAACGTGCGGCGTTCTAGACTTTGAGAATTGTACAAAGTGATTAAAGACTGCAGGAGAGGAGATATCTTGTTGTTGTTCTTTGTGTGTATATGCTTATATTTTGGTAAGAGGGTTAGAAAGGTGTTTTATATTTTGATGTGGAGGTTGCTATAGAAACCTTGTTGTAAAAACCTAATCATTGTAGTGCATTTGCTTCCGGGTAATGGAAGGACACTGGATGTAGGAAGTTTGGCCGAACCATTATAAAAACCTGTGTTTGAATTCTTTATCCCTGCACTTTTATTTTCAAAGTCGACTTTACTTTTCACGTAGTCAACTATTTCCGCTGCACTTGAAAAATCTTATTCCTTGCGATTCAAGAAACTTTTGAAAGATCATCATTTTACGAAGAATATTTTAAAAAGACTCTGATTTTTGTGAAACTAAGTCATTCTATTTTCAACAATCTCCGTTGACTATATTTGCCCTAGGAGGATTGTTGTTTCTTACTCTACGCCAGGTGGGTTTAGATTCATTGGGACGGGATTTAAGAAAATTATTTTCCTTTTTGTGATCAGGTTTGTGTACATACCTTTTGAGAGCAGCAACAACTCTATACATGTCTAAAAGGGTGGACACGCGTTCTTGCCAGCATGAGAAGTTCTGTCTAGAGAAAACCTCGACTTTTGACACGTCCAAAAGTGATTTTGTGAAGACCATCTGGGTTTCGAGAACAATGGTTTGGCTCTCCAAAGGCATGTTGTTGATGTCTGCGATAAATCCTTAAGATTGTTGTAATAAGCTCACAAAATAGTATTTCCCGAGGCGTGTAAAGTCACTGTCCTTAAGGACTTATCCGCGATGTGTTGCGCAAGTCCCTCAGGATACAACAGGAACTTCTCAGAATTTCTGAGGATCTCAAAACTAGCAAGGATCTCTAAAAAGAGTATAAAATAACCCAGAATATTTTTAGAAGAGGAAAAGAGGATGAAACTAAGAAGAGAGGAGAATGAGAAAGACTGATTTTTGGTGTGTTTTGGAATGGGAAAGAGTTCTCTAATTATAGAGCTAGGAAAGAATAAAAGAAATAAAAGACAATAAAATGAAAAAATATTAACGTTGGAGCACTTAAATTTTTTTATCATTGCTCAAAACTTTTACCATTGACAATTAAAAATATTAACTTTGCCAAATACCAACGTAGCAATGCAACATCTTTTGCAATCAATGTTTTACAACAATGTATGTATTTGGATCTGTTTACGAGGGTAAGTGAGGCTTGAGTGCATGTATGGTGTGACTAGTATGTTTCCTCGTGGTTTGAGGATAATGGTTATATGTTTTGAATACTTTGTATTTGTCTAGAATTAGTTTTGGTTCGACAATAATCGATTATTTACGTGTAGTTTTTGAGTTTCGTCACTAAAATAATCGATTATCTGGGATGACAATCAATTACCTTCTATACGTTGTATAGTTGAAAAATTGGGTGTTATACGTCTTTGGAATAATCGATTATCATCAGGTGATAATCAATTATCTTAGTGTATTTTTGCTGGAAAATTGTGTTTCGAAGAAGAATGAAGGAAGTAAAAGCTTCAAGGGCTGCGAAAGGTGATGTTGAGCAACGAATGGAGCTAGTTCTTATGTTTAGGGTTAGTTGGACTCTTGATTGATGATGGAGCATGAATATAAGATGTGAGGTACTAAGGTGTGTGGTTGATCAATGAGCATGAAAGATGGAGGACGCGTGTCTACTTGTTGTACCTAGTAAATCCTGATACTATCTGCGTGTTACAGGTGTGGTGATGTAGGGTACAAGAATGTAACTGATTCTTTCATGATGGAGATCATGGTGTGGAGATGCTCATGGTGACGATCATGATGCGGATATTCATGATGGTGTATTCATCATGGGGATATTTGATAACGGTCTAAAAACCGTTATTTTCATGCTTAAATTTGATAGTAAAACACACCCTTTGTGGCTTAGAATGAGCTTTAAATCAAGTAAAACACTTAGTTGAGTCTCTTAAGAATCAAAAGTTGGTTTTAGTGATATTATGCTTGTTTTGCATTGTTTTGCAGGGTTTTTAGATGAAATAA